>NC_082712.1:646737-963856 GCF_030144855.1 Hypanus sabinus
CCCCAACATTGGGAACATGTTTCCTGCCTCTAGAATGTCCAATCCCTTAATAATCTTATATGTTTCAATCAGATCCCCTCTCACCCTTCTAAATTCCAGTGTAAACAAGCCCAGTCGCTCCGATCTTTCAACATATGACAGTCCCGCCATCCTGAGAATTAACCTCGTGAATCTACGCTGCACTTCCTCAATAGCAAGAATGTCCTTCCTCAAATTTGGAGATCAAAACTGAACACAATACTCCAGGTGTGATCTCACCAGGGCCCTGTACCAGGGAGGGAGGTCCAGAGGAGGTTCACAAGGATGATACCAGAAATGAAAGGGTTATCATACAAGAAACGTTTGATGGCTGTGGTTCTGTACTTGCTGGAATTCAGAAGAATGAGGAGAGATCTCATTGAAACCTTTCGAATGCTGAAAGGCCGAGACAAGTAGATGTGGAGAGGATTTTCCCATGGTGACAGAGTCTAGGACAAGAAGGTACAGCCTCAGGATATAGAGGCTGATATAGTTTAAAAAGGCAGGATATAGTTTAAAAAGGGTTCTAAGAGTAAACTTAGCAATTATTGGCCTGTGTTTGACGTCAGTGGTGGGTAAATTAATGGAAAGTATTCTTAGAGATGGTATATATAATTATCTGGATAGACAGGTTCTGATTAGGAACAGTCAACATGGATTTGTGCGTGGAAGGTCATGTTTGACAAACATTGAATTTTTTGAAGAGGTTACGAGGAAAGTTGACGAGGGTAAAGCAGTGGATGTTGTCTATATGGACTTCAGTAAGGCCTTTGACAAGGTTCCACATGGAAGGTTAGGAAGGTTCAATCGTTAGGTATTAATATTGAAGTAGTAAAATGGGTTCAACAATGGCTGGATGGGAGATGCCAGAGAGTAGTGGTGGATAACTGCTTGTCAGGTTGGAGGCTGGTGACTAGTGGTGTGCCTCAGGGATCTGTACTGGGTCCAATGTTATTTGTCATATACATTAATGATCTGGATGATGGGGTGGTAAATTGGACTATTAAGTATGCAGATGATACTAGGATAGGTGGTGGTGTGGATAATGAAGTAGGTTTTCAAAGCTTGCGGAGAGATTTAAGCCAATTAGAAGAGTGGGATGAAAGATGGCAGATGGAGTTTAATGCTGATGTGAGATGTGCTACATTTTGGTAGGAATGATCAAAATAGGACGTAGATGGTAAATGGTAGGACATTGAAGAATGCAGTAGAACAGAGTCATCGAGGAATAATGGTGCATAGATCCCTGAAGGTGGAATCTCATGTGGATAGGGTGGTGAAGAAAGCTTTTGGTATGCTGGCCTTTATAAATAAGAGCATTGAGTATAGGAGTTGGGATGTAATGTTAACATTGTACAAGGCATTGGTGAGGCCAAATTTGGAGTAGAGTGTACGGTTCTGGCCTCCAAATTATAGGAAAGATGTCAGCAAATTAGAGAGAGAGTACAGAGGAGATTTACTCAAATGTTAGCTGGGTTTCAGCACCTAAGTTACAGAGAAAGGTTGAACAAGTTAGGTCTTTATTCTTTAGCGCGTGGAAGGTTGACGGGGTACTTGATAGAGGTATTTAAAATTATGAGGGGGATAGATAGAGTTGACGTGGATAGGCTTTTTCATTGAGAGTAGGGGAGATTCAAACAAGAGGACATAAGTTGAGAGTTAAGGAGCAAAAGTTTAGAGGTAACTTGAGGGGGAACTTCTTTACTCAGAGAGTGGTAGCTGTATGGAACGAGATTCCAGTCAAAGTGGTAGAGGCAGGTTTGATGTTGTCATTAAAAAAAATGGATAGGTATATGGACAGGAAAGGAATGGAGGGTTATGGCTGAGTGCAGGTAGGTGGGACTAGGTGAGAGTAAGTGTTCAGCATGTACTAGAAGGGTCGAGACGGCCTGTTTCCATGCTGTAATTGTTATATGGTTATATAGGGGCGCCCTTTCAAAACCGAGATGCACAGAAATTTCTTTAGCCAAGGGCTGGTGAATTTGTCGAATGTGTTGCCACATGCAGCTGTGGAGGCCAGGTCGTTGTGTGTATTTAAGGCAGAGATTGATAGGTTCTTGATTGGACATGGCAGCAAAGGTTACGGGGAGAAGGCTGGGATTTGGGATTGAGGAGGAGAAAAAAAAGGATCAGCCATGGTTAAATGGTGGCGTAGACTTGATGGACCAGATGGCCTAGTGCTATGTCTTATGGTCATCCATAGTTGCCAAAGTGCTATGGGAGAAGTATTTTGTTCATTATGGCCTCCCAAGAAGGATACACAGTGATTAAGGAAAGGACTTTAAGAATCGGCTCATATATGAGTTGTTAAGCACGCTTAGGGTTGAGAGGTCAAGTACAGTGCTATCACCCTTAGGGTGATCCTCAGCCTGAAGAACTGATATTGCTAGACTTGCTTGGAGCCCTGGCTGCCAACATAAAGAGCAAGTGGAGCCGGCATATTTGGTACACTGCTACAACGATACAAAATGAAGCCACTGGCTACTCGCCATACTATTTGATGTTCAGACGCAATGTGAGATTACCTTTGGATCTCTGTTTTGGAACCGGCAGTGAGACTTGCCCCAGAGGACATATCTGAAACATGTGTCTGATATGAGGAAAGAACTGCAAAAAGCTTGTGAACTAGCAGTGGTTTCTGCAAAACCAAGGAAATGAGGAGATATGGTCGCAAGATCAGGTTCTCCCAACTGATTCCTAGAGACGGAGTTTTAATAAGACATTTGGGGTTATAACGGAAGCATAAGTTGGCCGGCAGCTGGGTATTTACGCCGTATGGTCATAGTGGAGAGCCAGATACCAAATTTGCCAGTTTTTGGGGTGAAGCCAGAGGATAAAAATGATCCTGTCAAAATTCTCCATCGCTATCACCTTTTACCCCTAGAGCTGGAACTACACATTGACACAGAAGCTACACTTAGTAAGAAAACTCTGCAGAGGCAACAAGCTGACAGTAGTGTGATTTCAGTGAATCATGTACGAACTCAGAGGGTGAGGGATTGGGAGAGTGGTATGCTTTATCTTGTGGAACTCCTCAAGAATTAATGAAGAGATGTCTGAATCTCTGATCTCTTACTCATATGTAGTGGAGAGGACTTGATGATAGATAATGAGGGAAAACTGGCCTCCAGTATATTTGGGGATGAAGCTGACTTCAGTTAGATGGTGGGGGGACCTGCGTTACTGGAAGATACGAGTAACAGATGGGAAGGCATCCTCTAGTAGACAGGAATAGTCACAAGGAGTGGCTGAAGCTGAAGAAACCGAAGATGAGATAAGGGAGATTCAATTGGGAGAGGTACAAAGATGCAGCAGCTCATCATCACACAAGGCCACTCAGAAGGTTAGAAAATCTATAGCACAATACAGGCCCTTTGGTCCATAGTGCTGCGCCAAACATATATTTACTTTAAAAATTACCAAGGGTTACCGATAGCCCTCTTATTTTTTTAATCTCCATGTACCTATCCAAGAGACTCCTAAAAGACCCTATCATATCTACCTCCTCCACCATCATTGGCAGCCCATTCCATGCACTCACTACTCTGTGTAAAAAACTTATCCCTAACATCTCCTCTGTACCTACTTCCTGTGGTGAACTACATATACCTATCTAGACACGCCCCTCTGCTGACTGCTTCTGTGGCTCCTCCCACAGACCCCTGTATAAAGGCGGTTGGAGGCACTGCTCCTCCCTCAGTCTCCAGGATGTTGTGTGGTGGTCTCTTGCTACTAACCGCGGTCTCTTGCAGCTAATAAAAGCCTATTGTTCGCCTCCCATCTCTGAGAGTTATTGATGGTGCATCACTTCCAAGCACCTTAAAACTGCCCTCTTGTGTTAGCCATTTCAGCCCTGGGAAAAAGCCTCTGACTGTCCACTAGGTCAATGCCTCTCATCTCATACACCTCTATCAGGTCACCTCTCATCGTCCATCGTTCCAAGGAGAAGAGTCCAAGTTCACTCAATCTATTCTCATTAGGCATACTCCTCTGCACCTTTTCTATAGTTTCCACATCCTTCCTGTAGTGAGGTGACCAGAACTGAGCACAATACTCCAAGTGGGGTCTGACCAGGGTCCTATATAGCTGTAACATTACCTCTCTGCTCTTAATCTCAATCCCATGGTTGATGAAGGCCAATGCACCATATGCCTTCTTAACCACAGAGTCAACTTGCGCAGCAGCTTTGAGTGTCCTATGGACTCAGACCCCAAGATCCCTCAGATCCTCCATACTGCCAAGAGTCTTACCGTTAATACTATATTCTGCCAAAATGAACACCTCACACTCCATCTGCCACTTCTCAGACCAGTTTTGCATCCTATCAATGGCCCACTGTAACCTCTGACAGCCCTCCACACTATCCACTACACCCCCAACCTTTGTGTCATCAGTAAATTTTCTAATCCATTCCTCCACTTCCTCATCCAGGTCATTCATAAAAATCACAAAGAGAAGGGGTCCCAGAGTAGATCTCTGAGGCACACCACTGGTCACCAACCTCCATGCAGAGTATGACACGTCTACAACCACTCTTTGCCTTCTGTGGACAAGTCAATTCCAGATATACAAAGCAAAGTCCCCTTGGAACCCATACCTCCTTACTTTCTCAATAAGCCTTGCATGTGGTACCTGGTCAAATGCCTTGCTGAAATCCATATACACTACATCTACTGCTCTACCTTCATTAATGTGTTTAATCACATCCTCAAAAAATTCATTCAGGCTCTTAAGGCACAACCTGCCTTTGACAAAGCCTTGCCGTCTATTCCTAATCATATTATGCCCCTCCAAATGTTCATGAATCCTACCTCTCAGGATCTTCTTCATCAACGTACCAACCACTGCAGTAAGACTCACTGGTCTATAATTTCCTTGTCCATCTCTGCTCCTTTTCTTGAATAAGGGAACAACATCTGCAACCCTCCAGTCCTCCGAAACCTCTCCCATCTCCATTGACGATTCAAATTTCATCGCCAGAGGCTCAGCAATCTCCTCCCTTGCCTCCCACAGTGTCCTGAGGTACATCTCGTCTGGTCCTGGAGACTTATCCAACTTGATGCTTTCGAAAAGCTCTAGCACATCCTCTTTCTTAAGGTCTATATGCCCAAGCATTTCAATCCACTGTAAGTCATCCCTACACTCACCAAGATCCTTTTCTATTGTGAATACTGAAGCAAAGTATTCATTCAGTATCTCTGCTATCTCCTCCAGTTCTGTACACACTTCTCCATTGTCACACTTGTTTGGTCTTATTCTCACGTTTTACCTTGCTCTTCACATACTTGTAGAATGCCTTGGGGAATTGATAGAATTGTGGTCACTATCTCCAAAATGCTCTCCCACTGAGATCACAAGACAAAGGAGCAGAAGTAGGCCATTCGGCCCATCAAATCTGCTCCCCCACTCCACCATGAACTAAACTATTCTCCCATCTAGTTCCAATTTCCGGCTTTTTCCCCAAATCGCTTGATACCCTGACTAATTAGATACCTATCAATCACTTCCTTAAACACCCTCAATGATTGGGCCTCCAGAGTTGTATGTGGCAATGAATTCCATAAATCTATGACCCTCTGGCTAAAAAATTTTCTCCTCATCTCTGTTTTAAATGGGTACCCTCTAATTCTAAGACTGTGACCTCTTGTCCTGGACTCACCCACCAAGGGAAACGGCCTTTCCACATCTACTCTGTCCAACCCTTTCAACATTCAAAATGTTTCTATGAGATCCCCTCTCATTCTTCTATACTCTAATGAATACAATCCAAGAGCAGACAAACACTCCTCATATGTTAGTCCCTGCATTCCAGGAATCATCCTAGTGAATCTTCTCTGAACTCTCTCTAACATCAGCACATCCTTTCTAAGATAGGGGGCCCAAAACTGCACACAGTAATTCAAATGGGGTCTCACCAGTGCCCCATAGAGCCTCATCAACACCTCCTTACTCTTATACACTATTACTCTTGAAATGAATGCCAACATAGCATTCGCTTTCCTTACTGCCGATATCTAAGATAACTAACACCTGACCAGGTTCATTTCCCAATACCAGATCAAGTACAGCCTCTCCTCTTGTATTAAGAGCATCCTGACCAGCTGCATCACTGCCTGGTTCAGAAATTGCAGCATCTTGGATCACAAGACCCTGCAGCAGATAGTGAGGTCAGCGGAGAAGATCATTGGGTTCTCTCTTCTCGCCATTACAGGCATTTACACTACATGCTGCATCCTTAAGGCAAACAGCATTATAAAGGACCCCATGCACCCCTCATACTTCTCCCTCCTGCCATCAGGGAAAAGGCACCAAAGCATTTGGGCTGTCACGGCCAGACTATGTAATTGTTTCTTCCCCCAAGCCATCAAACTCCTGAATTCCCAGAGTCTGGACTGACACCAACTTACTGCCCTCTACTGTGCCTATTGTCTTGTTTATTATTTATTGTAATGCCTGCACTGTTTTGTGCACTTTATGCAGTCCTGGATAGGTCTGTAGTCTAGTGTACTATTTTTTCTGTGTGGTTTTTACATAGTTCAGTGTAGTTTTTGTATTATTTCATGCAGCACTATGGTCCTTAAAAACGTTGTCTTGTTTTTACTGTGTACTATACCAGCAGTTATGGTCGAAATGACAATAAAAGGTGACTTGACTTGCCTTGACTTGTAGGCTTATCTGCCTTTTGTGTCAGGAAAGCTTCCTGAACACACCTAACAAACTCCAGCCCTTCTAAACCCCTTGCTCTAGGGAGATGCCAATCAATATTTGGGAAATTAAAATCTCCCACCACGACAACCCTGTTATCATTATACTGTAGCAATGTGCTACACACAGAGCTAGAAATAACGACACGCAGTCTGTAAGTTGCACTCGAGACTAGTTTATTCAAACTTCGTTACACTGGTTTTTATGCAGTTCTGTTCCCGCCCTCTCCAGGTGGAAATGACGTCAGAGGTGCATTACAAAAGTCTCTTCCCACACGTGGGCTTTCTCCCTTTGCTGGTGAAGAAGAAGGCCCAGTGCCATTTTGGGGCTGGCCTCTCTGCCGATGCGCACGCCATTTTGTGAGCCAGTTCACCTGCATAGAAAGTGGGTCATCACATAACCCCCAGAACCGCGATACACCCCCCATTGTCCACAGTCTGGATCAGTCTCTGGGCGGTCTGCCTCTGCACCGCGGTGCCTGAACTTCGACCGGCTGCACCAAGTCCACATGGGCCGGTTTGAGTCGTCCACCGTGAAAACCTCCTCTTTCCCCCCAATGTCTAGAATGTACGTGGACCCGTTGTTCCTGATCACCTTGAATGGCCTCTTGTACGGCAGCAGTATCAGTGCCCGGTGTGCGCCCCTTTGTATAAATGCAAACTTGCAGGTCTGCAGGTCTTTGGGTACGCAGGTCAGGATCTGTCCGTGCTGTGAAGTCAGTACAGCGGCCAGGTTGCCGAGCCTTTCACGTAGTCTGTCCAGGACTGCTGCGGGTTCTTCCTCTTACTCCCTTGGGGCTGGAATGAACTCTCCTGGGACAACCAGGGGTGCGCCGTACACCAGCTCGGCCGATGAGGCGTGCAGATCCTCTTTGGGCGCTGTACGGATTCCAAGCAGGACCCAGGGAATTCGTCCACCCAGTTAGGCCCTTTTAGGCGGGCCATGAGAGCCGACTTCAAGTGATGGTGGAAGTGTTCCACTGATCCGTTCGACTGTGGGTGGTAGGCAGTTGTGTGGTGTAGCTGTGTTCCCAACAGGCTGGAGGTGAACTGGGCGCCACTGTCGGAGGTAATGTGGGCCGGTATCCCGAAGCATGCTAACCAGGTTGCAATCAGCACTCGGGTGCAGGAATTGGCGGTGGTGTTGGTGAGTGGGACCGCCTCTGGCCATCTCGTAAACCGGTCTACCATAGTTAGGAGGTACCGCGCTCTTTGCGACACTAGCAGGGGCCTCATGATATCCACATGAATGTGGTCGAACCTCCGGCAGGTGGGTTTGAACTGCTGCGGTGGGGCTTTGGTGTGCTGCTGCACCTTGGCTGTTTGGCACTGCACGCACGTTCTGGCCCATTCACTGACCAGCTTGCGAAGTCCGTGCCACGCGAACTTGCTAGAGACCAGCTGGACGGTTGTCCTGATAGATGGGTGCACCAAGCCGTGTAAGGAGATGAAAACTCGCCGCTGCCAGGCTGCCGGGACGATGGGGCAAGTTTGGCTGGTAGCCACGTCACACTCACCTGGGCCTACGAGGAAGTCTTGCAGCTGCAAACCTGAGACTGTGGTCCTGTAGCTAGGCATCTCGTCTGCCTGCTACGCCTCCGCCATCGCTGCATAGTCCACCCCCAGGGACAGGGCCTGGATAGCTGGTCTGGAGAGTGCATCCGCCACGACGTCCTTTCCTGAGACATGCTGGATGTCCGTCGTGTACTCGGAGATGTAGGACAGATGTCGCTGTTGGCGGGCCAACCAGGGATCGGACACTTTCGTGAATGGGAAGATTAATGGTTTGTCGTCCGTGAATGCGGTGAATGGCCTGCCTTCTAAAAAGTACCCAAAATGCCGGATTGTCAGATATAGTGCCAACAGCTCGAAGGCACTATATAAGGCTCGAAGAAACAACCCGGTCGAGGGCACTGTACTTGAGTTCGGGTGGCCGTAGGGGTTTGCTGAAGAACACCAGTGGTTGCCAGCGCCCCTCGATGAGTTGCTCCAGCACCCCACTGACTGCTGTGTTGGAAGCGTCCACTGTGAGGGCGGTTGGAACATCCATTCTGGGATGCATCAGCATCGCAGCGTCTATCAAGACTTCCTTGGCTTTAACGAAAGCGGCCGCAGCCTCTTCATCCTTGCCTTTACCTGACATCAAGGTGAACAAAGGGCGCATGATACGGGCTGCTGAAGGAAGAAAGCGGTGGTAGAAGTTCACCATACCAACGAACTCCTGCAGGCTTTTGATTGCATTGGGCCGGGCAAAGTGGTGGATCGCGTCTACCTTGGCGGGCAGAGGTGTTGCCCCATCTTTGGTAATCCTGTGGCCCAGGAAGTCGATGGTGTCGAGTCCGAACTGGCATTTGGCCAGATTGATTGTGAGGCCAAAATCACTCAGGCAGGAGCAGAGCTGGCAGAGATGGGACAGATGCTCCTGACAACTACTGCTGGCTATGAGGATGCCGTTCAAAAAGATGAATGCAAAGTCCAAGTCACGTCCCACCGCATCCATTTGCTGCTGGAATGTCTGTGCGGCATTCTTCAGGCCAATCGGCATTCGGAGGAATTCAAACAGGCCGAACGGGGTGATGAGAGCTGTTTTGGGGATGTCTTCAGGGTGTACTGGGATTTGAAGGTATCCCCGGATGAGGTCTACTTTGGAAAAGATGCTTGCCCCGTGCAGGTTTGCTGCAAAGTCCTGTATGTGCGGCACGGGGTAGCGGTCTGGAGTTGTAGCCTTGTTCAGCCTGCGGTAGTCACCGCATGGTCTTCAGCCCCTGGCTGCTTTGGGCACCATGTGCAGGGGGGAGATCCATGGGCTGTCGGACCGCCGTATTATCCCCAATTCCTCCATCCTCTTGAACTCCTCCTTCGCCAGGCGGAGCTTTTCCGGGGGGAGCCTTCGTGCATGGATGTGGAGGGGTGGTCCCTGGGTCGGAATGTGATGCTGTACCCCGTGTCTGGGCATGGCTGTTGTGAACTGCGGTGCCAGACCCGATGGAAAGTCTAGCAGGATTCTGGTGAATTTGTTGTCAGACAGCGTGATGGAGTCCAGGTGTGGGGCCAACTACTTGGCTTCACCCAGGGAGAACGTCTGGAAAGTCTTGGCGTGGACCAGTCTTTTCCCTTGCAAGTCGACCAGCAGGCTGTGAGCTTGCAAGAAGTCTGCCCCTCAGGAGTGGTTGGGCCTCAGCGGCCAGTGTGAAGTCCCATGTGAACCGGCTGGCGCCGAACTGCAGCTGCACTGTGCGGGTGCCGTAGGTCTGTATCATGCTGCTGTTTGCGGCCCTCAGGGTGGGTCCCAGCTCCCTGTTGCGGGTGTCGTACCCCATCTGGGGTAAGACGCTGATTTTCACTCCGGTGTCTACCGAGAAGCGGCGTCCCGACTGTTAGTCCCAGACGTACAGGAGGCTGTCCTGGTGGCTAGCCGCTATAGCCATTAGTGGCGGCTGGCCCTAGCGTTTCCAGGGAACTTGCAGGGCGGGCGACAGTGGTGGGCTTCTGTGCCCACCACTGTTCATTGTCCTCCTCACTCCTGCCTCTGGGTTGTGTGCGCTCTGTTGCCGGGCCTGGTCTGGCCTGCTGTTGGGCACGTGTCTTGGTAATCTGTCCAATGGATGCCCCGCTCTCCCTCTTGGCTTTCCACAGCATGTCTGCCCAGGATGCCACCTTCCGGGGTCACTGAAATCTGCGTCGGCCAGCAGGAGATGTATGTCCTCGGGCAGTTGCTTTAGGAACGTCTGCTCAAACGTGAGGCAGGGCTTGCATCCTTCAGTCAGGGCCAGCATCTCGTTCATTATTGCTGATGGCAGCCTGTCTCCCAAACCATCCAGGTGCAGTAAGTGGGCACCTCGCTCATGCCGTGAGAGGCTAAAGGTCCCTATGAGCAACGCTTTGAATGCTACATATTTGCCCTCTTCTGGGGGTGACTGTATGAAATCCTCAACCTGGGCAGCTGTCTCCTAGTCAAGGGCGCTCACCACATAATAGTAACGCGTGGAATCAGAAGATATCTGCCAGATCTGGAACTGGGCTTCTGCTTGGTCAAACCACATGCGTGGTCGCAGCGTTCAGAAAGTTGGTAGTTTTAGAGAAACTGCGTGAACAGATGAAGAGTCAATCATCTTTGGTCCAAATCCCGTTTGGACCGTCGGGGTCACCAATGTAGCGATGCGCTACACACAGAGCTAGAAATAACGACACGCAGTCTGTAAGTTGCACTCGAGACCAGTTTATTCAAACTTTGCGGCACTGTCTTTTACACAGTTCCGTTTCCATCCTCTCAGGGCAGAAATGATGTCAGAGGTGCATTACAAAAGTCTCTTCCCACGCGCGGGCTTTCTCCCTTTGCTGGTGAAGAAGAAGGCCCATGGCCATTTTGGGGCTGGCCTCTCTGCGGACATGCGTGCCATTTTGTGAGCCGGTTCGCCTGCGTAGAAAGTGGATTGCCACAATACCTTTCCAGAATCTGTCTCCCTATCTGTTCCTCATTGTCCCTGTTACTATTCGGTGGTCTGTGAAAGCACCCAGTAGGGTTAATGACCCCTTCCTATTTCTAACTTACACACAGAGATACTCAGTAGACAATCCCTCCATGACTTCCTCCTTTTCTGCAGCCATGACACTATCTCTGATCAGCATTACCACACCCCTACCTCTTTTGCCTCTGTGCCTGTCCTTTCTGAAACATCTAAAGCCTGGCACTCTTAAGTAACTATTCCTGTCCCTGAACCATCCAAGTCTCTGTGATGGCCACAACATCATAGCTCCAAGTACTGATCCACGCTCCGAGCTCATCGGCTTTGTTCATGATGCTTCTTGCATTAAAATAGACACATCTCTAACCATCGGTCTGAGCGTATCCCTTGTCTATCACCTGCCTATCTTCCCTCTCACACTGTCTCCAAGCTTTCTCTATTTGTGAGCCAACCGCCCCATCCTCTGTCTCTTCAGTTCAACCCCCAGCAATTCTAGTGTAAACTCTACCTAACAGCCTTAGTAAGCTCCCTGCCAGGATATTGGTCCACCTCAGATTCAAGTGCAACCCGTCCTTTTTGTATAGATCATGCCTGTCCCAAAGGAGGTCCCAATGATCCAGAAATCTGGATCCCTGCCCCCTACTCCAATTCCTCAGCCACACACCTCATTCTATTCCTATAAAAGGGAGACGCTGCCTAGCGGAGTGGTCGTTGGTGTAGTTGATCAGACTAGTGGGGCTTTGGCAAGGGCAGCCTAAGCGAAGTAAGAGGTAAGTTACTTATTTCATTTTTCCTCTAACTTAAGAATAGTGGGTATGACTGCAAGACCAGTTTTCTGCTCTGGGTGTCAGATTTGGGATATCCGGGAGACTTTCAGCCTCCCTGATGGCCACATCTATGCCAGGTGCATTGAGCTGCAGCTCCCTAGAGACCAAGTTAGGAAACTGAAGCTGGAGCTCGAGGCCTTCAGCTTGTTAGGGAAAGTGAGGAGGTGATTGATAGGAGCTACAGGGAGGTAGTCAGACTAGGGTCGCAGGAAACAGATAAGTAGGTGTCTGTCAGGAGAGGAAGGGAGAGCATCAAGTTGTGGAGAGCACCCCTGTGGCCATACCTCTGAACAATAAGTACACCATTTTGAATACTGTTGTGGGCAGTGGGGGGAACCTAACTAGTGGAAGCAGCAGTGCCTCTAGCACTGAGTCTGGCCCTGTGGCTTAGAAGGGTAAGGAACAGAAGAGGATGGCAGCAGTAACAAGGGACTCTATAGTTAGGTGGAGAGATGGGCGATTCTGTGGGCACAAAAAAGAAACACGGTTGGTAGTTTGTCTCCCAGGTGCCAGGGCTCATGATGTTTCTGAACACATCCACAATATCCTGACATGGGTGGGTGAGCAGCCAGAGGTTATGGTACATATTGGTACCAACAACATTGGTGGAAAAAGTGAAGAGATCCTGAAAACAGAATACAGGGAGTTAGGAAGGAAGCTGAGAAGCAGGACCTCAAGGGTAATAATCTTGGGATTGCTGCCAGTTACACATGAGAGTGAATATTGGAATAGAATGAGGTGGTGGATAAATGTGTGGCTGAAGGATTGGAGCAGGGATTAGGATCTTTTGGATCATTGGGACCTCTTCTGGGGCAGGTGTGACCTGGAGAAAAAGGACGGGTTGCACTTGAATCCGAGGGGGGACCAATATCCTGGCGGGGAAGGTTTGTTAATACTGTTAGGGAGGGTTTAAACTAGATTTGCAGGGGGGTGGGAACTGAAGTGAAGAGGCAGAGGATGGGGAGGTTGGAGCACAATCGAGACAGCTTGTTGGGAGTTTTTAAGGAAGGATAGGCAGATGTTCGAGCAAAGATGCACTCAGCCTGATGGTTTGTGATTAGTCTACTTTAATGCATCATAAACAAGGCTGATGAGTGTGGATCAATATGTAGAACTATGACATGGCCATTACAGAGACTTGGATGTCTCAAGGGCAGGAATGGCTGCAGAGTCTGCCAGGTTTTAGATGTTTCAAAAGGGACAGGGAGGGAGGCAAAAGAGCTAGGGGTGTGGCATTGCATAGCAGGGATATTATCAGGGCTGTAGAAAAGGAGGAAGTCATGGAGGGATTGTCTACTGAGTCAGTGTGGGTGGAAGTCAGAAACAGGAAGGGTACAATAGTTCTACAGGGTGTTTTTTATAGACACCCCCAATAATAACAGGGACACCAAAGAACAGATAAGGAGGCAGATTATGGAATGGTGTATCAATAATAAGGTGGTTGTGATGGGAGATCAACTTTCCTGATATTGACTGGCATCTCCTTCAAGCAAGATGAGGTGGAGTTTGTTAGGTGTGTTCAAGAAGGTTTCCTGACGTAATAAGCCAGGTCAAGGAGAGGCTGTACTTGATCTGGGATTGGGAAATGAATCTGATCAGGTGTCAGATCTCTTGGTGGTAGAGCATTTTGGAGGTAGTGATCACAACTCTATCTCCTTTTCCGTAGCACTGGAGAAGAATAGGAGCAGACAATTTGGGAAAATATTTATTTGGGGTAGGAGGAAATATGATGCTATTAGGATCATATCAATTTGGGATTGTAAATTGGGAGCAGATGTTCTCAGGGAAATGCACGGCAGAAATGTGGCAAATGTTCAGGGAACATTTGCATGGAGTTCTGCATAGGTATGTTCCATTGAACAGAGAAAGGATAGAAGATAGAATAGTACAGCACATTACAGGCCCTTTGGCCCACAATGTTGTGCCGACCCTCAAACCCTGCCTCCCATATAACCCCACAGCTTAAATTCTTCCATATATCTGTCTAGTAGTCTCTTAAACTTCACTAGTGTATCTGCCTCCACCACTGACTCAGGTAGTGCATTCCACGCACCAACCACTCTCTGAGTGAAAAACTTTCCTCTAATATCCCCCTTGAACTTCCCTCCCCTTACCTTAAAGCCATGTCCTCTTGTACTGAGCAGTGGTGCCCTGGGGAAGAGGCACTAGCTATCCACTCTGTCTATTCCTTTTAGTATGGTAGACTAATAGAATCATGGGCTACAGAGGATATGGAAAATCTAGATAAGAAGAAAAGAAAAGAAAAGCTTAAAGGTTCAAGAAACTAAGTACTGATAGAGTTAATAGACAATAGGTGCAGGAATAGGCCATTTGGCCCTTCAAGCCAGAACTCTTTGCGTTCTAGAAAATTACAAGGTTTTCAGGAAGGAGCTTAAGACTGAAATTAGGATAGCTGGAAGGGGCCATGAGAAGGCCTTGGCGAGCAGAATTAAGAAAACCCCCAAAGCATTCTACAAAGAGGATGAGCCATGTGTGAATAGGACCAATCAGGTGCAATAGTAGAAACGTGTGCATGGAGTCGGAGGAGGTAGCAGAGGTACTTAGTGAATACTTTGCTTCAGTATTCACCAATGAAAAGAACCTTGGCAATTGTGGGGATGACTTGCAGTGGAGTTTACGCCAGACTTCTGTGGAAAATGAGGGAGGAGATTCCTGAGCCTCTGGCGATAATCTTTGCATCATCAATAGGGATGGGAGAAGTACCAGATGATTGGAAGGTTGCAAATGTTGTTCCCTTTTTCCAGAAAGAGAGATAACCCAGGAAATTATAGACCAGTGACTCTTACTTAAGTGGTGGGCAAGTTATTGAAGAAGATTCTGAGAGGCAGGATTTATGAACATTTGGAGAGACATAATCTGATTAGCGATAGTCAGCATGGCTTGTCAAGGGCAGGTCATACCTTATGAGCCTGATTGAATTCTTTGAGTATGTAACAAAACACATTGATGAAGGTAGAGCAATGGATGTAGTGTATATGGATTTCAGTAAGGCATTTGATAAGGTTCCCCATGCATTCAGAAAGTAATGAGGCATGGGATCCAAGGAGACCTTGCTTTGTGGATCCAGAATTGGCTTGCCAACAGAAGGCAAAGGGTGGTTGTAGATTGTTTGTATTCAGCAAGTCCTCCAGTGCCCAGTGGTGTTCCACAGGGATCGTTCTGGGACCCCTCCTCTGTGATTTTTATAAATGACCTGGATGAGGAAGTTGAAGAGTGGGTTAGTAAGTTTGCTGATGACACAAAGGTTGGGGGTGTTGTGGAAAGTCTGGAGGGTTGTCAGAAGTTACAGCAGGACATTGATATGATGTAGAACTATGCTGATAAGTGGCAGATAGACTTCAACCCAGCTAAGTGTGAAGTGGTTCATTTCGGCAGCTCAAATTTGTGGACAGAATATAATATAAATGGTAAGACTCTTGGCAGTGTGAAGGATTAGGGAAATCTTGGGGTCTGTATCCATAGGACACTCAATGCACCTGCGCAGGTTGGCAGTGTTGTTAAGAAGGTGTATGGTGTGTTGGCATTCATCAACCGTGGAATTGAGTTCAAGCGCCATGAGGTAAGGTTACAGCTATATAAGACCTTGGTCAGACCCCACTTGGAGTACAGTGTTCAGTTCTGGTCACCTCACTACAGGAAGAGGGAGTGCAGAGGAGATTTATAAGGATGTGGCTTGGATTGAAGAGCATGCTTTGTGAGAATAGGTTGGGTGACCTGATAGAGGTTTATAAGATGATGAGAGGCATTGATTGTGTGGATAGCCAGAAGCTTTTTCCCAGGACTGAATTGGCTAACATGAGAAGGCATAGTTTTAAAGTGCTTGAAAGTAGCTACAGAGGGGATGCCAGGCGTAACTTTTTCCACACGGAGTGTGGTGGGTGTGTAGAATGCACTGCCAGCACCAGTGGTGGAGGCAGATACAATAGGGTTTTTTTAAGAGACTCTTAGGTACGTGGATCTTAGATAAATAGAGGGCTATGAAGTAGGGAAATTCTAGGCAGTTTCTGAAGTAGGTTAAATGCTTGGCACAACATTGTGGACCGAAGAGCCTGTAATGTGCTGCAGATTTCCATGTTCTATTTTCTACAAGGAGGTCTCAGAGAGTGAGGAGATCCCCAGATAGGCTGCAGCAAGAAACAGATTGCTGCATCCATTCCATAGTGAGATATTACAAATGGATTGGAGATTGTGAAATCACGAAATTCATTTGAATACTTTGGATATTTCAACTCCTTGGTCTTACTGATATTGAGAGCAAGGTTGTTGCTGCAGCACTACTCAACCAGCTGATCTATGTCACTCCTGTATGTCTCTTCGTCACTGTCTGATATCCTGTCAGCAGTTCAAGGAGGTTGGGTGTCACTCACTCTCTAGTAAAGCCACTATGTATTTGCTTGAGAAAATACACAATAAATCTGCTCCATCTATTCATGTAGCATGGTTGCCATCCTAGTTAATATTGGGGAAATTTAAATTACCTACTCAGATTTTGGCTTGAAATGTTGACTGTTCATTTCTTTCTACAGATGCTGCCTGACCTGCTGAGTTCTTTTTAGAACTTTTTGTGTATTGTACAAGATTAGCAGCATCTGCAGAATCTCTTGTGTCTCCATATTGCAGCCGATTATGCCCAACATATTTGCTCCTTATCATCCTGCTGACTATCATGGGGCTTTTGAACAATCCCATCAAAGTGGTAGTGTTTTGTTGGTCCAGTACTCTACCCTCATCGTCCCACGGAATGTTTTCCCCAGAAATATCCTCTCTAAGCCCCGCCTTGATATTCCACTCCCCCTCCCCAGTTAAAAACACAAGTCCCTCTCCTGTCTTACCTCCACTTCTGGCATGCCTTTCAAATGTATACCCTGGAACATTGAGTTGCCATTGCCTCAGAAATGCTTCTGTAATAACCTTGATATCACAATCCCATGTGTTAGTAATCACATACCTATCTGTACTGACCCCATTTTCCAGCCCTTGATCTATAGTCTACTCTGCCTTAGCAATGCAAGTGCTCATCCAGATACTATTTTAATATTGTGAGACTACATTCTCCTATATCTTATCCAGTTGTGCATTCCAGATTACAACCACCCTCTGGGTGAAAAGATTCTTCCTCAGATCTTCTCTAAAGCTATTGCTTTTTAACTTAAACCTGTGAACTTTGGTCTAAAGATACCTCGGCTGTTGAAAAAAAGTTTCACAATAGATGAATCACTCAGTGATAACGTGAAGGTTCAGCAGGCAATTCAAGAAGCAAGTGATCTGTTGCAAGTGTTTTTTTCCGATTACATAGAGATGTTGGTTAAAACATTGTGTGTAGGTCTGCTCTCTATTCCTATGAAATTCTGTATTATAATACAAAATTTTGATTCTTGAGATCATAGTTTTGTTTTATGAGGAGAAGCATAGGAAAGCAGCATCCATCATCAGAGATCCCACCACTCAGGTCGTGCTTTCTTCTCACTGCTGCCATCAGGTAGGAGATGTGGTGAACTACATTTACCTCTCTGGACACGCCCCCCCTCTGACTGCTCCTGTGGCTCCTCCCACAGACCCCTGTATAAAGGCGATTGGAGTCACAGACCCTTCCTCAGTCTCCAGGATGTTGTGTGATGGTCACTTGCTGCTTGTGCTTTCTTCCAGCTAATAAAAGCCTAGCTTAACCCACGTCTCAGAGTTATTGATGGTGCATCAGAAGGTACAAGAACCTTAGGACTCGCACCACCAGGTTCACAAGCAGTTCCTATCCCTTAACCACTAGGCTCTTGAATAAGAGTGGATAACTACACTCTCTTGCCCATGATTAAGATGTTTCCACAACCAATGATCTCACTTTAAGGACTCTTTATCTCATTATCTCATGTTCTCATTACTTATTGCTATTTATTTATATTTGCATTTGCAGTTTGTTGTCTCCTGCACTCTGACTGATCTTTCATTGATCCTGTTATAATTAGTATTCTATTAATTTTCTGAGTATGCCCACAGGAAAATAAATCTCAGTGTTGTATATGGTGACATATATATATACTTTAATAATAAATTTAGTTTGAACTTTGATTAAGCAGACTAAAAGTATGACAGGTACCATCAATGAAATAAACAAGGCTTTTGAGGGGCCTTGTAGAGTAGAAATAAAGTTGATATTTCCTGTGGTTTTTGTGTCTATAACCAGGACTCTGTCTCAAAATAATGGTGTGGTCATTTAGAACTGTTGACAAGAAACACATAAAGTAACAAGTCTTTGTAACTGACTGCCCAAGAGAGCTGTGGTGGCTCAGGTTGTCTCTTAAGCACCATGTGAAATGGCCAGGCAAGTCTTACTTCATGGTAAATGCTGGCCATGCTGATGAATCCCAGATCCTAAACTAAATTATCTCAAAAAAATTCAAAACAGGAATTGTTATATTTTAGACAGTAAGAGACAAGGGTATAGTGTTTGTGTAGGAAAATGCAGCTGAGGTAAAAGATTATTCATGATATTAAATAGCAAAGCAGGCATGGGTGCTGAGTGAACTACTTTTGTTTCCTATGTTATAAAAAAGACACATGAGTGAGAGTGTTGCTGGCTTGTTTTCCAGGAGATGACACTATAAAAGCTTGGGATATGAGGAATTTCCGGAATCCTCTGAATGTGGCAACTGATCTCCCAAACATCTTTCCAATGTGAGTTACAATAATTAATGAATTATTACATTATTCTCCTGTTGCCTCAGATAAAAGCTCAATCCTTGTCCTGTCACTGGAAATAAAATTTATATATGAATTCAGATAAGAAGCCCACCCCGCATTCAAGCGCACTGTTCCATTTAATAAGGTTTTGTGCACTTTATGCAGTCCTGGGAGATCTGTAGTCTAGTGTAGTTTTTTTCTGTGTTTTCACGTAGTTCAGTGTACTTTTTGAATTGTTTCATGTAGCACCCTGGTCCTGAAAAACTTCTCGTTTTTACTGTGTACAGTACCAGCAGTTATGGTTGAAATGACAATAAGAAGTGGCTTGACTTGACTTGCTGATCTGATTGCAGCCCTTTTCCACCTTGCCGTTAATCTAAGATAAAATTGAATTGACTTTATTTCTTAGATCCTTCGTATACACGAAGAGTAAAAATCTTTGTTATGTCTCCGTCTAAATGTGCAATGTGTAATCATAGTAATTTGTAATAAATAGAACAATCAATGTAATATTAAAAAACATAGAAAACCTACAGCACAATACAAGCCCTTTGGCACATGATGCTGTGCTGAACATGTACTTACTTTAGAAATATACTTAAGGTTACTCAGAGCCCTCTATTTTTCTAAGCTCCATGTACCTACCCTGGAGTCTCTTAAAAGAATCCAAATCTGAATCTGAAAAGACCCTGCACCACCACTGTCACCGACAGCCCATCCCATGCACTCACCACTCTCTGTGTAAAAAGAACTTACCCCTGACAACTCCTCTGCACCTACTTCCAAGCACCTTAACACTGTGCCCTTTCATGTTAGCCATTTCAGCCCTGGGAAAAAGCCTCTGACTATCCACACGATCAATGCCTCTCATCATTTTATACACCTCTATAAGGTCACCTCTCATGCTCTGCCACTCCAAGGAAAAAAGGCCAAGTTCACTCAACCTATTCTCATAAGGCATGCTCCCTAATCTGGGCAATATCCTTGTAAATCTCCTCTGCACCCTTTCTATGGTTTTCACATCCTTCTATAGTGAAGCGACCAAAACTGAGCACAGTACTCTATGCGGGATCTGACCAGGGTCCTATATAGCTGTAACATTACCTCTTGGCTCTTAAACTCATCCCATGGTTGATGAAGGCCAATGCACCTTTTGCCTTCTTAACCACAGAGTCAACCTATGCAGCAGCTTTGAGTGTCCTATGGACTCAGACCCCAAGATCTCTCTGATCCCCCACACTGCCAAGAGTCTTACCATTAATACTATATCCTGCCATCATATTTGACCTTCCAAAATGAACCACCTCGCACTTATCTGAGTTGAATTCCTTCTGCCACTTCTCAGCCCAGTTTTGCATCCTATCGATGTTCCGCTGTAACCTCTGACAGCCCTCCACACTATCCACAACACCCCCAACATTTGTGTTATCAGCAAATTTACTAACCCATCCCTCCACTTCCTCATCCAGATCATTTATAAAAATCATATAGAGAAGGGGCCCCTGAGGCACGTCACTGATCACCAGCCTCCATGCAGAATATGACCCGTCTATAACCACACTTTGCCTTCTGTGGGCAAGCCAGTTCTGGATCCACAAAGCAATGTCCCCTTGCATCCTATGCGTCCTTACTTTCTCAATAAGCCTTTGCGTGGGGTACCTTATCAAATGCCTTACTGAAATCCATATACACTACGTCTTCTGCTCTACCTTCATCAATATGTTTAGTCACATCCTCAAAAAATATGGAGTACACACAAATCAGCGTGAGTTAGTCAGTCTGATGGCCTGGTGGAAGAAGCTGTCCTGGAGCCTGTTGGTCCTGGCTTTTATGCTGTGGTACTGTTTCCGGATGGTAGCAGCTGGAATAGTTTATGGTTGGGGAGACTCAGGTGCCCAGTGATCCTATGGGCCCTTTATACACACCTGCCCTTGTAAATGTCCTGAATCATGGGACATTCCCAACTACAGATGCGCTGGGCTGTCTGCACCAGTCTCTGCAGAGTCCTATGATTGATGGACATACAGTTCTCATACCAGCAATGATGCAGCCAGACAGGATGCTCTCACTTGTGCCTGTGTAGAAAGTTCTTAGGATTTAGGGGCCCATACCAAACTTTCTCAACCATCTGAGGTGAAAGAGGTGAAAGAGGCACGGTTATGCCTTTTTCACCACATAGCTGGTGTGTACAGACCACGTTAGGTCCTTGGTGATGGATGCCCACACCACTTCATTTCATGTCGAAATATCCAAAAACTGCTTACTCTGGTCGTCATGGACAGTCGGGCTGGAGGGCTTGTTTCTGTGCTTTAGAACTTTATGACTTGCAATCTTCTGAGAAAAAAATAATGTCATCTTAGTTTTAAATGTGTGACCCCTTAATTTTTTTAAGTGACCTCTCATTCTAGGTTTTCCGGCAGGAGAAGGAAATATCTCCTTAGCTACCCTGTAAAGATCCTTTAGGATCTGAGATAGTTCAATCAAAATTCTCTCTGAAACTTGAGTAAATACTGTTCGCCCCATATTTGCTCAGAAGAATACCTGCCCATTCAAGGTGCACAGACCTCGAAATGTGGTCCTGCTCTATGTAACTGAATATAATCTGTATTCTATTCTCTAAGTGATTAAAGATAACATTCTATGAACTTTGCAACTGAAATGATGCCCTTACTGATTGCAACAGATATAAGGTTCTCGCCTGGATGAAATGAGGACTGTAGGGTGGATATGCAAACTCTCCTTGTTACATGGCAATTTTGAGCCCCTAATCCTAGAAAGGATGTGCTGAAACTGAAGAGCATTCAAAAGAGATGCACAAAAATGATTCCAGGATTGAGTGGGTTGTTATTTGAAGAGCATTTGATGCCTCTAGGCATGTATTTACCAGAATACATAAGCACAGAGTTCTACCAAGAGGTATTTCTCACAGGTCAGTGGCGGTTATTTTAAAAGAGAGCTTCAAGGGCATTTGTCCATTGTACGTCGCCTATCAGTGGCGTCAACAGAGCTTTACGAACTAAATAAAAGTACAGAAGGGATAAGTGGAGTGGCCATTGTCGGCAATAGGCCAGTGGCAAGAGGAGAAGTGACAGGATTTGGGTCAAAAGAGGCTTCGGTTCAGAACAGGTGTCAACTCTGTGTAAAGCATCTGTTGAGGTTTCCTTTTTGTTTTTTCTTCCTCTCTTTACCATTTTAATGGCCGTGGTGTGCTCTTCGTGCTGGATGTTGGAGAATTGGGAGATCCAGAGTCTCCTGGGGAACTGCATCTGCGTGGTACATCCGGCTGGTTAAAGCCTGTATTAGGGATTTCGAGCAGCAACTGGAGGACTGTCAGCTTATATGGGAGAGTGAGGATATAATTGATCAAAGTTACAGGGAAGTAGTTACCCCGAAGTTACAGGGGGTGAGTAGCTGGGTGACTGTCAGGAGAAATGGAAATAGGCGGTTAGAGCAGAGCACTCCTGTGGCCGGGTTTTGTTTACTGTGGACTGTCGATTTAAGCGTGTGAGCGAGGCGGAAGTTTAGAAACATAGAAACATAGAAAATAGTTGCAGGAGTAGGCCATTCGGCCCTTTGAGCCTGCACCGCCATTCAGCATGATTATGGCTGATCATCCAACTCAGAACCCTGCACCTGCTTTCTCTCCATACCCCCAATCCCTTTAGCCACAAGGGCCGTATCTAACTTCCTCTTAAATATAGCCAATGAACCTGCCTCAACTGTTTCCTGTGGCAGAGAATTCCGCAGATTCACCACTCTCTGTGTGAAGAAGTTTTTCCTCATCTCAGTCCTAAAAGGCTTCCCCTTTATCCTTAAACTGTGATCCCTCGTTCTGGACTTCCCCAACATCGGAAACAATCTTCCTGCATCTAGCCTGTCCAATCCCTTTAGAATTTTATATGTTTGAATAAGATCCCCCCTCAATCTTCTAAATTCCAGTGAGTATAAGCCTAGTCGATCCAGTCTTTCTTCATATGAAAGTCCTGCCATCCCAGGAATCAATCTGGTGAACCTCCTCTGTACTCCCTCTATGGCAAGAATGTCTTTCCTCAGATTAGGGGACTAAAACTGCACATAATATTCTAGGTGCGGTCTCACCAAGGCCTTGTACAACTGCAGTAGAACCTCCCTGCTCCTGTACTCAAATCCTTTTGCTATGAATGCCAACGGCCTTTAACAAAGCCTGTTTGATCCATAGAAATGATTTTAGTTTAAAAATTTTCCAAACAATTAGCCATTATTTTAGAGAGAATTTTTGTGTCCTCATTTAAAAGTGAACTAGGTCTATATAATGAACATTCAACAGGATCTTTATCTTTTTTAAGAATTAAGGAAATAGTTGCTTCATAAAAAGAAGGTAAATTACCCTCCTCAAAGGATTCATGAAATATTTCCAAAAGAAACGGAGAAAGTAACCTTTCAAATTTGTACAAACATTTGTAAAATCCCACTGAATAACCATCAAGTCCAGGAGCTTTACCTGATTGCATTGATAAAATAGCTTTCTGAATTTGATGCTCGGTAATTGGAGCATCAAACATCTGTTGATCATCAAGAAAAATTTGTGGAAATCTAATCTTATGTAGAAAAGCCTTCATTTTGGAGGGATCTGCAGGAAATTGAGATCTATAAAGATCAGAATAAAAATCTTGAAAAGTATTATTAATGTCCTCATGATTACTTACTATATCTCCTTTGTTTTTACGAATCTTTAACATTTGTCTTTTAGCTCTAGCTTCTCTTAATTGAGAAGCTAAGAGCTTATTACTTTTATCCCCAAAAATATTAAATTGACTTGTCAATTTAAGCAAATATCCTTCAATAGGATATGTTAGTAATAAATTATACTGTGAATGCAATTCTACTCTTCTTTTAAATGAAACAACATTTGGAGAGGTTGCATTGATGTTATCTAATTCTTTAATTTGTTTAGAGATTTTATCTAATTGCATTCTTGTTTGTTTCTTCAGTTTAGCTATATACGAAATAATTTGACCGTGTAGATAAGCTTTTAATGTATCCCGTTAATAACTTAAAGACGTTTCCTATATTATTAAAGAGAAAAAACTCTTATCTGAGCTTCGATAAACTCAACAAATTCTGAACATTGTAATGAATGTTCTGGAAAATGCCAAATGGTCTGGTAGAAACATCTTTGAGTTTAAATATTAAGTTTAAAGGAGCATGATCAGAAATAGCAATCGCATCATACTCACATTTCTGAACATTGAATAAAAGTCGAGGGTCAACTATAAAATAGTCGATTCTGGAATATTTATTATGAACATGTGAAAAAAAGGAGTTTTCTCTATCACTAGGGTGCATATGCCTCCAGATTTCAATTAAACCGTAATCAATTAAAAAGGAATTAATAAGTGATGCAGAATGATTAGGAAGTTGATATTTGGATGATGACTTATCCATTAAAGGATTTAGACAAGTATTAAGATCATCACCCATGAATAGCATATATTTATTTAAATTGGGTAATAGAGCAAAAACAGTTTTAAAAAATGAAGGATCATCAACATTTGGTCCATAAATATTAACCAAAACCATTTTCCTATTATTCCTTTAACAATCAAAAATCTACCATTAATATCAGCTGTAATATCCTCCTGATTAAAAGGAATATTGGAATCAATAAAAATAGAAACACCTCTAGTTTTACTCTGGGAATTTGCGTAAAACTGAGGATCCTTCCAAAATTTAAAAAATCGATTTTTATCACATAACCTGTTATGTGTCTCTTGAGCAAAATTATATCAGGCTGGAATTGGTTAAAAACCTTAAAAGTTTTCTTATGCTTAATAGTTTGATTCCAACCGCGAACATTCCAAGTTAAAACATTTAGCTGTTTAGATATCATGATGGAACTTCGTATCTAAAAACAATAGGTAGACGCGTGTCAGGATAAGGTAGTCGAAAATGGCAGAGATGAACAACAATAAAAATAATTGACGTATGCTCTGGGATTCCATAATGGAGAAAAAAAAAGAAAAACAATACCACCCAAACTATGAAGCCCAGAAACAAGTCAATATCAAATCAACACAAGCTCCAAGAAGAGCATAGATGCAGTACAGATACAAACTCCGTCTACCTAAGTAAAAAAAGAGAGAGAAAAAAAATCTGTCTCCCTCTACCGAACATAAATCTCATTGCAGTCATCATGTGTCTCAATATAATTAACTTGGAAGGGAAGTGTTTTTCTTGTAAAACGAAACAACCTTCAATTGAAAGTAACCTTCATAACATTAGATAAGGAAAGAAAAACACATCCAAAACAATTCTTGAAATATTTGCACAGAAGAAAAACAATCGCCTTCTTTAAATTGTCCGATCTATCTTTGAAACACAAAGAATTTTTTTTTAAATGACAAAATTGAACCTGCCTCTACCACTTCGACTGGAAGCTCGTTCCACACAGCTACCACTCTCTGAGTAAAGAAGTTCCCCCTCGTGTTACCTCTAAACTTTTGCCCCGTAACTCTCAACTCGTCCTCTTGTTTGAATCTCCCCTACTCTCAATGGAAAAAGCCTATCCATGTCAACTCTATCTATCCCCTCATAATTTTAAATACCTCTATCAAGTCCCCCCTCAACCTTCTACACTCCAAAGAATAAAGGCCTAACTTGTTCAGCCTTTCTCTGTAACTTGGGTGCTGAAACCCAGGTAACATTCTAGTAAATCTCCTCAGTACTCTTTCTATTTTGTTGACATCTTTCCTATAATTTGGTGACCAGAACTGTACACAATACTCCAAATTCGGCCTCACCAATGCCTTGTACAATTTTAACATTACATCCCAACTCCTATACTCAATGCTCTGATTTATAAAGGCCAGCATACCAAAAGCTTTTTCACCACCCCATCCACATGAGATTCCACCTTCAGGGAACTATGCACCATTATTCCTAGATCACTCTGTTCTACTGCATTCCTCAATGCTCTACCATTTACCATGTATGTCCTATTTTGATTAGTCCTACCAAAATGCACCCTCGGGTTCTGAAGGAAGTAGCTGGAGAGATTGTGGAGGCAATAATGATGATCTTTCAAGAATCAACAGATTCTGGCATTGTACCGGATGACTGGAAAATTGGTAATGTGCTCCACTATTTAAGAAGAGTGGGAGGTAGCAGAAAGGAAACTATGGACCTGTTAGCCTGACATCAGTGGTTGGGAAGTTGTTGGAATCGATTGTTAGGGATGAGATTACGAACTACCTGGAGACACATGACAAGATAGGCCAAAGCAAGCATGGTTTCCTGAAAGGAAAGTCCTGCCTGACTATCCTACTGTAATTCCTTGAGGAAATTACAAGCAGGGTAGATAAAAGAGATGCAGTAGTCATGGTCTACTTGGATTTCCAGAAGGCCTTTGACAAAGTGCCGCACATGAGGCTGCTTAGTAAGGTAAGGGCCCATGGAATTAGAGGGAAGTTACTAGCATGGGTGGAGGATTGGCTGCGCGGCAGAAAACAGAGAATGGGAATAAACAGATCCTATTCTGGCTGACTGTCTGTTTTCAGTGGAGTTCCACAGGGGTCGGTGTTGGGAGCGCTGCTTTTTACGATGTATGTCAATAATTTGGACGATGGTATTAATGGATTTGTGGCTAAATTTGCTAATGATACAAAGATAGGTGGAGGAGGGAGTAGTGTTGAGGAAACAGATAGCCTGCAGAGAGACTTAGGTAGTTAAGGGGGATGCGCAAAGTGGCAAATGAAATATAATATTGGAAAGTGTATGGTCATGCACTTTGGTGGAAGAAATAAACGGGCAGACTATTATTTAGATGGGGAGAGAATTCAGAATCTAGAGATGTAAAGGGATTTGGGAGTCCTTGTGCAAGATACCCTAAAAGTAAACCTCCAGGTTGAGTCTGTTATGAAGAATGCAAATGCAATGTTGGCTTTCATTTCTAGAGGTATAGAATATAAGAGCAGGGATGTGATGTTGAGGCTCTATAAGGCACTCGTGAGACCACACTTTCAGTACTGTGTGCAGTTTTGGGCTCCATATTTTAGTAAGGATAAACTGACATTGGAGAGGGTTCAGAGAAGATTCATGAGAATGATTCCAGGAATGAAAAGGTATGAGGTACGTCTGGCAGCTCTTGGTCTCTATTTCCTGGAGTTCAAGAGAATGAGGGGGGAATCTCATAGAAACATTCTGAATGTTAAAAGGCCTGAACAGATTAGATATGGCAACGTTATTTTCCATGGTCAGGGATTCTTGGACAAGAGGACACAACCTCAGGTTTGAAGATCGTCCATTTAGAGCTGAGATGCGGAGAAATAAGTTTAGTCAGAGGTTGGTAGATCTGTGGAATTTGTTGCCACAATTGACTGTGGAGGCCAAGTCTGGATGTATTTAAGGCAGAGATAGGTTCTTAATTAGCCAGGACTTCAAGGGTAACGGGTGAAAGCAGGGGAGCGGGGATGACGGGAAGAATTGGATCAGCCTATGATTGAATGACGGAGCAGACTCAATGGGCCAAACAGGTTACTTCTGCTTCTATATCTTATGGTCTTATAGGTGGATTAGGTAAATCAGGGTTGGTAATGGATCTCAAGAGAGTCAGTTGAATGCCTGAGAGATAGTTTTTCAGAGTGGTTTGTCATTGAGCCTACTGGAGGGACAGATATACTGGATTGGGTGTTATGTAATGAACTGGAGGTGATCAGGGAGCTTAAGGTAAAAGAACCCTCAGGAACCAGTGATCACAATATGATTATGTTCAACTTGAAATTTGATAGGGAGAAATTTATAGTCTGATGCAACAGTATTTTAGTGGAGTAACGGAAATTACAGTGGTATGAGAGAGGAGTTGTCCAAAGTAAATTGGAAGGAGCTGCTGGCAAGGATGTCAGCAGAGCAGCAATGGCATGCATTTCTGGGAAAAATGAGGAATGTGTATTCCAAAAATGAAGTAACACTCAAATGGCAAAATACTACAACCATTGCTGACAAGGGAAGTCAGAGCTATAGTAAAGCAAAAGAAAGAGCATACAACAAAGCAAAAGAGTGTGAAGATAGAGGATTGGGCAGTTTTTAAAAACCTACACAGGGCAATGAAAAAAATTATTAGAAGGGAAAAGATGAAATATGAAAGCAAGCTAGCAAATAATATCAAAGTGGATAGTAAAAGTTTTTTCAAGTATGTTGAAAATAAAAAAATGAAAGTGGATAGAGGACCGCTAGAAAATCAGGCAGGAGAAATAATAACAGGGGACAAGCAGATAGCTGATGAACTTAATGAGCATTTTGCATTAGTCTTTACTGTGGAAGATACTAACAGTGATGTTGTAGTGTGTGAAGGAAGAGAAGTGGATGAAGTTACTGTTACAAGAGAGAAGGTGCTCAAAGACCTAAAGGTACATAAGTCACTCGGACCAGTTGAACTGCACCCTAGGGTTCTGAAAGAGGTAGCGTTAGGGATTGTGATGTCATTAGAAATGACATCAAAAATCAGTGGCCTCTGGCATGGTGCCAGAGGACTAGAAAATTGCACTTGTTACTCCACTCTTTAAGAAAGGAGGAAGGCAGCAGAAAGGAAATTATAGACCAGTCAGCCTGAGCTCAGTGGTTGGGAAGATGTTAGAGTCAATTGTTAAGGATGAGATGATTGAGTTCTTGGTGACACAGGACAAGATAGTACAAGTCAGCATGGTTTCCTTCAGTAAAAATCCTGCCTGCCGAACCTGTTGGAATTCTTTGAGGATATTACAAGTAGGATAGATAAAGGGGATGTAGTGAATGTTGTATATTTGGACTTTCAGAAGACGTTTGACAAGGTGCCTCACATGAGGCTACTTACCAAGTTAAAAGCCCATGGTATTACAGGAAATTTACTAACATTGTTAAGAGCATTGGCTGATTGGTAGGAGGCAGCGAGTGGGAATAAAAGGATCCTTTTCTAGTTGGCTGCCAGTGACTTGTGGTGGTCTGCTGGGGTCGGTGTTGGGATTAAACCTTTGTCTGCTGTATATAAATGATTTAGATGTTGGAATAGGTGGCTTTTTTTGCCAAGTTTGCAGATGATACAAAGATTGGTGGAGGGGCAGGTAGAGTTGAGGAAACAGATAGGATACAGAAGGACTTGGAGAGATTAGAAGAATGGGCAAAAAAGTGGTAAATGAAATACAATGTTGGAAAATGCATGGTTGTGCACTTTAGTCATAGAAATAAGTATGTGGACTATTTTCTAAATGGGGAGAAGATTCAGGAAACTGAGATGCAGAGGAACTCGGGAGTCCTTGTATAGAACACCCTGAGGTTAATTTGCAGGTTGAGTTGGTGCTGAGGAAGGCAAATGCCATGTTAGCATTCATTTCAAGAGTCTCGAATACAAAAGCAGGGATGTGATTCTGAGGCTGCATAAGGCACCGGTGAGGCCTCACCTTGAGTATTGTGAATACTTTTGGCCCCTCATCTTAGAAAGATGTGCTGGCATTGGAGAGGGTTCAGAGGAGGTTCATAATGATGATTCTAGCAATGAAAGGGTTATCTGAGGAACATTTGATGGCTCTGGGTCTGTACTGATAGAAACATAGAAAACCAACAGCACAATACAGGCCCTTCGGCCCACAATGCTGTGCCAAACATATACTTACTTAGAAATTACCTAAGGTTACCCATAGCCCTCTATTTTTCCAAGCTCCATGTAGCTAGACAGGAGTCTCTTAAAACTCCTTATCGTATCCACCTCCAGCACCATCGCTGGCAGCCCATTCCACGCACTCACCACTCTCTGCGGAAAAAAACTTACCCCTGACAGCTCCTCTGTACCTATTTCCAAGCACCTTAAAACTGCGCCCTCTCATGTTAGCCATTCCAGCCCTTGGAAAAAGCCTCTGGATAGCCACATGATCAATGCCTTTCGTCATCTTATACACCTCTATCAGGTCACCTCTCATCTCCGTTGCTCCAAGGAAAAAAGGCCAAGTTCACTCAACTTATTCTCATGAGGCACACTCCCTAATCTGGGCAATATCCTTGTAAATCTCCTCTGCACCCTTTCTATAGTTTCCATATCCTTCCTGTACTGAGGTGACCAGAACTGAGCATAGTACTGCAAGTGGGGTCTGACCAGGATCCTATATAGCTATAACATTACCTCTTGGCTCTTAAACTCAATCCCACGATTGATGAAGGCCAATGCACTGTATCCCTTCTTAACCACAGAGTCAACCTGTGCTGCTGCTTTGAGTGTTCTCTGGACTCGGACCCCAAGATCCCTCTGATCCTCCACATTACCAAGAGTCTTACCATTAATACTATATTCTGCCATCATATTTGACCTACCACAATGTACCACCTCACACTTATCTGGGTTGAACTCCAACTGCCACTTCTCAGCCCAGTTTTACATCCGATCAATGTCCTGCTGTAACCTCTGACAGCCCTCCACACTATCCACAACACCCCCAACCTTTGTGTCATCAGTAAATTTACTAACCCAGCCCTCCACTTCCTCATCCAGGTCATTTATAAAAATCATGAAGAGAAGGGGTCCCAGAACAGATCCCTGAGGCATACCACTGGTCACCAACCACCATGCAGAATATGACCCGTCTACAACCACTCTTTGCCTTCTGTGGGCAAGCCAGTTCTGGATCGACAAAGCAATGTCCCCTTGGATCCCATGTCTCCTTACTTTCTCAATAAGCCTTGTCAAATGCCTTGCTGAAATCCATATATGCTACATCTACTGCTCTGCCTTCATCAGTGTGTTTAGTCACATCCTCAAAAATATTCTATCAGTCTCATAAGACACGACCTGTCTTTGACAAAGCCATGTTGACTATTGGTAATCATATTCTAAATGTTCATAAATTCGGCCTTTCAGGATCTTCTCTATCAACTTACCAACCACTGAAGTAAGACTCACAGGTCTATAATTTCCTGGGCTATCTCTACTTTTCTTGAATAATGGAGCATTATTTGCAACCCTCTAATCCTCTGGAACTGTTCCCGTCCCCATTGATGATGCAAAAATCATCGCCAGAGGCTCAGCAATCTCTTCCCTCACCTTCCACAGTAGCCTGGGGTACATCTCGTCTGGTTCCAGTGACTTATCCAACTTGATGCTTTCCAAAAGCTCCAGCACATCCTCTTTCTTAATATCTACCTGCTCAAGCTTTTCAGTCCGCTGTAAGTCATCCCTACAAACACCAAGGTCCTTTTCCTGAAGCAAAGTACTCATTAAGTACTTCTGCTATCTCCTCCAGTTCCATACGCACTTTTCCACTGTCACTCTTGATTGGTCCTATTCTCTCACGTCTTATCCTCTTGCTCTTCACATACTTGTAGAAAGCCTTGGGGTTTTCCTTAATCCTGTCCGCCAATGCCTTCTTATGGCCCCTTCTGGCTGTCCTAATTTCTTTCTTAAGCTCTTTCCTGCTAGCTTTATAATCTTATAGATCTCTGGCATTACCTAGTTTTTTGAATCTTTCATAAGCACTTCTTTTTTTTTGGACTATATTTACAACAGCCTTTGTATACTACAGTTCCTGTACCCTAACCCTTTCCCTGTCTCGTTGAAATGTACCTATGCAGAACCCCATGCAAATATCCCCTGAACATTTGCCACATCTCTTCCGTACATTTCCCTGAGAACATCTTTTCCCAATTTATGCTTCCAAGTTCTTGCCTGATAGCCTCATATTTCCCCTTACTCCAATTAACTGCTTTCCTAACTTGTCTGTTCCTGTCCCTGTCCAATGCTATGGTAAAGGAGATAGAATTGATGTTGAGCCTCACTATAACAGAACAGGGTTTCACAGACCAATAGGCTGAAGTGGAATTAAAGTGACAGGCAGCAGGAAGCTCAGGGTTGCCCTGCAGACTGAATGCAGGTGTTCCGCAAGGTGATTATTATCTGAATGGTGGCCAAGTAGGAAAAGGGGAGGTGCAACGAGACCTGGGTGTCATTGTACACCAGTCATTGAAAGTGGGCATGCAGGTACAGCAGGCGGTGAAAAAGGCGAATGGTATGTTGGCATTCATAGCAAGAGGATTCAAGTACAGGAGCAAGGAGGTTCTACTGCAGTTGTACAAGGCCTTGGTGAGACCACACCTGGAGTATTGTGTGCAGTTTTGGTCCCCTAATCTGAGGAAAGACATTCTTGCCATAGTGGGAGTACAAAGAAGGTTCACCAGATTGATTCCTGGGATGGCAGGACTTTCATATGAAGAAAGACTGGATCAACTGGGCTTATACTCGCTGGAATTTAGAAGATTGAGGGGGGATCTTATTGAAACGTATAAAATTCTAAAGGGATTGGATGGGCTAGATGCAGGAAGATTGTTCCCGATTTTTGGGGAAGTCCAGAACGAGTGGTCACAGTTTAAGGATAAAGGGGAAGCCTTTTAGGACCGAGATGAAGAGAAACTTCTTCACACAGAGAGTGGTGAATCTGTGGAATTCTCTGCCACAGGAAATAGTTGAGGCCAGTTCATTGGCTATATTTAAGAGGGAGTCAGATATTGCCTTTGTGGCTAAAGGGATCAGGGGGTATGGAGAGAAGGCAGGTACAGGGTTCTGAGTTGGATGATCAGCCATGATCATAATGAATGGCAGAGCAGGCTCTAAGGGCCAAATAGCCTACTCCTGCACCTATTTTCTATTTTTCTATGTGATCCCACAGTCAAAAAAGAAGTGATAGGGAAGGTGCTTTGAATGGTTGGTGATTCAGGCACTGGATGGCTGAAGTCTGAATGAAATCTGATTATCTAAAGATCAGGTGCCATGTCACAAAGTCCAGAAAGCTACAAATGGCCATTACATGTACAGCATGATTGAGGTATCTGCTGTCCAAATATAGTCAGCAGAGCCAGGGATGTCAAGTGGAAATGTCCAGTATTACAGGACATACATTTATGGACAGACAATTTTTCAACCATGTATTTCTTTAACACGAGCACCCTTCACTCCATTCCATGGTTCCTGGCTAGAGTGACTTTGTCAGTGCAAGGCCCCAACGAGATGTCTTTTGTCCTGTTGCTGGCAACAGTATCTTCTTTCAACAATGCCTCCTTTGCTCATTTCTTCACAAAACTCCACTAAAGCCTTAACTGCAGTCTGGGCACGTTCATTATTTTCTCCCTTATGATTGCTACAGTGGAAATAATATGAATCTTTTGCAGGACAGATTGCTGCTTCAGCCCTGATGATAAGCTGCTGGTAACGGGGACATCTGTGCGGAAGGGACAGGGAAGCGGTAAACTACTGTTTTTCGATCGAGAAACCTTTCACAAGGTTTATGAGATTGAGGTCACTGACGCAGTGAGTAGATCCTTTCTTTATCATTCTTTTTATTAGTTAAATAAAAAAGTACACACATGCACACGCACACAGACACACACACACACACACATAAATATAAAAACTAGGAGAATTATCACATATCTATATCAGTAACAGTTCGAATAAAAGGAATAATAAATATAATCAAGATCAAACAAAGTATTAATCTAATAGTTTATAATAAAGAGAAAACTAATTGATTCTCTTCTTATCCATAAAAAGGAAAAAAAATAAAGAAACTTTTATAATTGACATATACAGAAAAAAACCCAAAACACAAAAAAAGAAAAAAGAACTGGGCAGCTGAAACTGAGAGTAAGAGCCAAAAAAACAAGGAAAAAATTTCTGATCAAATCCAAAACTTCAGAAAGGTAACTGGAAGGGCCATAAGTCAGAGCATATGAAAATATTGAATAAAAGGTCACCAAGTTTCCTTAAATTTAGAGGATGTATCAAATGTCTGACTTCTTATTTTCTCTAAACTTAAACAGGGTTTAATGGAGGTAAGCCAATGAATAACAGTAGGTGGATTAGAATCCTTCCATTTAAGCAAAATGGCTCTCCTAGCCAGTAAAGCTGTAAAAGCTGTCAACCGTTGAGCGGAAGCAGGAACATCTCCTGCTTCCAAAGGAATGATCCACAAAATTGCCGTAAGTAAATTCTGTTGTAGATCCAAATTCAGAACCTTTGACAAAGTTTTGAAGACTTCTTTCCAAAAATTATCTAACTTAATACAAGACCAGAACATATGAGTTAAAGTAGCCACCTCAATATGACATCTATCACCAATAGGATTAATATTAGAAAAATTACGGGCTAATTTGTCCTTTGACATATGCGTCCGATGCACTACCTTGAACTGTATCAAGGACGACAGGCACAAATAGAAGTAGTATTTACCAAATGAAAACTTTTATCCTATTGATTATTTGAAAGTGACTTTGGAAACTCCAATTCCCATGCAGTTTTAATTTTATCATTAGATAACATACGCGAGTTCAATAACCATTTATAAACTATAGCTATTAGTCCTTTTTGAAATGGTTTGACCTGAAAAAGAGTATCAATAATATTGGGCGAATAAGCCAAAGGAAAATCTGGCAGTAAATTACGTAGAAAATTCCTAATTTGTAAATATCTAAAGAAGTGTACATTAGATAGGTCATATTTATCCACTAACTGAGTGAAAGACATTAGACAATTACCCAAGAACAAATCTAAAAAGTTACACACACAAAATGCTGGTGGAACACAGCAGGCCAGGCAGCATGTATAGGGAGAAGCACTGTCGACGTTTCGGGCTGAGACCCTTCGTCAGGACTAACTGAAAGGGAAGATGGTAAGAGATTTGAAAGTAGGAGGCGGAGGGGAAAATGCGAAATGATAGGAGAAGACCAGAGGGGGTGGGGTGAAGCTGAGAGCCAGAAAGGTGATTGACAAAAGGGATACAGAGCTAGAGAAGGGAAAGGATCATGGGATGGGAGATCCTAGGGAGAAAGAAAGGGGGAGGGGAGCACCAGAGGGAGATGGAGAACAGGCAGAGTGATGGGCGGAGAGAGAAAGAAAAAAAAGGGAGGGGAAAATAATTAAATATATCAGGGATGGGGTTAGAAGGGGAGGAGGGGCATTAACAGAAGTTAGAGAAGTCAATGTTCATGTCATCAGGTTGGAGGTTACCCAGCCGGTATATAAGGTGTTGTACCTCCAACCTGAGTGTGGCTTCATCTTGACAGTAGATGAGGCCATGGATAGACATATCAGAATGGGAATGGGATGTGGAATTAAAATGTGTGGCCACTGGGGGATCCTGCTTTCTCTGGCGGACAGAGCGTAGGTGCTCAGCAAAATGGTTTCCCAGTCTGCGTCGGGTCTCACCATTATATAAAAGGCCACATCGGGAGCACCAGACGCAGTATACCACACCAGCCGACTCACAGGTGAAGTGTTGCCTACCTGGAAGGACTGTCTGGGGCCCTGAATGGTGGTGAGGGAGGAAGTGTAAGGGCAGGTGTAGCACTTGTTCTGTTTACAAGGATAAGTGCCAGGAGGGAGATCGGTGGAAAGGGATGGGGGGGGGTTGAATGGACAGGGGAGTCGTGTAGGGAGCGATCCCTGCGGAAAGCAGAAAGAGGAGGTGAGGGAAAGATGTGCTTGGTGGTGGGATCCCGTTGGAGGTGGCGGAAGTTACACAGAATTATACGTTGGATCCGGAGGCTGGTGGGGTGGTGGGTGAGGACAAGGGGGACCATATCCCAAGTGGGGTGGTGGGCAGATGGGGTGAGGGCAGATATGTGGGAAATGGGAAAGATGCATTTGAGAGCAGAGTTGATGGTGGAAGAAGGGAAGCCCCTTTGTTTAAAAAAGGAAGACAGCTCCTTCATCCGGGAATGAAAAGCCTTATCCTGAGAGCAGATGCGGCGGAGATGGAGGAATTGTGAGAAGGGGATAGCATTTTTGCAAGAGACAGTTATGCCTGCCTTTTTGTTGGCTTTGTGGAACAGTCCATGTTCCAAACCTATACGGGTATCCGTTCCCTTTTCCTTCGCTACATCGACGACTGCACTGGTTCTGCCTCCTGCACGCATGCTGAGCTCATTGACTTAATTAACTTTGCCTCCAACTTTCACCCTGCCCTCAAATTTACCTGGTCCATTTCCGACACCTCCCTCCCCTTTCTTGATCTTTCTGTCTCCATCTCTGGAGACTGCCTATCTACTGATATCTACTATAAGCCTACAGACTCTCATAGCTACCTGGACTATTCCTCTTCCCACCCTGTCTCTTGCAAAAATGATATCCCCTTCTCATAATTCCTCTGTCTCTGCTGCATCTGCTCTCAGGATGAGGCTTTTCATTCCAGGACGAAGTCATGCTGCATTTGAAGTTTCACCCTTTCCTTGTATAAGTCTTCAGTAGGTAATACTGAATAAACTTTATCTATTTCTTTAATCCTGTTAGTAATCACTAAAAGCTCCACTTTAGTTTTCTTCCTTAAACCTGCTGTATATGAAATTATATGTTCCCTAAGAAAAGATTTCATCGTATCCCAAATAACCAACTTTGATATACCCTCAGTTGTATTTAATTCAAAAAATAAAGAGATTTGCTCTTTTATAAAACTTAAAAAAGTTGAATCATGGAGCAGTGCAGCATTGAATCTCCACTGAGCTGTCTTCCGTGAGTTATCAGAAAGCTTCAGTGTGAGTTTCATAGACGCGTGATCTGACAGCACAATAACGTCATGCGCACAATCAGCAACAAAGGATACCAATCGCGTATCTAACAAGAAAAATCAATTCTTGAATATTTATGATGTACATGTGAAAAAAAGGAAAAATCTTTATCTTTAGAATGTAGAAATCTCCAAATGTTTAACACACAGTATTCAAGTAAAAACAAATTAATGCAGGACGCAGCCTTATTAGGAAGGCACGGATTGGTTGGAGCAAGAAGGTAGCGGGAGAGCACCTAAGGATTTCCAGCGGGAAGACATTTTGAGTTCTCTGGTGAAGAGAGAGGCCAGAATGCACAGGCGCGTGACATCAGCCAGTTGAGCGTGAGCAGTTTAAATAGAAGGCAGCCATATCCAGCGGGCAGCATTGGGAGCGGGCAGCAGAGTAAAAGGGCTTTGGCTCCAGGGGCTTCAGTGATAACAGGACGAGGTGAGGCAGTTGTAGATTGTAAAAGGAGGTAGTATGTATGTGAGGCCAGTTTTCTGTGGTTGGTGTCAGATGTGGGAGGTCCTGGAGTCTCCTGGCGACCCGGACGGCCGCATCTGCACCTAGTACATCGACGTGCAACTCCTAAGGGACCGTGTTAGGGAACTGGAGCTGCAGCTCGATGACCGTTGTCTGGTCAGGGGGAGTGAGGAGGTGATAGAGAATAGTTACAGACAGGTAGTCACTCCAGGGCCATGGGGGACAGAGAAATGGGTCACAGTCAGGAGATTGAAGGGGAAGAGTCAGGTACTAGAGACAACACCTGTGGCTGTATCCCTTGACAATAAGTACTCCTGTTTGAGTACTGTTGGGGGGGCAGCCTGCCTGGGGGAAGCGACAGTGGCCATGCCTCTGGCACAGAGTCCGGCCCTGTGGCTCAGAAGGGTAGGGAAAGGAAGAGGAAGGCAGTAGTGATAGGGGACTCTATAGTTCAGACAGGCAATTCTGTGGACGCAGGAAAGAAACTCGGATGGTAGTTTGTCTTCCAGGTGCCAGGGTCTGGAATGTTTCTGACATAGGTAGGAAAAGGGAAGAGGTCCTGAAAGAAGACTACAGGGAGTTGGGAAGGAAGTTGAAAAGCAGGACCTCAAAGGTAGTAATCTCGGGATTACTGCCTGTGCCATGTGACAGTGAGAATAGGAATAGAATGAGGTGGAGGATAAATGCGTGGCTGAGGGATTGGAGCAGTGGGCAGGGATTCAGATATCTGGATCATTGGGACTTCTTTTGGGGTGGGTGTGACCTGTACAAAAAGGACGGGTTGCACTTGAATCCCAGGGGACCAATATCCTGGCTGGCAGGTTTGATAGAGCTGTTGGGGAGGGTTTAAACAAGTTTGGCAGGGGGTGGGAATCAGAATGTGAGTGCAGGGATTAAGCTAGAAGGACAAGGGCATGATGCTAAGAGTTCTGAGTTGATGAGGAAGGACAGGCAGGGGACAGAACATAATTGTAGCCAGTTACAGGGGTTGAAATGTGTCTATTTCATTGCTAGGAGTATTAGGAACAAGGAGGATGAACTTAGAGCATGGATTAGTACATGGAACTACGATGTTGTGGCCGTTACTGAAACTTGGTTGGAGGAAGGGCAGGTTTGGATGATGCAGGTCCTGGGGTTCAGGTGTTTTAAAAGGAATAGGATGGGAGGTAGAAAAGGAGGGGGGTGGCATTGCTGGTCAAGGAGAGTATCACAGCTATAGAAAGGAAGGACGCTGCAGAAGGAGTGTCCACAGAGTCAGTCTGGGTGGAAGTCAGAAATAAGAAGGGATCAATCACTGTGCTGGGAGTAGTCTATAGGTCCCCAAATAGCCCTCGGGACATCGAGGAGCAGATAAGCAGGCAGATTTTAGAATGGTGCAGGAAATACAGGGTAGTCGTTATGGGTGATTTCTACTTCCCTCATATTGACTGGCACCTCCTGAGTGCAAGGGGGAATAGATGGGGCTGAATTTGTCAGGTGTGTTCAAGAAGGATTCCTGACACAGTATGTGGACCGGCCAACGAGAGGAGAGGCTATACTGGATCTAGTTCTGGGTAATGAACCAGGCCAGGTGACAGACCTCTTGGTGGGGGAGCATTTTGGTGAGAGTGACCACAACTCCCTTAGCTTCAGCAATAGCTATGGAAAGGGATAAAATCAGATGAAATGGTAAAATGCTTAACTGGGGAAAGGCTAACTTTGAAGGGATGAGGCAGGAACTAGCGAGAGTAAATTAGAAACAGATGTTCAAAGGGGAACGCACAGAAGTAATGTAGGAGAAGTTTAGGGACCACTTGAGCTGGGTTCAGGATAGGTTTGTCCCACTGAGGCAAGGAAAATATGGTAGGAAAAGGGAACCGTGGTTGACAAAACATGTGAAGCAACTCGTCAAGAGGAAAAAGGAAGCATATGTTAGATATAAGAAGCAGGAAGTAGGAGGCACTTATGAGAAATATAGGGTAGCCAGGAATGAGCTAAAAAAAGGACTTAGGAGAGCTAGAAGGGGGCATGAGAAGTCCTTGGCATGTAGGATTAAGGAGAACCCCAAGGTATTCTATGCATATGTGAAGAATAGGAGGAGGATGAGAACGAAGGTGGGACCGCTAAAGGATAAAGAGGGCAACATGTGCCTGGAGGCGGAGGATGTTGGGAAGGTCCTAGATGAATACCTTGCTTCAGTATTCACAAGTGAAAAGGATCTTGGCTGCAAGGGAAGTGCCGGTGGACTGGAGAATGGCAAATGTAGTTCCCTTGTTTAAAAAAGGTAATAGGGAGAAACCTGGTAACTATGGACCGGTGAGGTTGGGGAGGTCCTAAATGAATACTTTGCTTCAGTATTCACACGTGAAAAGGATCTTGATCAGGATGAGGTCGAAGTAGAGCAGGCCTGTGTACTGGACAATGTGGAGATTAAGGAAGAAGTGCTGGATCTTCTTAAGTACATTAAGATTGATAAATCCCCAAGGCCTAATATGATACACCCCAGGTTGTTGTGGGAATTGAGAGAAGAGATCACAGGAGCATTAGCTATGATCTTTGAATCCTCTTTGGCTGCAGGGGAAGTGCTGGAGGACTGGAGAATGGCAAATGTAGTTCCCTTGTTTAAAAAAGGTAATAGGGAGAAACCTGGGAACTATAGACCAGTGAGTCTTACGTCGGTGGTATGCAACCTACTGGAAAGGATTCTTAAGGATAGGATCTACGAGCATTTGAAGAAGTGCAGTCTGCTCATGGATAGTCAACATGGCTTTGTGAAGGGAAGATTGTGCCTCACAAGCCTGATTGAGTTTTTTGAAGAGGTAACAAAAGAAGTTCATGAGGGTAGGGCATTGGATGTGGTCTACATGGACTTTAGCAAAGCATTTGACAGGGTCCCTCATGAGAGACTTATCTGGAAAGTCATGAGGCATGGGATCAGTGGAACCTTGGCTGTTTGTATAAAAAATTGGCTTACAGGAAGAAAGCAGAGGGTAGTTGTGGAAGGAAAGTATTCTGCCTGGAGGTCAGTGACTAGTGGAGTGCCGCAGGGATCTGTCCTGGGACCCCTGCTATTTGTGATTTTTATAAATGACCTGGATGTAGAGGCAGAGGGATGGGTGAGTAAGTTTGCGGATGACATGAAGATTGGAGGAGTTGTGGATGGAGCTGTAGGTGGTCGAAGGTTACAAGAGGATATAGACACTCTGCAGAGTTGGGCAGAAAAATGGCAGATGGAGTTCAATCCGGACAAGTGTGAGGTGATGCATTTTGGAAGGACAAACCAGAAGACTGAGTACAGGATTATTGGTCAGTTACTTAAGAGTGTGGATGAACAAAGGGTCCTTGGGGTTCAAATCCATACATCCCTCAGGGTCGCTGCACAGGTTGATAGGGTGGTTAAGAAGGCCTATCGGATGCTAGGCTTCATTAACAGGGGGACTGAGTTCAAGAGTAGAGAAGTCATGTTGCAACTCTACAAATCTCTGGTGAGATCGCACTTAAGAGTATTGTGTTCAATTCTGGTCACCTCATTATAGGAAGGATGTGGAAGCTATGGAGAGGGTGCAGAGGAGATTTACCAGGATGTTGCCTGGTTTGGAGAACAAGTCATATGAAGCAAGGCTGGCAGAGCTGGGACTTTTCTCTTTGGAGCGTAGAAGAATGAGAGGGGACTTGATAGAGGTCTACAAGATTATGAGAGGCATAGATAGGGTGGATAGTCAGTACCTGTTTCCCAGGGCACCAATAGCAAACACCAGAGGGCTTATGTACAAGATTAAGGGAGGGAAGTTTAGGGGAGACATCAAGGGTAAATTTTTACACAGAGGGTTGTGAGTGCCTGGAATGACTTGCCAGCGATGGTGGTGGAAGCTAAAACATTTAGGGGTACAGTCAGCCCTCCTTATCCTCGGATTCCGCATGCGCAAGTTCAACCAACCGCGGATCGCAAAAACCCGGAAGTGCTCTTCCAGCACTTGTTGTTCGAGCATGTACAGACTTTTTTTCTTGTCATTATTCCCTAAACAATGCAGTATAACAACCATTTTACATTGCATTTACATTGTATTAGGTATTATAAGTAATCTAGAGATGATTTAAAGTATACGGGAGGATGTGCATTGAGATTGAAAAAAATCGGAAGTTCTCTTACTAGATAAGTCGGAACAGGTACAACCGATAGTATTTAGCGTCAGTTATTCAAACATTTGTCTTCGTATATAGCATATATTTTACCCTTCTATGCATGTAAAACACTTAAGAACGTATGTTTCAGCGCCGGGTTTGGGAACGGAAGTTCTCAGGACTCAGGACAGACCGTTCCCGAGTGCACTCTCCACCATGCCGGGTTGAGGTGAGGATCAAAAACCCAAAACCCCAAAGCCCAATAATTAAACTACTGCGTTGCTTAGTAATAATCGTAGCTTTTATTGTGGCAGAGCCTTTCTCACTTTATCCTTTAAAATTGTTCCTCTAGTTGATCGATGTAGCCTAACGCTTTTCCAATGACCGATGGCGTTTCACCTCCTTCCGATCGCTTTATTATTTCCACTTTATTTTCAATCCTGATTATTTTCGTGAACAGAACCACTGCGCATTCAGCATTCAGCTCTGGCGCCGTGTCTTAATGTCCACCACACTGAGACAGGTTAAATAAGGTCTGCAGTTCCACTGGTTCCTAAGGTCCACTGGATTGAGACAGGTTGCATAAGGGACTCAAGCATCCGTGAATTTTGGTATCCGCGAGGGGTCCTGGAACCAATCCCCCGCGGATAAGGAGGGCTGACTGTATTTAAGAGCCTCTTGGACAGGCACATGGATGAAAGAAAAATGGAGGATTATGGGGTAGTGTGGGTTTAGTATTTTTTTTAAGGATTATATGGGTCGGCACAACATGGAGGGCTGAAGGGCCTGTACTGTGCTGTAGTGTTGTATGGTTCTATGGTTCTGTGGACCTATCAATCGAGGGATTGAGACAGCAGTTGAAGTCACCGCCCATAATCAACTTATATTTATTTAAATTCGGCAGTGCAGAAAATAACTTCTTAAAAAATTCAGGACTATCTATATTAGGAGCGTGCACACATACCAATGCCACCTTTTGACCACATAACAAGCTAGTAACAATTAAGTATCTTCCAATTGAATCAATGACAGTATTAAAATGTACAAGAGACTTTAAAATTAATAAAAATAGACACTCCTATATTTTTTGAAATTGTCAGTGGTATTGAGAACCCTTCCAAAATTTAAAAAAAAATGATTTTCATCTTCCCTACAGATGTGGGTCTCTTGTGCAAAAATAATATTGGCTTGAAATGTTCTCAATTTCTTAAAAACCTTTCTACACTTAATAGGTTGATTCAAGCCGTTCAGGTTCCAGGAAATTATATTAATTTTATTAACCTCCATACTGAGATTTTAATTTAAGGATTTATAAAAACAACATAATTGACAAGAAAACCTCTCAGGACTGCCCAATCGAAAAAAAACCTAGACTAGTAGCCCCACCCCCTTCCCACAAAGCCAGAAAAAAAACTATCCAATAGACGGATAGCAAGCTAACTACACCCCTAAACCCATGTCTCTAATAGGCAGACTCTTTTTTTAAAAAAAAACTTATATACTAACACCAATGACTCAAGACACAACATCAGATGTGTAGAAAAAAAATCAAAAAATTCCAAGAATTATAATAATATGTCTAACAGGGGTTAAAACGTAGTTAACAGCGGCCATCTGAAATTAATTTAATAAATCTTGATCATGTATTCAAAAAAGAAAAATCTAATCAAGTAATATGATTCATCTAGTATTAAACTCTTACAGATCCTAAAACAAAGCAGAAGGGAAAAAAAATAAAACTACCATACAATGTCTGGACCAACAAAGAACGTAAATTAAACTTTCAACGATTGAGCTGAAAACGACTTTTGACTAAAGATTGAATTCAATATTATGTCTAATAGATGCTAGCACTTAATTAACAGCAGTCATCTTAACTTCATTAAGTAAAAAATTGATCATATATTTAGAAAAAAATATTTCAAGCCAATAATATGTTGTGACTTATGTTAAATTTATATGAATCTTAAAAAAATGAAAAAAAAACCAAGAATCATAGCGATGACTATACAGACATAGAACATTGATTAGACTTTAAACTATTCAACTACACACGATTGTCAGCTAAGGATTAAATGTTGAAGTTGCTTGCAGAATGGCACTGGAGAAGTTGCTTACGGCAACCGATTTAAACTCGTTGAGAAACTTCCTAGCTTCCTCAGGAGAATCAAGATGTTTAGGACGAGCGTTAGGCAGAAAAATTATCAAGTGGGCAGGATAGTGCAAAGGTGAGTGAAGATTTTTCCTATGCAGATCTGCCGTCACTTCTCGATATCTAATTCTGTGTGCATAAACTTCAAGGGCAAAATCTTCAACTATACGAAACTCCATAATATTGTAAGTTAACTTACCCTGCTTCCTGGCATTTTGAAGAATTGCTTCTTTAGTAGCAAAATAATGTAAACACAGAATTACCGCTCGTGGTTTCATCTCAACCGATGGCTTGTTGTGGGGAATTGGGTGCACCCTGTCTATTAGCGGAGTGGTTTCAAGTATCACATTAAAAAGTGAGTATAACATACTCGTGAAAAACTTTAATGGCTCACCAGTTTCCATATTTTCAGGCAAACCCAGTATACGTAAATTCATCCTTCGGCTTCTACTTTCCAGATCAATCATTTTCTATTTAATTCTTGATAGTTCCAACAAAACCTCAGCAATTTTCTTTTTCATAGTAGAAAACTTTACCTCCTGCTCTTTAATCACATGATGTATTGTCTCTTGTTGTCTTCCAGTTTTATTAGTGTCCCTTTTAAGCGTTTGATATTGAGATTCCAAATTCCTCAAAGATTCTTGGACGGCAGATACAGTTGTTTTAGGCTTTTGGTTACCATTTGTCAGTTTATCAATTTTAGAATCCACCATTCCAATTCTGGTACAGTCAGTCCTCCTTATCCGTGAGGGATTGGTTCTGGAACCCCTCGTGGATACTAAAAAACACAGATGCTCAAATCCCTTATTCAACCTGTTGCAGAGCAGTGGACATTATGACCCCGCAGAGCTCTGAATCCGCAGTCTTTCTGTTCACGAAAATAATCACGATAACGATCGAAAATAAAGTGAAAATAATAATGCGATTGGAAAGAGGTGAAAGTCCATCGGTCATTGGAAAAGCGTTAGGCTACAGTCGGTCAATGATCGGAACAATTTTAATGGATAAAGTGAGAAAGGCCCTGCCCCGATGAAAGCTACAATTATTACTAAGCAACGCAGTGGCTTAATTATTGGGTTTTGGGTTTTTGATCCTTCACATCAACCAGGTATGGATGGAACGCACTCGGAAGTGGTCTGTCACTGGATCGAACTCGGGAACTTCCCGAGCCCGGCGCTGAAACGTACGTTCTTAAATGTTTTATATGCATAGAAAGGTAAAATATATACTATATACTAAGACAAACGTTTGACTAACTGATGCTAAATAATACTGGATGTATCTGTTTCGACTTACATAATAAGAGAATTTCCAATTTTTTGTCGATCCCGATGCACGGTAATCAACGCACATCCTCCCGTATACCATAAATTCAGGACTATAAGCCGCTACTTTTTTCCCACGCTTTGAACACTGCAGCAACATTGCGGCCTATACTACGGTGCGGCTAATGCATGTTTTTTTTTTCATGCCGCCAAAAACATTTTGCCTCGTAACAGTAGACTGTTATGAATCCCGTAACTGGAGAACTTACCAGCAAAGATAGAGAGGTCCGTTGAAGTCTGATGTCACTATTTTCAAACGTTTTTATTTATAAAGGGACACAAAAGTAGGGTTAATACATACATTCAGATAGTGCACATCGTCAACACTCAATCTAAAGCGCGGGTATAGTGATAATCATCATTAAGAAGTGAGCTCTGCTGTTGTCTAGGGGTTAATAGATTGTCCGTTGGAAATATAAAAGTCACTCAGAAAGTCTGCAGGCCTCAGCCCTTTGAAAATCGCTGGGTTTCACGTGGGGCGACCTAGAGAGAGAGATTGGGGGAGAAGAGAAAGAACTGGCCGAGTCTTGATGAATCTTCCATGAAATCGGGGGAGCGTTGGTTTCCTCGCCCCGATGTTAGTTAAAAGCGGTTTTCTGTGATTCCAGCCACAAATTCCAATCCTGGAATCTAACGCACGTGGCTTCCTTCAGAATGGCTTCCTGCTACTGTGGGAACACTCTCTAGTGTCTTCTTGGTGCGTCTGAGGGGGCTGTCCCCCGAGACTCTCCTTTATACTTCCTCACGGGGTCGTAGGAGTCAATCAGGTTGGGATGATGCAATCTCTCTCTCAACCAGCCCACCTTGCCCGAGGGCTTTTCACGTGGTCTCCATGAGACAATAGTCGCTGTCGTCTTATTCTGTATCCCGGGTGGGACGTGCAATTTGGCACGTTTCTCTCTCTCTCTCCTACTGGGTCTACCCTTCAACGGGTGCTCTTGCGATTCTCACAAAGGAGGGGGCTGGGATCATAGCAAGACCAATAAAATTGATGAGTAGTTCACAGAGGTCCAATGAAATTGTACGATAAATCAAGCGCACTTTCACAATTAAATTATTGTAAATCAGTCATTTGTACTCACCCTCATCAACATGGAGAACACTCGAAGAAAAGCATTAAAGGCAATCAATCTGGTGGTTGAAGAAGGAAATCGAGCTGCTGCACATAATCTTGGCATAAATGAATCGATGGAGAGACGGTGGAGACGCCAGCGTGAACTGGGCATTTAAAGTGGCGCTGCGCGTTGAGTGGGAGGGTTGGATAACGAGCGGAGAGAAATCCTTTACCAAAACAGGACGCATGCGAAGAGCATCTTTAACTCAAGTCTGCCAGTGGATCCTAAATGCGTGGAGCCGTGTCACAACATCCACCATCACCAACGGGTTTCGAAAGGCTGGACTGCTGCATGATGAAGAGGACCGCGTGCGCTCAAGTGAGAGCGACAACGAAGAGACTGAAGTGAGTGACGAGATCCTGAGGTTTTATTCAATTCGGACACTGAAGGACTTTGATGGTTTTAGTGCGCAGGAGGAAGATGAAGAAGGTGATCAATAACTTTTCCTGGTAGGCTGCAGTATATATATTTTTTTACCAGTCGTTAGGAGATATTGGATACTGTTCAGTAAAAAAGTATACGCAACGTAATTTGTGTGTTACTGATACGTATGTACGATATTTAAAAGTAGCTGTGTTACAGGCACTGTTTGAAAAAAAGCATTTGCAATATGTATTTGTTTATGTTACCATACGGATTTAATTAAAAGTTAAAAAATCCTCACGTGTAATATCTTTCTGTGTAAATATCTCATATTACAACGTGGGACACCTGCGGCTTATAATCCGGTGCGGCCTGTACAAGTACAAAATTGATTTTCTTTCTAAAATTAGAGCGTGCGGCTTTTAATCAGGTGAGCTCTGTAGTCCGGAATCTACGGTACTTTAAATTGTCTCTAGATTACTTATAATACTGTTACGAAATCCCGTAACTGGATCATCACTTACCAGCAAAGATAGAGAGGTCCATTGAAGTCTGATGGTACTATTTTTAAAAGTCTTTATTCATGAAGGGGCACAAAAACACGATTAATAAAAACATTCAGATAATATACGTCGTCACTACTCAATCTAAAAGCGCGGGTCTAATAATAACCATCAATAAGAAACAGTTCGATCGTTTGTCTAGGGGATAATATATTGTCCGATGGAAATATAAAAGTCACTCAATTCCTGCAGGCTTCTGGCTTTTCGGGGGGGGGGGGGACACGGCTGGGTTTTCACTTGTTGGAGAGAGAAAGAGATTTGTGAGAAAAGAAACTTGCCCGAGTCTTTTATGAAGCAAATCCGTTGAATCGGGGAGCGGGCTTCCCCGTTGTTAGCTAAAAGCGGTTTTCTGTGATTCCAGCCACGGATTCCAGGCACGGAATCCAACGCACGTGGCTTCCTTCAAATGGCTTCCCGCTACCACGGGATCGTTAGCGTTTCTTCTGGTGTGTCTGAAGGGGCTGTTCCCCCAGACCCTCTTTTATACTTCCTCAAGGGGTCTCAGATGTCAATCAGGTTGGGATGATGCAATCCCTCTCTCAGCCAGCTGACTTTGCCCAAGGGCTTGCACGTAGCATAGTCCCCAATCCACAAATGTGGTCTCCAGGAGACAATGGCCAGGTCTCTCTCATTTCCTGGGTCCTCTGAGCCAACCCAATAATGCTCTTGCGATTCTCACAAAGGAGGGGGCTCCCCCGCCCCTTTGGCCCCTCAGAGCTGTGGTGCATTCATAACACCCCCTTTCTTCAAAGCGTTTCACCAGCGGTGAAACGAAGAAGTACAGAGTCTTACAGGGTTTTAGAATCTAACACAATACAAAAGTTTTTTTTTTACAGAGTAATACAGTTATACATTCAAGTCAGTATCTAAACAGTTAATGATTACAGTGTCACTTTCTTTAATATCTTAACATCGCGTACCGTACTAAAGTCTTGTAGCATCAGACTTCAATTTAATAACCACCTATTTTTTTTATTTCTTTCCTTCAGCAACAAACTAAGGAGGTGTGATCTTAGCTTATGTGCATCTACAAAAGTTTATGCGAATACTAATCGTTTCGGTCGTTTTACTTAACCGGCAGGTCTCCAAGGGGCTGTCTTTATTATTCACAGGCTTTGGCGCAATCCCGTACAACCTGCTTTGCTGTTTAAAATGGCATCCCCATTAACCGTCGCCTCTTTTCCGGTGAGTCCCCCCCCCCCCCCCCCCCCCCCCCGTGGGGAACTTGAGTAATTTGGCGTGGTAAACTCCTGCCCGCCTCGTTCATAGGGGTTATTTTATCAACACTATATCCCAAACTTAGACCATTTCCACCCAATTCTTTAATTTTACCCAGGTGGCTAGCCCTTTTGTCAGGACCCTTCAGGCTATTGGTTTTTAATTTAAACTCTTTGTTCAAGTAGCATTTCGAAGACGGCCTCTTCACACCCCATCCTGGCATAACAATAGAGTGGGGGCCCTGCTATCTCCCGGCTCACTCTGTAAGCGATCTGCCAGGTTTAAAATTTTTTTATTCGACATGGGAACTACAGACTTTCCGTTTCCTTCAATAATAATCCTCATCTCCCCATTTTTAAATTCTGCATTAACTTTGAACACACCTTCGAGTCCAAACACCTGGGAACTCACACTTCCCACGGTTACCAAGGTTAACCCTGTTTCTACTGAACCAAGTCTATCTGACCCACAAGGACGGCCGCCCCGTTCCACTGAATCAAATACCTCAGACTTCTTCTGAGCTCCGTTACTAGGTTCAGTACCACGTGCATCCCCATCTTGGACACACTCAAACGGGACATTGGCCTCTTCCAGGCTTTCAATACCTGTACCCTTTTTAAATTCTAAGTTCCCCCATTTCTCCCAGCTACTCTTTGGGCAACTCCCTTCCGGAGTAAACTCAACCCCGCGGGCTGAAACAACCTCATCCACCAACCCAGCAGACTTCTTCGAGGTAAGGGCACCCTTTTCAGCTAGGGCTGCCCTCATTTCATTATCGGGAACACCTTTAAAATTTTCAACTTCCTCAAACAGTTCTGCCAAACCAGTCAGATCATCCATTTCCAACTCTGGACCTCTTAACCGCTCTGTCGGTTCCTCATCTTTATTTTCTGCCTCTAGGACCTTTCTCCTCGCTAAAGACAGATCTACCTCCGCTCCCTTCCCCTCATTCACTTTACTACTCTTCGTTTTACCAGCCTCTAAACCCTCGTGGTACAGGGTCGGTAGAAACATCTCGGCCAAATCAAAACTGGCTAGATTTAAACTGTTTTCGTTCTCAGCTGCCTTTCTCGACAGGCTGCGAGTGACCGCGCATGCGGGATAGATCTGGGACTCTAGGGGCGGAGCCACCGCACTCACCGGTCGGCGGGTCGGCATCATGGCTGCCCAAACCTTAACCACCTGCTAAATTGTTACCGAGAAGGACAGCCTCGTCAGTTCTTGGGAACTCGGATGGCACCCCTATTTCAACGGGTCCAGACACCAGCTCACAATCCATAATGACCTCATGTAAAGCCACCATTTCTACTCCTGATCAACGACAGCTCAGCCCCCGTGTCTCTCCAGATTTGTACGGGAACTGGTGTGTCTTCCTCCCTCACAGACACGGTTCCGTGTGACAGACAAATCTCAGACCCTTCTCGTACTCTTGTCTACCCGGGGCTCTCTGGTCGATTTACTGATTACCACGGCACACCCGATAGGGACTGCGGCTTTCCCTTTTCCTATCTCTTTCCTCAGAGCAAAGCATCGAGATGCAATATGCCCTCCCTTTCCACAATTAAAACAGGTCAAGCCCGGAAACCTCTGGCCGTCTTGCCTTTCCCCCTCAACCTTACCGCTAGCTCCCGGTGGACCTCTGCCTCACTCGTCGGACTTTCTCGATCGTTCCCACGGTCTCTCTGGGAATTCTTATTTGAGGAAAACTTTGTCTTGTGGGTTAGGGCATATTCATCCGCGAACCGAGCAAATTCTGAAATGGACTTATTCGGTTTCTCATTCAAATACATCCGGATGTCCTCCGAAACACAACTTTTAAACTTCTCAATCAAAAGTAACTCCCTGAGACACCCATAATCCTCATCCACTTTTTCCGCGGTGCACCAACGGTCTAAGAGCACACCCTTCTCATAGGCAAACTCGGTATACGTCTGATTCCACCCTTTTCATAAATTTCTGAACTTTTGTCTATATGCTTCAGCTACTAGCTCGTAACCCCGGAGAATGGCCGCCTTTACTTGGTCATATTTCTCTTCCCCTTCCCCCTCCGTGGGCAACGCCGCATATGCTCGTTGTGCCTTCCCTCTTAACACACTTTGTAACAACGCCATCCACTTCTGATTCACTGCCACCTTTTCAAAAAGCAAGAAATAACTATCAATATCCGTCTCCTCGAACGGGGGTACTAACCTCAATGCCCAACTGACATCAAACCGCTCCTCTCGGTCCGACCCCTGACTTGGTTGCTCTTGCCTTAACTTCTCCATCTCCAAGTCATGTTTCCTCTCCTTCTCCTTCTCGGCCCTCTCCTTCTCCTTCTCTGCCCTCTCCTTCTCCTTCTCAGCTGCTTCCAGCTCTTTTAATTTAATTTCATGTTCCCACCTTAATTTTTCCAACTCTAACTGAGCTGTCCCACTAGCTGGTACCTTTTCAGGGATATTTTCCAATACCTCAGCTGTAAACACATTCTTCCCAATATAATACTGAGTTATTGCCCTTCGCACCTCCCGCTTTTTCATTGACAACCTCACTCCTGTGAGGTTTAACTCCTTCGCCAATTTTATCAAGTCCGATTTGGAGGCCACCTCCAATGCCTCCAGAGTCGGGTTTTCTATAAATTCACCAATGTCCATCTTTGCTGGTTTCCCGTCTGGCTACTCGTGTAACCAGATCCAAGTTTTGGACCTACAAGCCTGATTCACTGGCCCTCCAATTTGGTGTCAAATCCTGAGACGAGAACCCCAACTGTTACGAAATCCCATAACTGGATCACTTACCAGCAAAGATAGAGAGGTCCGTTGAAGTCTGATGGTACTATTTTTAAAAGTCTTTATTTATGAAGGGGACACAGGGAAAAGTTAGAGGTTGGGGCATACTGGAGTTCAGAGTCAATGAGATATACAGCACAGAGATAGGCCCAATGTAGTACACACAAAAAGCTGAAGGAGCTCAGCAGACAGGCACCATCTATGGAAAAGAGTAAACAGTTGAAGTTTTGGGCTGAGACTCTTCATCAGGCCCTTTGGCTCACTGAGTCTGCTCAGACTATTAACTATCTGATCAAATTCTGACCTATCTAGAGTGAAATAATATCTTTCCTTACAAGGGGAACCCAAACTGTTGGCAACACCAAAGATTATTGCCTTGATTGGTGTTTAATACAGTTACAATAAGACTTGCATATTCTTTGAGCTTGAGATGCAGGGTGAACTCAACAGTTGCATACAAAATTGTCTTGGTGTACAAGTCAGTGCATTGATCCAGAGGTGATAAGAGAGCTTAAGGTTAAGAAACCCTGAGGGAACAGTGATCGCAATATGATCAAGTTCACATTGAAATTTGAGAGGGAAAAAATAAAATCCAAAGTTTCGGTCTTTCAGTGGAATAAAGGAAATTACAATGGCATGAGAGGGGAACTGGCTGAAGTTGACTGGAAAAGGACATTTGCAGGAAAGACAGTAGAGCAGCAATGACTGGAGTTTCTGCGAAAAATGAGGGAAGTGCAAGACAGATATATTCCAAATAAGAAGAAATTTTCAGAGGGAAGAAGGACACTACCGTGGCTGACGAGTGAAGTCAGAGCTAAATAAAAATCAAAAGAGAGGGCATACAAGTAAGCCAGAGCTAGTGGGAAGATAGAAGATTGGGGAGCTTTTAAAAACTTGTAGAAGGAAATGAAGAAAGTCATTTGGAAGGAAAAGATGAATTATGAGTGGAAGCTGGTGACTAAAATCAAAGAAGATACTAAAAGCTTTTTTAAGTATATAAAGGGTAATAGAGAGTCAAGGGTAGATATAGGACCAATAGAAAATGATGCTGGGGATATTGTAATGAGAGATGCAGTGATGGCAGGGGAACTGAATGTGTATTTTGCATCAGTCTTCACAGTGGAAGATGTCTGCAGTATACAGGAGATTCAAGAGTGTCAGGGAAATGAAGTTTGTGCAGTGAAAATTACGACTGAGAAAGTGCTTAGGAAAGTTAATGGTCTGAGGGTGGATAAATCTCCTGGACCTGATGGAATGCACCCTTGGGTGCTGAAGGAAGCCGGAGAGATGCAGAGGCGTTAACGATGATCTTTCAAGAATCGATAGATTCCGGCATTGAACCGGATAACTGGAAAATTGCAAATATTACACCGCTATTTAAGAAGGGTAGGAGGCAGCAGAAAGAAAACTGTTGACCTGTTAGCCTGACATCAGTGGTTGGGAAGTTGTTGGAATCGATTGTTAGGGATGAGATTACAGAGTACCTGGAGGCACATGACAAAATAGTCCGAAGCAAACATGGCTTCCTGAAAGGAAAATCCTGTCTGACAAACCTACTGCAATTCTCTGAGGAAATTACAAGCAGGGTAAATGTCTAAAAGGAGATGCAGTAGACGTGGTGTACTTGGATTTTCAGAAAGCCTTTGACAAGGTGCGGTACATGAGGCTGCTTGGCAAGATAAGAGCCTATAGAAGTACAGGGAGGTTACAAGCATGGGTGGAGCAGAAAACAGAGTGGGAATAAACAGATCCTATTCTGGCTGGCTTCTGGCTACCAATGGAGTTCCACGGAGGTCAGTGTTGGGACTACTGCTTTTTACAATGTATGTCAATGATTTGGACAACGGTATTAATGGATTTGTCCTTAAATTTGCTGATAATCCAAAGATAGGTGGAGGAGCAGGTAGGTTGAGGAAACAGAAAGCCTTCAGAGAAACTTAAATAGTTTAAGGGAATGGGCAAAGAAGTGGCAAATGAAGTACAATGTTGGGAAGTGTATGATCATGCACTTTGGTGGAAGAAATAAACAGGCAGACTATTATTTAGATGGGGAGAGAATTCAGAATCTAGAGATGTAAAGGGATTTGGGAGTCATTGTGCAAGATACCCTAAAGGTTAACCTCCAGGTTGAATCTGTTATGAAGAATGCAAATGCAATGTTGGCATTCATTTCTAGAGGTATAGAATATAAGAGCAGGGATGTGATGTTGAGGCTCTATAAGGCACTTGTGAGACCACACTTGCAGTATTGTGTGCAGTTTTGAGCTGCTTATTTTAGAAAGGATAAACTGACATTGGAGAGGGTTCAGAGAAGATTCACGAGAATGATTGCTGGAATGAAAGGGTTACATGTGAGGAACTTCTGGCAGTTCTTGGTCTCTATTTCCTGGAGTTTAGCAGAATGGCGGGGGGGGGGGGGGGTCTCAGAAACATTCCGAATGTTAAAAGGCTTGTACAGAATTGAATTGAAAATACACATGGACTAAGATGTTAACTGCCCTGTGCTATCATCAGTTTTTCTGCCACCTGTCTTCAGGAGTTTCGGCCCGCTTATGATCAAGACCACCTCCCATTGATGAGCTTAACAACTTGGCATCTGCCTCTATCAGAGTTGTTGGTCGCTTCCATCCAATAGATCGTGTACTCTTCGGGTATCTATGCAGCTACTGAAGAGTTTACAAAAGGTGGATACACTGTCCGACTATCTGCCCCTCTGGGCGTACTTAGTCCACACCCATGATGATCCTGTCTCTGCTGCCTCAGCTACAGCCCTGCTGGTTGACTTGATCTCTCTTCTACTAAAGCTAAGGTCACGGAGCCACTTCAAAGTGAATGCAATAAAGCCATGGCACCCTACTTCAAATGGATAGCATAAGACCTTCCACCCTCTGTCTCTGCACTCTGATCTTAATTCTGCAAACTTGGTTAACTTGCGCTCACGGGCTTCATCGATGTTGTCTTCCCAGGGGACTGTGAGTTCACCAATAACCAATTCTCTACTGGTGTCAGACCATACGATTATATCTGGATGCGATGTGGTGAAAACTATTTGCTCTGGGAAACTGCCTTTCCCATCCAGGTCGGCCTTGACACACCAATCATTGGCTGAAGAAAGTCTGCTTGATCGTGGGCCTGCACTGTACACCCTTGACTTGGAGCCTTCTTTCACAAATGATATGCGATGTTCTGTGCAGCATAGGGCATGAGATAAGTTGTGCTGCAGTACTCTCTGCTCAACCGCTTCTGTTACAACTTTGAGAACGTTGCTATGTCTCCAAGTGTACATGCCGCTGGAAAGATTGACTCTGCATGCACTCAAAATATGTTGAAGTGTTCTCTTTTCTCTTATCTTCATACCAAGTGCTGAGGTTGGCAGGTGTTGGGAGCAGGTCATACACAGCTCTACATAGAAAAGAAATGTGGAGCGGTTTCATCTGCCACAGAACATTCCAAGATAGATATCTATCTTGTTTAGATATGGCAAAGTTATTTCCCATGGTAGGGAATTCTAGGGCATAAGGGCACGATTTAAAGATTGAAGACATCCTTTTAGAACTAAGATGCGGAGAAATTACTTTAGTCAGAGGGTGGTAAATCTGTGGAATTTGTTGCCATGAGTGGCTGTGGAGGCTAAGTCTTTGGGCGTATTTAAGGCAGAGATAGATAGGTGCTTGATTAGCCAGGACTTCAAAGGTTATGGGGTGAAAGCAGGGGAGTGTGGATGACTGGAAGAATTGGATCAGCCCATAATAGAATGGCGAAGCAGACTCGATGGGGCAAATAGCCCACTGCTCCTATATCTCATGTTCTTATGGTCAGCGGTAAGTAATGGAGGCGTGGTATTCATATTGGAGTCCTGTGACCAGTGATGTACCACAGGAATCTGTGCTGGGTCCTCTGTTCTTCATTTCTATGAATGATGGTTTATGAATGAATTTCATTTGAATGAAATTCATTTCTATGAATGATGGGATAGATGATGAATTCTATCCCAGATGGTCTGTTGCCTCCCTGGTGCCAGGGTCCGCGATATCTCGGATCGAGTTCTCAGTATTCTCAAGAGGGAGGGTGAGCAGCCAGGTGTAGTGGTCCATGTAGGGACCAATGACTTGGGTAGGAAGAGTGAGGAGGTCCTGAAAGGTGAGTTTAGGGAGCTAGGTGCCAAAAAGGACAGGACCTCCAGGATAGCAATCTCAGGATTGCTTCCAATGCCATGTGCAGGTGGGTTTAGAAATAGTAAGATAGTGCAGATCAACATGTGGCTGAAGACATGGTGCAGGAGGGAGGGCTTCAGATTTATAGATAATTGGGCAGTTTTCCAGGGAAGGTGGGACCTGTTCCGGCGGGACAGTTTATATCTGAACTGGAGGGGGACAAATATTCTTGCAGGTAGGTTTGCTAGAGAGGCTCCAGTGGATTTAAACTAGATATGAGGGGGGAGGGGAACCAGAGTGTAGGAACAGATGTATGGGAGAAGCAAGAAAAAGAAGACAGTAAAGTTCTTTGCACTGTTAGAGATAAACAGAGAGGAAGAGGTGGAGAATTTCTTAAATGCATTTATTTTAATGCTAGGAGCATTGTAAGAAAGGTGGTTGAGCTGAGAGCATGGATTGATATCTGGAAATATGATGTTGTAGCTATTAGTGAAACATGGTTGCAGGAGGGGTGTGATTGGGAACTAAATATTCCTGGATTTCGTTGCTGCAGATGTGATAGAATCGGAGGGACAAGAGGGGGAGGTGTTGCACTGCTTGTCAGAGAAAATATTACAGCGGTGCTCTGGCAGGATAGATTGATTAGAGGGCTCGTCTAGGGAGGCTATTTAGGTGGAATTGAGGAATGGGAAAGGTGTAGTAACACTTATAGGGGTATTTTATGGACCACCTAATGGGGAGCGAGAATTGAAGGAGCAAATTTGCAAGGAGATAGCAGATATTTGTAGTAAGCACAGGGTTGTGATTGTGGGAGATTTTAATTTTCCACACATAGACTGGGAAGCCCATTCTGTAAAAGGGAAGGATGGTTTGGAGTTTGTAAAATGTGTGCAGGATAGTTTTTTGCAGCAATACATAGAGGTACCAACTAGAGAAGGGGCAGTGTTGGATCTTCTGTTAGGGAATGAAATAGGTCAGGTGACGGAGATATGTGCTGGGGAGCATTTCGGGTCCAGTGATCACAGTGCCATTAGATCAATATAATTATGGAGAAGTATAGGACTGGACCCAGGGTTGAGATTTTTGATTGGAGAAAGACTAACTTTGAGGAGAAGCGAAAGCATTTGGAAGGAGTGGATTGGGACAATTTGTTTTATGGGAAGAATGTATTAGAGAAATGGCGGTCATTTAAAGGTGAAATTTTGAGGGTACAGAATCTATGTTCCTGTTAGGTTGAAAGGAAAGGTTAAAAGTTTGAGACAGCCATGGTTTTCAAGGGATATTGGAAACTTGGTTAGGAAAAAGAGAGTTATCTACAATAAATATAGGCAGCATGGAGTAAATGAGGTGCTCGAGGAATATAAAGAATGTAAAAAGAATCTTAAAGAAATTAGAAAAGCTAAAAGAAGATACGAGGTTGCTTTGGCAAGTAAGGTGAAAATAAATCCAAAGGGTTTCTACAGTTATATTAATAGCAAAAGGATAGTGAGGGATAAAATTGGTCTCTTAGAGAATCAGAGTGGACAGCTATGTGTGGAGCCGAAAGAGATGTGGGAGATTTTGAACAATTTATTTTCGTCGGTATTCACTAAGGAGAAGGATATTGAATTGTGTAAGGTAAGGGAAACAAGTAGGGAAGTTATGGAAACTATGACAATTAAAGAGGAGCAAGTACTGGCACTTATAAGGAAAATAAAAGTGGATAAATCTCTGGGTCCTGGCAGGATAATCCCAAGGACCTTGAGGGAAGTTGGTGTAGAAATAGCAGGGGCTCTGACAGAAATATTTCAAATGTCATTAGAAACGGGGACGGTGCCTGAGGATTGGCGTATTGCTCATGTGGTATGCTGGCCTTTATAAATCAGAGCATTGAGTATAGGACTTGGGATGTAATGTTAAAATTGTACAAGGCATTGGTCAGGTCGAATTGTGTACAGTTCTGGTCACTGAATTATAGGAAAGATGTCAACAAAATAGAGAGAGTACAGAGAAGATTTACAAGAATGTTACCTGGGTTTCAGCACCTAAGTTACAGGGAAAGATTGAACAAGTTAGGTCTTTATTCTTTGGAGTGTAGAAGTTTGAGGGGGGACTTGATAGAGGTATTTAAAATTATGAGGGGGACAGATAGAGTTGACATGGATAGGCTTTTTCCTTTGAGAGTAGGGGAGATTCAAATAAGAGGACATGAGTTGAGAATTAGGGGGTAAAAGTTTAAGAGTAACACAAGAGGGAATTTCTTTACTCAGAGAGTGGTAGCTGTGTGGAACGAGCTTCCAGTAGAAGTGGTAGAGGCAGGTTTGGTATTGTCATTTAAAGTAAAATTGTATTTATAGGTATGTGGACAGGAAAGGAATGGAGGGTTATGGGCTGAGTGCGGGTCAGTGGGACTAGTTGAGAGTAAGCATTCGGCACGGACTAGAAGGGCGGAGATGGCCTGTTTCCATGCTGTAATTGTTATATGGTTATATGTAAATGACAATGTTGTTAACATGGTTAACAAGTTTGCAGATATCAAAATTGGTCATGTAGGGGACGTAGTTAATGGAATAGCAGGATCTAGTTGAAATTGGGCAAGTGTGAGGTGTTGTATTAGATAAGTAGGATTTGCAGAATAAATGTTAGGGTCCAGGAGAGTGTTATAGAGCTCAAGGAACTAGGGGAACAGGGTCATAATTTCCTGAAAGTCTCCACATAGTTAGAGTGTGGTGAAGGGGGTATTTGCCAGACTTGCTTCTGTTAGCCATATTTGTTTTCTTCTGTTTTGTTTCTTTGGCAATATAGCGCAGAGTAGACCCTTCTGGCCTTTGGATTCACAACAAATCAAATTAACCCTGATACAATGACCAGTTAATCTGCACGGTATGTGTTTGGACTGTGGGAAGAAACCAGAGTGCCTGGGAAAAACTCACACATTCAGACTCCTTTTCGAATGATGCCGGAATTGAACTCTGAACTCCAGAGTGCCCTGAGCTGGAATAGCGTCACGCTAACCACTACGTTACCATGGTGTCCATTATTGAATACAAAAATTGGGAGTGGTGTTACAACTGTACAAGGCTTTGGTGATCGGTATTGGTCACCCAGATATAGGAAGGATGCCAGTAGGCTGGAAGCATACAGCAAAAGTTCCCAAGGCTCTTGCCTGAGCTGGGGAGTTTGAGATATAAGGAGAGACTTTAATATACGATATTTAATATTTTGGACACAAGAATCGACTATAGCAGCTTGCCCACAATGGGTAAATTTGGAATGTAAATCTGTACAAGACTTTTCGTTGTTTTCAATTTTAGGAATTTCACTTCCTTTTTCTTTATCTAAATTGAATAAACAAATAACTAATCCTATAGTTAAACATACATTGCGAATTTGGTTTCAATTTTGTAAATTTTTTGGCTTGAATAAGTTCAGCTTATCAAGCCCTATAATATCTAACTTTCTTTTTCGGCCCTCTTTTATGGATCAAGCCTTTGTTTTATGGAAAACAAAAGGTATAACATGTTTTCGTGGTCTATTTTTAGATGATAGCTTTATGTCCTTTGAACAGCTAACTAATAAATATAATTTACCTAAAACTCATTTTTTTTAGATATTTGCAAGTTAGAAATTTTTTGAATAATGAGTTACAGTCTTTTCCGAAACTATGTCCATCGGACATTATGGAAAGAATTTTAGCTCTGAATCCTTGTCAGAAGGGTTTAGTAGCTGTCATTTATAATATGATCATGAAAATACAGCCAGAAGTATCAGAAAAAATTAAGAAGGAATGGGAAAAAGAACTTCATTGTCTTATACCCACTGAGCAATGGGAGAAAATTTTACAATTAGTCAATTTGTCTTCTATTTGTGCTAAACATGCCCTAATACAATTTAAGGTTGTATATAGAGCTCATATATCTAAGGATAAACTTGCTCGATTTTATTCTTATGTTAATCCAACCTGTGACAGATGCCATTCTGATGTTGCCTCATTGACCCATATGTTTTGGTCTTGCCCTTGTTTGCAAAATTACTGGAAAGATATTTTCAGTATTATTTCAACAGCTCTGAATATCAATTTCCAACTACATTCTATTACTGCAATTTTCGGTTTACTGATGGCGGATAATAGTCATTTATCCCCCTCATCTCGACGAATGATTGCATTTGTTACATTAATGGCTAGAAGATCTATTTTATTGAATTGGGAAGAAATTAATCCTCCAACTATATTTCAGTGGTTTTCTCAAACTATCTCTTGTTTGAGCTTAGAAAAAATTATAAGTGTTGTCTTTGATCCTTCAGTTAAATTTGAAGAAACTTAGAGACCATTTATTCAACATTTTCATATGAGTTAAATTGTCTTTTCCTAAACCTCACTTTTATTATCCTTAATTATTTGGATGGAGGTTCAGAGTTATTGGCACTACTGTGTATATTTGACATTATGCAATGGCCCATGTTGGTTAGTGTTTTTTCTCTCTTTTTTTTTGGGTTTTTAAAAAATTTCTTTTGTTCATAAATACTATGAGTTTGGGAGGTTATTATATATTGATTATCATATATTTGAATGTCTATTTAAACTATTAACTATGTACTCTCAAACTCTGTATTCATGTTTCATTTATGTTTGCTTAAAAATTAATAAAAAGATTTAAAAAGAAAGAGACTGAACAGGCTGGGACTTTATCTGCTAGAATGGAGGAGGCAGAGGGTTGACTTTATTGAGGTGTATAAAATCGCGAGGGGCAGAGATCGAGCAGGTAGCCACAGTTTCCAAGGATCAAGGAGTCCAAAACTAGAAAGTACAGGTTTAAGGTGAGGAAGATAGTTTTAAAGTGACTTAGTGGGGGCGTGGAGGTAACCTTTTCACATAGAGGATAGTTGGTATATGCACAACCTGCCAGCAGAAGTGGTAAACGTTGGAACAGTTACAATGCTTAAAAGGCAGTTAGACAAGTCCATGGATAGGAACGATTTTGGAGGATATGGACAGGTCCATAGATAGGAAAGGTTTAGAGGGAATTGCCAAACATAGACAAATGGGACCAGCACAAGAGGACAACTTATTTCTTTCTCAGTGTGCTTCTCTGACACTCTCTCAGTATTTGAAACCTGCACTACTACTTAAAGTCTGAATATGAAATGGTGTTCTGTTCATTTTTCAGAGTGTCATTCGTTGTTTGTGGCATCCAAAACTGAACCAGATCATGGTGGGAACAGGAAATGGACTGGCAAAGGTCTATTATCATCCAGTGAAAAGTCAAAGGTACAGAATCATAATACAAGTGGCTCTTGATTGTGCCAGGGACAAACTCAATGTCCACACAATGTGGACCCTTTCTGATTGTTGATCACAAACAAGAGAAAATCTGCAGATGCTGGAAATCCGAGCAACACACCCAGAATGATGGAGGAACTCAGCATGCCAGGTAGCATCTATGGGGGAAAGAAAGTACAGTTCATGTTTTGAGCCAAAACCCTTTGGTAGGACAATGTGGACCCTTCCCAGTTGTTGACCATAGTGTCCACACACTGTGGATATCGAAGTGTGTCTGACTCAGGGCTTGTTTTCACTGGAATTTAGAAGAATGAGAGGTGACCTCATTGAAACCTATTGGATGGAGAAAGGCCTTGTGAGAGTGGATGTGGAGAGGATGTTTCCTATAGTGGGAGTGTCTAAGACCAGGGGACACAAACTCCGAAAAGTGGGGTGTTCTTCTGGAACGGAGATGAGGTTTTTTTTTAGCCAGGAAGTGGTGATTCTGTGGAATTCTTTGCCCCAGGCAGCTGTGGAGGCCTGGCTTTATATATATTAAAGGCAGAGATGGATAGATTCTTAATTTCATCAGGGCATGAATGGGTACAGGGAAAAGCAGGAGATGGGGTCAGAGAGGAATCTTGGATTAGCCATGATGAAATGGCGGAGAAGACACAATGGTCTTATGGTATCAAAGGTGGTGATGAATCAACATACAGGAAGTAGTTTGAAAATTTGGCTGAGTGGTGTAATAACAACAACCACTCACCCAATGACAAGACCAAGGAGCTGATTGTAGACTTAAGGAGAGTGTTACGAATGAGGAGCAAATCTGATGGACAGAAGGGTCCAGAATCACCAGTGCCCCCCCCCCCTTTTTGAGAATCGCAAGATCGCTATTATTTCGGGTCTGAGACCCAGGAAATGAGAGAGAGAGACGCAGAATACACAACCAGGTGGGATGTCTCTTAACAAACGGAACGGAACCACTGATTACTGCTATTGTCTCTTGGAGAAGGAATTGTGTATTGAATACTGTACTAGTCATTGAAACCCCTCAGGGGACAACCAGAGTGGTCTGGTTGAGGGATTGCATCATCCCAACCCGATTGACATCTGAGACCCCATGAATGAGGATAAAAGAGGGGTCTGGGGAACAACCCCTCAGACACACCAGGAGAAACGTATGAAACCAGTGGGGGGCTTGTGTGTGTGTCCCTCCTTGCCTGGGTGGCGAGTCCCCCATGGAACGGTCTAGCTAAAGGACAGATACGGCTCAAGATCGTACCAAGGAAAGTTGGCAAGTTTTTCTCTCTCTCTCTCTCTCTCTCCAACAATTGCAACACAGCGACAAACAAACAACGGCTGCAGCCTGTATGAACTGAAATGAACTTTAGATTTCCATCAGACAATTCATTATCCCCTAGACAATGATAGAGCTTATTTCTTATTGATTATTATTATACCCACACTTTTAGGTTTAGTATTGACAACGTATATTATCTGTATATTTGCATTGATATTATTTTTGTGTATTTTTACTAATAAATACTGTTAAAATAGTATCATCAGACTTCAACAGACGCCTCTATCTTTGCTGGTAAGTAATCCATTTACAGGGTTCGTAACAAGTGGGAAACCCGAGGTCTATGACCCAGTACTCATTGGAGGGTCAGATGTGGAGAGGAGTTTAAACTCCTGGGTGTCACTATCTCAGAGGATCTGTCCTCAGCCCATCATATAAATATTATTGCAAAGAAAACATGACAGCGCCTTTGCTTCCTTAGGAGTCTGCAGAGATTCAGCAGGTCATCAAAAACCCTGGCAAACTACTAGAGATGTGTGGTGGAAAGTGCTTACTGGCTGCATTATGGCCTGGTATGGGAACCCAGTGTCTTGGAGAGGAAAATCCTACAAAAAAGAGTGGATTTGTCCCAGTACATCACGAGTAAAACCATCTCAACCATTGAGCACGTCTACATGAAACACTGCCGTAGAAAAGCAGCATCCGTCATCAAAGATTCTCACCACACAGGCCATTCTCTTTTATCGTTGCTGCCTTGGTAGAAGATACAGATGCCTCAGGACTCAAACTACCAGGTTCAAAAAAGAGAAAATTTGCAGATGCTGGAAATCTGAGTACACACACAAAATGCTGGAGGAACTCAGCAGGCCAGGCAGCATCTAGGAAAAGAGTCCAGTCAATGTTTTGGGCCGAACCCGTTGGCAAAAAACCTGAGGAGTAGATTTAAAAGGTGGGGGGAGGGGAGAGGGAAACGCAAGATGATAGGTGAAACCGGGAGGGGGAGGGATGCAGTAAAGAACTGGGAAGTTGATTGGTGAAAGAGACAGAAAACCATGGAAGAAAGAAAAGGGGGGTGGGTGGAGGAGCACCAGAGGGAGTCGATGGGCGGGCAAGGAGATAAGATGAGAGAGGGAAAAAGAGGATGGAAAATGACTAAGTATGCCCACAGAAAAAGAATCTCAGGGTTGTATGTGTGTGCACTTTGATTTTACTTTGAACTTTGGTGTGACCATTGGGTTCAAGGGTGCTCTATCTTCATTATATTTGTGAGGTAGGGGTGTGGGAGAGGTTGGACTCCGGTGAAGCTTCACTAGATTAATTGCTGTGGTGTAACGTTTATTATTTGAGGAGAGATCAAGCAGACTTGGCTGAAGCTATCCTGAGTTTAGAAAAATGAAAAATTATCTCAACAAAACATGCCAAATTTTAAATTGGCTCAAACATTGTTTTTCAGAGGAGCTAAACTCTGTGTTGTGAAAACAAAGCGAAAAGCAAAGCAGAGTCAAACTGTCACACAAGATTACATCATTACACGTGAGTATACCACTCGTCATTTACACCCCACCAGGTTACATCATTACACATGAGTATACCACTCGTCATTTATACCACACCAGGTTACATCATTACACGTGAGTATACCACTAATCATTTATACCACACCAGGTTACATCATTACACATGAGTATACCACTCGTCATTTATACCCCACCAGGGTATATCATTACACATGAGTATACCACTTGTCATTTATACCCCACCAGGTTATATCAGTACACATGAGTATACCACTTGTCATTTATAATCCACCAGGTTACATCATTACACATGAGAATACCACTAATCATTTATACCCCACCAGGTTATATCAGTACACATGAGTATACCACTTGTAATTTATAATCCACCAGGTTACATCATTACACGTGAGTATACCACTCATGTTCTCTTTAGCTGCAGGCAAAGTCCAAGAGGACTGGAGAATAACTTTGCTTTTACTTTTTCTTAAGAAAGGTAATAGGAATTATCCAAGAAATTGTAACCCTAAAGCGTGGTAGAGAAGCTATTGATGAGGATTCTTAAGAATATATTTACTCATATTTGGCAAAGCATAATCAGCCTGGTTTTGTGTGGGGAAAGATCATGTCTTACAAACTTACATAGACTTGTACAGTACATAAACAGACCCTTCTGTCACAATGATTGCACCAAACAAAATGACAAGTTGAAATAATACTCATCTGCCTGCATATAATCCATATCCCTCCATTCCCTGCATATTCTTGTGTCTACCGCCACATAAATACAACTATCATAACTGTTTCCACTGTCCCTCCCCAGCAGCCCTATTCCAGGCCTTGGACATCTTCCTAAACCACATCCCCCCCTCAGTGTCCTTGACTGATCTTTTTTAAGAGGTGATGAAGGTGATTGATAATTGGGTCTGCTGGCTGCCTACGGCATGGATTTTACTAAGGCAGTTGACAAGGTTCATCATGGTCAGCTTATCCAGAAGATTTAATATGCAATATATCTATAGTCTTGATAGATTGGATTCATTGAAGTGAGAGGCTAGTGGTGGAGGGCCATGAGGTGATGTGTTCTGTTAAGAATGGTGCGAGGATTCTAGAAGTCCATGAGAAGAGGTGTTCTGCAAAGATTGATGTGAGGATCTATGTTGTTTGTAAGTCCATAGGTTGATGTGTCCTGCAAAGATTGGTGTGAGGGTGTATGTTGTTTGTGATTATCTATCAATGAATGACACAGACAAAACAGTGAATAGACTGATAGGAACAAAGTAGTGGATGTAGGGGAAAGACAGTTCTGGACTGGGTGCTGTATGATGAACCAGATTTAATTGGGAGCTTCAAGTAAAAAAAAAATCACTTTTAGGAGACAGTAATCTTAATGTGATGAAATTCACCCTGCAGTTCCAGCGGGGGAAGATAAAGTCAGATGTGTCAGTATTACTGTGGAGTAAAGGGAATTATAAGGCATGAGAAAAGAGCTGGCCAAGATTGATTGGAAGCAGTTACTAGCAGGAATAATGGCAGAACATTAATTGTAGGAGTTTCTGGGAGCAATTTAGAAAGCACAGAATATATATACACCCCAAAGATAAAAAAGTAAAAAAGTATTCTAAAAAAAGGATGAGGCATCTGTGGCTGACAATGGAAGTCATAGACAGCATAAAAGCAAGAGCGAGGACATATAACAGAGCAAAATTTAGTAGAAAGTTAGAGGATTGTGGAACTTTTAAAAACCAACAGAAGGCAACTAAAGAAACCATAAAGAAAGAAAAGATGAAATATGAAGGTAAGCTAGGCAATAATAAGAAGATACCAGAAGTTTTCTCAGGTATAGGAATACTGTTACAGGGTAAAGGAGTGTGTCCCCATTGGTGGGGTGTAGGAATGCAGGTTAAATATGGTTCTTTTGTGTTTGCAGCACATGCTTTGCCTATGTTCCGGGAGCCCAGGCAGAAGAGCACGAGGAAGCAGTTGGAAAAAGATCGCCTTGATCCTGTAAAATCCCACAAGCCTGAACCTCCCGTATCTGGTCCAGGTAACATCTCCCTTACGCTAATGTTCTCGGTGAGAGTGAGGTGGGGGGAGGGGGGGAGTCTCTGGGGAAAGCGAACCTGGGGCTGCTGCAGAGAGATCCTTGGCGATGGAGGGGGAGGGGAGGAGGAAGTCTATGGGTCATTTTGTGGAGGGAGGGGGTTGGTCTATGGGTCATTTTGGGGAGGGAGAGGAGGTGTGAGAGTCTATGAGTCATTTTGGGGAGGGGAGGGGAAGAGAGTCTATGGGTCATTTTTTGGAGAGAGGGGAGAGTGAAGGAGTCTGTGGGTCATGGTCTGGAGAGAGGGAGCAAGCCCATGGGTCATGGTGTGTTGTGGAGGGAGGGCAAGTGAGTCCACAGGTCATGATGGAAGGAAGGAGGGTGTGGAAGGGCCCATAGATTGTTTGGAGAAGGGTGGAAGGGGTGGGAGTCTGTGGGTCACAGTTTAGAGGGAGGCAGGTAGCAGGAGAAGGCAAGCCCAGGGGGAAGGGTTTAGAGGAGGGGAAGGAGAACATGGGGAGATGGTGAGAAGGGAGCCTGTTGGGTACATTACTGTGGGGAGGAAGACAGAGGGAAGCCACTGCATGGAAGTTCAAGAATGGACACTGAGGGAGATTGCTGGAGCCAGGGTGGGAGGGAAAAGGTGTGGCAGAGCCCTGGGTTCCACTGTTCGGTAGAGCCCAAAAGAAGGGATTCTGCGTGCGGTGGGGGTGGGAGGACTTAGATAGTGGGTAGAGAGAGAGCATTGAGGGTGAGGGTTGTGAGCACTCAATGCAGAGACTTTGGGCTGATGTGAGGAGGTAGCTGGGAGCCTATTCAACGATAGAGCCTAATGCATTGCCAGTCTTTAGTCATCGAGAGTTTCTAAACAACTTTGGGACTCCTGCCCTGTACTTCAGTGGTCTGCTCCAGGTCAAGGGGGACAATTGGAGATGAGCCATAAACTGCTGGCCTTAAGCACAAAGCCACGCCACAAATCTAAATAAAAACCTTCTATAATAGTTCTGCAAAATCTGTAACTGTCTGGGTTGGTACGTGATGAACAGAATTTAATGCAAAGGACTTCACCTGAGAGGAAATCACTGGTAGTTACTAAAAAAATTTCAAGAACCAGAGGAATCTAAGGTCGTAGTACAGGTAAAACAATTAAAAAGGTGTTGCTTGCGAGATACTTTCCCTTGTTCACTGAAACAGAGCAAGAAGGTCACGGAGTAACTCTTAAAAAGTGTTAGAAGCCACTCATGTCGAGCATTGAATTATCCGAACTTTGGCATTGCAGCACAAATGTGAAATCACTAGGAGGATTGCAGAGGAGGTTTATGAGGAATTGTCAGGACCATGCACTGTTTCTGCAGTTGTTTTCTTTCAGTAATTAAGAGGTCTTTTAAGAACAAAATATAGAACAGTACAGCACAGCAGCCGACCCTTAGCACATAATGTCTGTGCTGACTTTGTTGCCAATTTAAATTCATGCCATTTGCCTGCATGTTGTCTATCCTCTGCTTGTTCATGTGCCTTTCTAAATGTCTCTTAAACATTGCTTTCATATCTGCTTCCCCTAGCAGTGTGTATCAGGTACCTTCCAGACAAGTTAAATGCACAGATAAATGGATGCATAGATACTGCCTGACAAGCTGAGTTCCTGCAGCATTTTGTATGTATTGTTCTTGTACCTGGTGGTGTGGGACTTCAGGCTTCTGTACCTTCTACCCAGTGACAGGTGGCATGGCCTGGATGGTGGGAATCTTTGAGGCACCATCTCATGTTTTGATAGTGGGATAGGATGTGCCTGTGATGTTTTGGGCTGAGTCTAAATATAGTTTGCGCATTTGAGTTGCTGTAACAGACCATGATGCAACTAGTCAGAATACTTTCAACAATGTATCTCTAGAAGTTCATTCAAGTGTTTGGTAACAAGCCAAACCTCCTTAACCTCTGAAGAAAGTAAAGACACTGGCATGCTTTCCTTGTGCTAGGCCCCAGACAGTAATTTAAAGCTGCCTACCTTCTCCACTGCTGTCCAGGTTTGTCCAGTCTTCTTATAACAAATAACCTCAGTTACAGGGAATATCCTATATTGGGTTGAATTCCGAACTCCGACACCCTGGGCTGTAATAATCATCACTTGTGCAGCCAATTGGTTTTAGAAGTCATATAATTAGTTAAATAGAGATCTGATTTTAGAGACCTTTGTGGAGTCAAGGTGTTTCAATTGATTGTAGTAAAAATACACCTGTATCTGGAAGGCCCAACTGCTGGTGAGTCAGTATCCTGGCAAAAACTACACCATGAGGACAAAAGAACACTTCAAGCCATTTCATGAAAAAGTTATTGCAAAACACAAGTCAGGAGATGGATACAAGAAAATTTCTAAGTCACTGAATATCCCTTGAAGTACAATTAAGTCAATCATCAAGAAATGGAAAGAATGTGGCACAGTTGTAAAGACACTGGCATGCTTTCCTTGTGCTAGGCCCCAGACAGTAATTTAAAGCTGCCTACCTTCTCCACTGCTGTCCAGGTTTGTCCAGTCTTCTTATAACAAATAACCTCAGTGTCAAAAAAAGCCAAATTAATTCCACTTTGATTCAATGTTGTAATACAATAAAATGTGAAAACTTTCAAGGGAGGTGAATAGTCTGGAGTGAATACTTCATTCACTTAACACAGGACACTAGGATTCATTGCAAGTAGTTGCTTGTATATAAGCAATTATATAAAGACAAGCAGATAATTGTTAAACTACAAAGAAACTAACAATTAAACAGTCTACTGTAAGAACTAAATAGTTGGATCCAGTTATAGTTCATTTCTCACTCAGTTTCCATCTCTAAAAGCCTCTAACATACTCACAATTCCAACTAGTTTCATTGCATCAATATATTTGCAAATACAGGTAGTCCCCAAGTTATAAACGTCCGACTTACAGACAACTTGTACTTACGATCCAAGGAAGAAGAACGCCGTCCGCCATTTTAAGTCGTTGTCGTTGACACTGTGTTGAGTGTTTAAATTTGTATTTGGCTTAAATTTTTCTTATTAAGGTTCACCCTGACCCGGCCTGCCCCCCCCCCCCCCCCCCGTTCCAGTTGGCTGATGGCACAGTGAGATCAGCGCTGGGCTGGAGAACAGAGTTTCCCAAGTTCGATCAGTTCCGGTGCCAGGTTGATGTCGATCCAGTGACTCCCGTACCATCTGTGCTGGGTTGATGTCGAGCTTGCAACTCGACCTCATAAAAAAAAAACACTGTCACCTCCAGTTTAAATTTCCACGTGGAATATTGTGGATGATCAAATACCCAAACCCAGCACAGCATCCACTTGTCCCATTTAGCCTGTCTCAATGTGGTGGTCCTTAGGACCCAGCAGACCTCGGGAGAGGGTAAAGCTCGGGAGCCGCCGCCAGCAGTGTTTCTGTTCCATTGATGGGAAGCGATCGTGATTGAAAATAAAGTGGAAATAATAACGCGTTTGGAAAGAGGTGAAATGCCATCGGTAATTGGAAAAGCGTTAGGCTACTGTCGGTCAATGATCAGAACAATTTTAAAGGATAACAGATAAAGTGAGAATAATGGAGCATGTGAATGACACTGCAACAATGAAAGGTACAATTATTACTAAGCAATGCAGTGGTTTAATTATTGGAATACATACGTTTCTTAAGTGTTTTATATGCATAGAAAGGTGAAATATATACTATATGGAAAATTGAGAGGAGCAAATTTGCAGAAACATCAGATTGTTGCAAAAAACTGAAGGTTGTGTTCATAGTTGAGTTTAACTTTCAACATATTGACTGGGACTTTGATTCTGTAAAGAAATGGATGGGATAGAATTTGCCAAATCTGTTGAAATGAATGCTGGTTAAGTGGGAGGCCTTCAGAAGCAGTATTGAGTGCACACTACTCCTATATTCCTGTTAGAACAAAATCCAAAGTCCACCATTCTTACAGGAGCTTGCTTTTCAAGGGGTATATTTACTTTTGTTAGGCAGACGGTCTGTATAACAAACGTGAGGTATAAACACCATTTGAGAGAACACAAGAGGGAAATCAGCAGGTTTAAAATCTGTCCTGATACTGCTCTAGCAGAAAACCTGAAGGGGACTTAGGAAGACAGATAGATAGACAGAGAGATAGATAGAAAGTAAGATAGATAGATTGATAGATAGACAGATAAATTTGTTTTGAATCAAATTAGGGTGGCTAATGTCCAGATCCTTGAAAAGTTGTCCACGCGAACCTAGTGGGAGGCAAGTCCATTAATTTTTGGGGTCTCGGCTGAGATATTTAAAGGATCCTTAATCGCGGTTAAGAGACCAGGTGACTGGAGAACAGGTATTGTCCTTTATTTTCTGCTCGGGAAGGGCTCGGATTATGTCGGGAAATTACAGGCCAGTGTGTCTGAAGCCAGTAGTGAGTAAATTATTTCAAGGTACTTGAAGGGGCAGTATATAATATGGTAGGCATTTCGATAGACATGGCATTATTGTTGAAATTCAATGTGGCTTTGTGAGTGGTACGTCATATCTAAGCAATCTTACAAACTTTTTTTCTAGGTAGATAAGGTAGATAGGGTAGTTAAGAAAGATTATGGGGTGTTAGCTTTCATAAGTCAAGGGATAGAGTTTAAGAGACAGAATGTAATGATGCAGCTCTATAAAACTCTAGTTAGGCCACACTTGGAGTACTGTGTCCAGTTCTGGTCGCCTCACTATAGGAAGGATGTGGAAGCATTGGAAAGGGTACAGAGGAGATTTACCAGGATGCTGCCTGGTTTAGAGAGTATGGATTATGATCAGAGATTAAGGGAGCTAGGGCTTTACTCTTTGGAGAGGAGGATGAGAGAAGACGATAGAGGTGTACAAGATATTAAGAGGAATAGACAGAGTGGACAGCCAGCGCCTCTTCCCCAGGGCACCACTGCTCAATACAAGAGGACATGACTTTAAAGTAAGGGGAGGGAAGTTCAAGGGGGATATTAGAGGAAGGTTTTTCACTCAGAGAGTGGTTGGTGCGTGGAATGCACTGCCTGAGTCAGTGGTGGAGGCAGATACACTAGTGAAGTTTAAGAGACTACTAGACAGGTATATGGAGGAATTTAAGATGGGGGGGTTATATGGGAGGCAGGGTTTGAGGGTCGGCACAACATTGTGGGCCAAAGGGCCTGTAATGTGCTGTAATATTCTATGTTCTATACTAAGACAAATGTTTGACTAACTGACACTAAATAATACCAGATGTACTTGTTCCGACTTCTGTACAAATCCAACTTAAAGATGGACTCAGGAACGGAACTTGTACGTAACAGGGACTGCCTGTATACATTTAGTCCTCTTGGCCTAATCATCCTATAAATTTACATGAATAAACAAAAAAAAATTACTTCCCCTACAATAAATCAAATGCTATCTCTGATTCTCCATTACATGTTGAACAATGGATTGCAAGCAACACACACAAAATGCTGGAGGAACTCAGCAGGTCAGGCAGCATCTTTGCAAAAGTCTACAGTCAACATTTCAGTCCGAGACCCTTCAGTCAGGACTGGAGAAAAAAGTCTATCGCCAGAAGAAGCAGGATCTCCCAGTAGCCACCCGTTTCAATTCCACATGTCATTCCCAATCCGACATGTCAGTCCATGGCCTCCTCTACTGCCCTGATGAGGCCGCACTCCGGTTGCAGGAGCAACTCCTTGTATTCCACCTGGGTAACCTCCGACCTGATGACATGAGCATTGATTTCTTGAACTTCCAGTAATTCTTCCTGTCCCCCCCTTACTATTCCCCATCCCTGTCTCCTCCTTTCCATTTACTTCACCTCTCTCTGGTGCTGTTCCTCTCCTCTCTTCCATGGTCTTCTGTCTTCTCCTGTGAGATTGTCCCTTCCCCAGCCCTTTATCTCTTTTGCTCGTTACTTCTCAGGTTTTATCTCTCCCTGTACTTGTACTGCTTCCTCTCCTCCCCCATTGTCTTAATCTCCTTTTTTCCCAGTCCTGATGAAGGGTCTCAGCCCGAAACATCCTTACTGTTTTCCATAGATGCTGCCTGGTCTGCTAAGTTCTAGTGCATTTTGTGTGTGTTATTTAAAGAACTGTAATTTTAAAATTTCACATTGGTTGTAGTAAGGGTTTTGTACTGCATTGTGAGTATTGTCATTTGGAGAGATTGGTCATGTCGGTTTTGTACTGGTCAGGAGAATGTTTGCACTGGAGGTTGAGTTTATTTCAGGATGGTAATATGGGATGAGTGTCTTTTCGAGTTGTGCATCTTTTAGAGTAGATGATTGTCCGTGAAGTTCAGAGGTGCTGATCACATAGATTTCTATTGGGGTTTGGAAATACCTTTGACAAGAGGATTTTGTGGGGTGATTGGGTGTTCCTGTTTGGTAATATGTGACCTTTGGAGTGTTGCAGTTGAGGTGTTTTGTGTCTGATGTGACTTTAATTTCAGGGCGTGGTGGACGAGTTGGGACTCATGGTGGTACATTATCATCATTCATTGTGAAGAATATTGCCCTGGATAAAACAGATGACAGTAATCCACGTGAAGCTATCTTGCGTCATGCAAAAGATGCTGAACAGAATCCATACTGGGTGGCTCCTGCCTACGTTAAGTGAGTACCGGTGGTGGACTGAGTCCTTGAGGGAATGCCCAATCAATGGGACCACATTTCCAGCTAATTTCACTCTCGCTTCTACATAAATTGAAATAAAGATAGGAGTAAACCTCACTAGTAATAAGATCATGGAGTATAGAATATAGAACAGTTCAGCTCCTTCAGCCCACAATGTTATGTCAACCCTTTAACCTACTCCAAGATACAGGTAGAGCATTCCTACGAAATCTTGCTTCAGCCAAAATGGCGTAAAGTGAAGAATTTATATGGGAAAAATTCTCTTGAAAGCGAAAATCCTCATTGTAATGCGAAAACAGGTTACTAATGTAGGTCTTTTGTAAAAGCGAAGTGGCATAAAGTGAATATTCGTAAAGCGGGGTCACCTGTAAATCTAACCCTTCTCTGCCAGTTAACTCTCCATTTTTCTTTCATCTATGTGCCTATTTAAGAGTCTTTTAAATATCCTGTATGTAGCTGCCTGTGCAGTGCATTCCATGAACTCCAGTGTATAAAATCTACCTGACTTCATCTCCTATACTTTCTTCCCAAACCTTGTATTAGCCATTCCTGCTCTGGGAAAAAGTCTGTGGTTGTACACTTGATCAATGCCTCATCATCCTGAGTATTTCTGAAGTCACTTCTAATCCTCCTTTGCTCCAAAAAGAAAAGCTCTAGCTCACCAGCTTTTCTTCTACACCCTCACTAAAGCTTTCACATCCTTCCTCTTATGAGATGACCAGAACCGAACACAGCATTCCAAATGTGGCCTAACCAGGATTTTGTAGCACAGTAATATTACCTTGTCGTTCTTGATTTCTTTCCCTGCTCCAATGAAGTCCAAACATCATACATCTTATTAACAACCATACCAACTTCTGCAGAAACCTTGAGGGATCTATGGATGTCAACTCCAAGATTTCTCTGTTCCTCCAAGTGAAGTTGGAACTGCAGCCACTGTTAACTATATTATTTCCTGCGATTATCTACAAATATGTTCTTTTGGTCCATGACTGCTAATTAGACCTATGGAATGGCCCAACAAATTGAACACACCCTTTTTTTTTGCTCATAACCTATCTAAATGGCTTCATTTTAATAGCTGTTAAGTGTATCCTCCCTTACCCTTGCAGTGATGAATTCCTGTAATGCCACCTTCTCTTTTACCTCCCGGAATTCAATACCCTGGAATGTTGGGTTGCACTCCCTCCCTTCTTTCAAATATGTCTCAGGAATGGTACAATATCATATCACAGGCTGACCTGTTAAGCTGCCTTACTTAGAAACATAGAAAACCTACAGCACAATACAGGCCCTTCAGCCCACAAAGTTGTGCCAAACATGTCCCTACCTTAGAAATTACTAGGCTTACCTATAGCCTTTTATTTTTCTAAGCTCCATGGACCTATCCAAAAGTCTCTTAAAAGACCTTATCTGCCTCCACCGCCATTGCCGGTAGCCCATTCCATGCACTCACCACTCTCTGCGTAAAAAAAACTTACCCCTGACATCTCTGTACCTACTTCCCAGCACCTTAAACCTGTGTCCTCTTGTGGCAACCATTTCAGCCCAGGGAAAAAGCCTCTGGCTATCCACATGATCAATGCCTCTCATCATCTTATACCCCTCTATCTCATCCTCCGTAGCTCTAAGGAGAAAAGGCTGAGTTCACTCAACCTACTCTCATAAGGCATGCTCCCCAATCCAGGCAACATCCTTGTAAATCTCCTCTGCACCCTTTCTATGGCTTCCACATCCTTCCTGTAGTGAGGTGACCAGAACTGAGCACAGTACTCCAAGTGGGGTCTGACCAGGGTCCTATATAGCTGCAACATTACCTCTCAGCTCCTGAATTCAGTTCCATGATTGATGAAGGCCAATACACCATATGCCTTCTTAACTACAGAGTCAACCTGCGCAGCTGCTTTGAGCATCCTATGGACTCGGACCCCAAGATCCCTCTGATCTGCCACACTGCCAAGAGTCTTACCATTAATACTATATTCTGCCATCATATTTGACCTACCAAAATGAACCACTTCATACTTACCTAGGTTGAACACTATCTGCCACTTCTCAGCCCAGTTTTGAACCCTATCAATGTCCCGCTGTAACCTCTGGCAGTCCTCCACACTATCCACAACACCTCCAACCTTTGTGTCATCAGCAAACTTACTAACCCTATCCTCCACTTCCTCATCCAGGTCATTGCTAAAAATCACGGCGAGTAAGGCTCCCAGAACAGATCCCCAAGGCACTCCACTGATGACCGATCTCCATGCAGAAAATGACCCATCTACAACCACTCTTTGCCTTCTGTGGGCAAGCCAGTTCTGGATCCACAAAGCAGTATCTGTTTGGATCCCATGCCTCCTTACTTTTTCAATAGGCCTTGCATGGGGTACCTAATCAACTGCCGAAATTCATGTACACTATATCTACTGCTCTTCCTTCATCAGTGTGTTTAGTCACATCCTCAAAAACTTCAATCAGGCTCGTCAGGCACGACCTGCCCTTGACAAAGCTATGCTGACTACGCCTAATCATATCATGCCTCTCCAAATGTTGATAAATCCTGCCTTTCAGGATCTTCTCCATTAACTTACCAGCCACTGAGTTAAGACTCACTGGTCTATAATTTCCTGGACTATCTCTACTCCCATCCTTGAATAAAGGAACAACAGCCACAATCCTCCAATCCTCCAGAACCTCTCCCGTCCCCATTGATGATGCAAAGACCATTGCCAGAGACTCGGCAATCTCCTCCCTGGTCTCCCATAGTAGCCTGAGGTACATTTCATCCAGTCCCAGTGACTTACCCAACTTGATGCTTTCCAAAAGCTCCAGCACATCCTCTTTCTTAATATCTACATGCTCAAGCTTTTCAGTCTGCTGCAAGTCATCACAAAAATCACCAAGATCCGTTTCCATAGTGAATACTGAAGTAAAGTATTCATTAAGTACCTCTGCTATTTCATCCGGTTCCATACACACTTTCCCACTGGATAGGTTCTATTCTTTCACGTCTTGTCCTCGTGCTCTTCACACAGTTGTAGAATGCCTTGGGATTTTCCCTAATCCTGCCCACCGACCTTCTCATTCTCCTAATTTCCTTCTTAAGCTCCTTCCTGTTAGCCTTATAATCTTCTAGATCTCTAACATTACCTAGTTCTCTGAACTTTTTGTAAGCTTTTCTCTTGACTAGAGTTATTACAGCCTTTGTACACCACGGTTCCTGTACCTACCATAACTTCCCTGTCTCATTGGAATGTACCTATATAGAACTCCACACAAACACCCCCTGAATATTTGCCACATTTCTTCCATAATTTTCCCTGAGAACATCTGTTTCCAATTTAAGCCTCCAATTTCCCGCCTGATAGTCTCATAATTCCCCTTACTCCAATTAAATGCTTTTCTAAATTGTCTGCTGCTATCTCTCTCCAATGCTATTGTAAATGAGATAGAAGGTACAGCCTGACCTCTTGTAGCCTTATCTACATATTGTTTCTAGAAACCTTCCTGAACACACCTAACAAACTCCACCCCATCTAAACCCCTTGCTCTAGGGGGATGCCAGTCGATATTTGGGAAATTAAAATCTCCCTATCTGCTCCTCAATATCCCTGTTACAATTGGGCAGCCTATAAAAAACACCCAGCAAAGTTATTGACCCCTTCCTGTTCTTAACCTCCACCCACAGAGACACTGTAGACAATCCCTGCATGGCATCCAACTTTTCTGCAGCCATGACACTCTCTTGTCAGACTCCTTATGTTAAATAAGATGCAGTGTAACTTAGAACAGTGCAGCACAGTACAGTGCCGACCTTTCAACCTGCTCCATGATCAATCTAACCCTTCCCTCCCACATTCATCCCATGAGTCTGTATTGTCCACCTCATTGTTTTGCAGTCAGTGGGGTGTGTGTGTGTTTCACTGTTTCATTTTCTGATACTGTCTTTGCCTCTTGCTTGTGCCTTACCCTCTCACATTTCCCCTCACAATCGAACTTATTTCCTCCCCCACACCATCTGAACTTTATATGTACACTTTCTGGAAATCTTGTCCCAATCCTTCACCATTTCTCCCTCCCCTAAGCTGATTCACCCTTCATGTCCACACCTCTTCTCACCTTCTGTTCCTCTGAGCCCTCCAATAACCATTGATTCCATTACACTTTGCTCTGTCTCCACTTTCCCATTGATCACCATGCTCTCCTGCTTCACACATCTGCTCTTGCACGTGTCTTCATACTCTCCAGCATTGACTTATCAGGCTCCCATCCAGCCATGGCCACCCCCAGTCCCACCTCTCCTGATCGCTCTGTCACACTCTTTTTCTGATTTCACTGTTTCCTTTTTTGAGACTGTCTTTGCCTCTTGCTTGTGCCTTCCCTCTGTCACATTTCCTGTTGATTTCAGGACACAGCCACGTGCAGTGTTTGCAGACGTGGAGTGCGAGGAGGAGCTGGAGGGCAACGAGCCCGAGTGGAAGAAACGGAAATTGTGAGCAAGCTGTCCTTGAACAAGTGACCACAAGCAGCTTTACCTGCTCATTGTGTTGTAATGGTCGATGTGGAAGTGTGCAGCAGGTGTGGGGTGGTAGGAGTGAGCTAATTTCCAGCTGACCAAACAACATGGTCTCTATTCAATATTTTACCTTATAACTTCAGTTAATTAAACCTGTGCTGACGCAATTTATTGTCTTATTTCATTTGCTCTATGCCGAGGTCAGAAAGAACACTTGGCAAAAAGGTTAATAGACCCGAAAATGGAGCCTACGTTCTCCTGTAAGCCCCCAGGTTCGGCAGGCTGCGTTAGTCTAGGGGAAGACAGTCGCCGCCCCAGCCAAATTGATGAAATCTCGTTTGTGTGGATGCTGCATGATGTGTTCCCGTTACAACTCAGTACCACGAAAGATCAGACAGTACACCATATGCAATTAAACAATTGAGCTTTATAATTCTTAAGTTGGCTGTAGGGTTAGTACAAAAAACAAAAAGAAAAAAGGGCCTATTTTAATGAGAAACAGTCTATTGTGCATATTGGAGCTCACGGTTTTACATAGAAAACCATATACACCAATACCACAAGCAAGTTCATGTCCCCCACCGTTTTCTCCATGATCCACTGGAAGGGTGAAGGGGCTCCCAATACACCCTGGGGCATCCTTTCGAACTGGAAGAATCCCAATGGACATATAAATGCCGTCTTCTCTTTGTCAGCCTCACTCATGGGGATCTGGTAACATCCACTCCTCAAGTCCAGCACACTGAACCACTGAGAACCACTCAGACAGGCCAGCACGTCTTTGATTCTTGGGATTGTGGGATTGTGTAAGCCTGTTCTTACACAAGTAAGTAAGTCTGTTCAGAGTCCTATAGTCCACACACATCTGTATCTTCCCATTCTTCTTTCTGGCCACTACTACTGGGGACGCATAGGGGCTTGGGGGCTCGGTGATGATCCCAGCTTCCTTCAACTTACACAAATGCTGCCAAACGTCCTCCACCTCTGCAGGGGACTGTCACTGCGACCTCGCTCTGAACAGGGTGTCCTCAGTCACCCGGATAGTGTGACAAGAGCTTTTAGAACAACCCACATCAAAATCATCAGTGAAAATACACCTTCCAGCATCAACATCTTCTCTGTCAACCTCCTCAGATAGTCCCCGAAGTTGAATGACTCAGTGGTCAACTTGCTCCCCTTTACAGAAGGTTTCTCCCTAGCTTGTCTCACCGGGATGCTAGACTTCACCATCACCGGGAACAGATGTGCCAGGGGCCTCTCCCGCTTGAAAGTGACCTCCCTCTTTGCAGTGTTCCTGACAATCACTGCCATTTTGCTCGCCTGTACAATCGAGGGGTTCTGCAGTTAAGGCTTCACTAGTACCCTCCTAGGAAATCCCGACCCCTCCTCATGGTCTTCTGGAGTGTCTACTAAGAGGGCCTCGCCCTCAGGCACTCCGGGAAATTGGGGGTCCCCATTATTCTCGTTACTTCCCCTGGCCATACCACCATTGGCTTTGACCGGATGAACCACACAGCCCCTCGTCTAAATTTGGTATCTGGTGCAATGCAGCCACGCACTTCCTCAAAAGCAGGCCAAAAACACTGGGTGCACAGACAATGTTCCCAGAAAGCTCTCCCCCACCTTCTCCTTGCAGGCCCCCATGAGCCTCCTCACAAGAGGGGCATTGGTCCCCACCAGAATTGAAATGCTGCCCTTCTCAACAGGGTCTGAACAAACCAGCACCAATGTATCAAGGGCCTCAGAGAGTCTCACATCGGCCTCTGGGAACTCCAACTTCACTGACAAATAACCGTCGTCTGGATAATCACTAGCACCAAGCCCCCAGATCTCCAGCGCCCTGAATGGTGTCAATGGTAAATGCTTCAGATACTGGTTGTAAAACAAACAGTAGAACAACATGACCTGCCACCCAGTGTCGAGTACGGCTTTAGCATAAACACTCTCTATCTGTAGTGGTACACTAGAGCGTGGTCCCACTAAGCCTTCAGGAATAAGGTCTTTTGCTTTCAGGGTTCCTTGGTATATTGCTGGGAATGTGTTCCCTCAGAGATATCAGGCCGTTCCATCAATAGGTCTCCTCTACATTTCCCACGTCTCTCTGCTTAGGTACCCAGGGGCTCACTCTCTGAGGAGCTTACCACTGCTCACACTCCCACCTGAAGTGTCCCTCTTCACCACAGTTATAACAGACAATACCGGCCACCCCCTTCTCACGGAACCCTGGCCACCGGCTTACGGGGTCCGCCTCTCTATCAGTTCCAGCATCTGGAGGTGGGGGGCACACCCGCTGTTAACAATCAGGTCATTTCAGCTCTGCCACAATCTCCTTTACCACCCCCAACCCCCTGGGTTGGGCTAGCCATGGTCACTTCACCACAAGAGCTACTACCGAGGACTGTACCCTGCTGATGGACCCCTCCTGTGCCTCTGATGCATTCTCCTCCTCCCGTACTTCTTTGATCAGCTCAATAAAAGAGGGTAAGGGGTGCGTCTTGTGAGACTGTCGGAGACCCCAAGAGATCAAGTCCTAAGACTGGGCGCCCTTTGCTATCTGGTCCATTCTTAACTGATCCACCTCAGCCGGCTGAATGAACCTCTGTGCTGCAAGCAATTTAGCTGCCTCTTTAGCTAAAAAATGTAGGTAGAAAGCTTCTCCCCCTTCTCCTGCTGCATTCTGAAACCTGTCATGAGGTCTATTGGGCTCCCTGTTATGCCAAATGCATTTTCCAATGCTCCCATGTAATCGGCAGCGTTGGCAAGGGGATACCAGGTTTTCACAGCTCTCACATCAGCAGTCCGCCCCCTCAAACTCTCAACCAATCTCTTGTCACCTTACGTCATCGAAGAACTGCTACTCATCTAGCAACTGAGGTCTGCTTCACCCACGTCTCATACTTCTCTTCCCTCGGGGTTGTTGGCACCAACTCAGAATTCTCATTCTTCACGGGGGACTAATTAGACATTCCAAATTCAACCACTCCTTCCCCTCACTCTTCAGAAATGATATAACCCTGTCTTTGAAGTCTCCACCCCCAGCTACAGGAAACTCGATCTGTGATTTGGCCCGCTCCACTACACTCTCCTCCCTGACAATATGGACAGTCTATGGCCCAGACTCCCCTGGAGCATCTGTAGTAGTGGGCAGTCCCACTGCAGTTACATCAGCGCTAGTCTGCCGTAAAACACGGCTTGTGCCCACCACCCTGCAATTGTAACTTTGCTGACAACTTTAACAGTACTTAAAAGTCGAATTAATAATTCATCCAGTGTATGAATACCTACCCCACTCAACACACACACACACAAGTTACTGGTAACCCCACGGAGGTACACCACCGCTCCACACCGACAGCATCCATACCAGCACAGACTTAAACACACAGCCCACTGGTTCAAAGCTCAGGGCAACCACACAGCATCCAATGAAATCATATCTCAAATGAGCCCCCACGGTTGTAAACCCCAGGTTCGGCAGGCTGTGCTAGTCTAGGGGAAGGCAATCAATGCCTCTGCCAAGTTGATGAAATCTCATTTGTGTGGATGCTGTGCGATATGTTCCCCATTACAACTCAGTACCACGAAAGATCAGACAGTACATCATATGCAATTAAACAATTGAGCTTTATAATTCTTAAGTTGGCCATAAGGTTAGTATAAAAAACAAAAAATAAAAAGGGCCCATTTTAATGAAACAGTCTATTGTGCACATTGGAGCTCACGGTTTTACATAGAAAACCTACAGCACAATACAGGCCATCTCAGCCCTTCTAGTCCGTGCTGACGCTTACACACACCTAGTCCCACTGACCCGCACTCAGCCCATAACCCTCCATTCCTTTCCTGTCCATATACCTATCCAATCTTACTTTAAATGACAGTACCGAACCTGCCTCTACCACTTCTACTGGAAGCTCCTTTCACACAGCTACCACTCTCTGATTAAAGAAATTCCCCCTCGTGTTACCCTTAAACTTTTGCCCCCTAACTCTCAAATCATGTCCTCTTGATTGAATCTCCCCTACTCTCAATGGAAAAAGACTATCCACGTCAACTTGATCTATCCCCCTCATTATTTTAAATACCTCTATCAAGTCCCCCCTCAACCTTCTGCGCTCCAAAGAATAAAGACATAACTTGTTCAGCCTTTCCCTGTAATTTAGGTGCTGAAACCCAGGTAACATTCTAGTAAATCTTCTCTGTACTCTCTCTATTTTGTTGATATCTTTCCTATAATTTGGTGACCAGAACTGTACACAATACTCCAAATTCGGCCTTTCCAATGCCTTGTACAATTTTAACATTACATCCCAACTCCTATACTCAATGCTCTGATTTATAAAGGCCAGCATACCAAAAGCTTTCTTCACCACCCTATCCACATGAGATTCCACCTTCAGGGAACTATGCACCATTATTCCTAGATCACTCTGTTCTACTGCATTCTTCAGTACCCTACCATTTACCATATATGTCCTATTTGGATTATTCCTAACAAAATGTAGCACCTCACACTTATCAGCATTAAACTCCATCTGCCATCGCTCAGCCCACTCTTCTAACTGGCCTAAATCTCTCTGCAAGCTTTGAAAACCTACTTCATTATCCACAACGCCACCTACCTTAGTATCATCTGCATACTTACTAATCCAATTTACCACCCCATCATCCAGATCATTAATGTATATGACAAACAATATTGGTCCCAGTACAGATCCCTGAGGCATACCACTAGTCACCAGCCTCCAACCTGACAAACAGTTATCCACCACTACTCTCTGGCATCTCCCATCCAGCCACTGTTGAATCCATTTTACTACTTCAATATTAATACCTAACGATTGAACCTTCCTAACTAACGTTCCGTGCGGAACCTTGTCAAAGGCCTTACTGAAGTCCATATAGGCAGCATCCGGTGCTTTATCGTCATCAACTTTCCTCGTAACCACTTCAAAAAATTCAGTAAGATTTGTCAAACATGATCTTCCAGGCACAAATCCATGCTGACTATTCCTAATCAGACCCTGTCTATCCAGATGATTATATATACCATCTCTTAGAATACTTTCCATTAATTTACCCACCACTGACGTTAAACTGACAGGCCGATAATTGCTAGGTTTACCCTTAGAACCCTTTTTAAACAATGGAACAACATGAGCAATACGCCAATCCTCCGGCACCATCCCCGTTTCTAATGACATTTGAAATATTTCTGTCAGAGCCCCTGCTATTTCTACACTAAGTTCCCTCAAGGTCCTAGGGAATATCCTGTCAGGACTCAGAGATTTATCCACTTTTATTTTCCTTATAAGTGCCAGTACTTGCTCCTCTTTAATTGTCATAGTTTCCATAACTTCCCTACTTCTTTCCCTTACCTTACACAATTCAATATCCTTCTCCTTAGTGAATACCGATGAAAAGAATTTGTTCAAAATTTCTCCCATCTCTTTCGGCTCCACGCATAGCTGTCCTCTCTGATTCTCTAAGGGACCAATTTTATCCCTCAATATCCTTTTCCTATTAATATAACTGTAGAAACCCTTTGGATTTATTTTCACCTTACTTGCCAAAGCAACCTCGTATCTTCTTTTAGCTTTTCTAATTTCTTTAAGATTCTTCTTACATTCTTTATATTCCTCAAGCCCCTCATTTACACCATGCTGCCTATATTTATTGTAGATATCTCTCTTTTTCCGAACCAAGTTTCCAATTTCCGTTGAAAACTATGGCTCTCTCAAACTTTTAACCTTTCCTTTCAACCTAACAGGAACATAAAGATTCTGTACCCTCAAAATTTCACCTTTAAATGACCTCCAGTTCTCTATTACATCCTTCGTGTAAAACAAATTGTCCCAATCCACTCCTAAATCCTTTCGCATCTCCTCAAAGTTAGCCTTTCTCCAACCAAAAATCTCAACCCTGGGAGATCCAACACTGCCCCTTCTCTAGTCGGTACCTCTATGTATTGCTGCAAAAAACTATCCTGCAATCATTTCACAAACTCCAAACTATCCAGCCCTTTTACAGAATGGGCTTCCTAGTCTATGTGTGGAAAATTAAAATCTCCCACAATCACAACCTTGTGCTTATACAAATATCTGCTATCTCCTTACAAATTTGCTCCTCCAATTCTTGCTCCCCATTAGGTGGTCTATAATACACCCCTATAAGTGCTACTACACCTTTCCCATTCCTCAAATCTACCCAAATAGTCTCCCTTGATGAGCCCTCTAATCTATCCTGCCAAAGCACTGCTGTAATATTTTCTCAGACAAGCAATGCAACACCTCCTCCTCTTGCCCCTCCGATTCTATCACACCTGAAGCAACGAAATCCAGGAATATTTAGCTGCCAATCACACCCTTCCTGAATAGATACAACATCATATTTCCAGGTAGCAATCCATGCACTAAGCTCATCCACCTTTCTTAAAATGCACCTAGCATTAAAATAGATGCATTTAAGAAACTTTCCACCTCTTCCTCTCTGTTTATCCCTAATGATGTGATCAAATTTATTATCTTTTTCTTCCTTCTCCCCTACATCTTTGGTCTGCGTGTTCCCCTTCTCTATCACCTGCCTATCCTCCCTCACACACTGTCTACTAGCTTTCTCTATTTGTGAACTAACCTCCTCTCCCCTAATCTCTTCAAATTGATTCCCACCTCCCCAACCATACTCGTTTAAAGTCTCCCCAGTAGCCTTAGCAAATCTCCCTGCCAGGATATTGGTCCCACTAGGATTCAAGTGTAACCCATCCTTTTTGTACAGGTCAGACCTGCCCCAAAAGAGGTCCCAATGATCCAGAAACTTGAATCCCTGCCCCCTGCTTCAATCCCTCAGCCACGCATTTATCCTCCATCTCATTCCATTCCTACTCTCACTTTCGCATGGCACAGGCAGTAATCCCGAGATTACTACCTTTGTGGTCCTTCTTCTCAACTGCCTTCCTAACTCCCTATATTCTCCTTTCAGGACCTATTCACAGGGAGTGATCTTGTTTTTTACAACAGATTCATTGATTTGTGAGAATAAAATCAGGCCTATGAGGCATTATGTAGTTAAACCATTTTTCCCAGTATGAATCAAATTGTTCCAGCTTATGGTTAACAGATGCTGTTATCTTCTCCATTTTGTAAATGTCCATTGTAATTTTCATCCATGTATTTAAAGTTGGGCTCTCCTGTGATAACCATTTCCTAGTAAGAGTCTTTTTACCAGCCACCAACAATATATTCATTAAATCTATATCTCTTTTCAACCATTCTTGAGGTATATATCCTAAATATATGGTCTTACTCTCTAAGGGTATTTCACATTTAAAGATGTCTTGTGGGGCATTGTGTATCCCCCTCCAATAGTCTTTGATAACAGGGCAGTCCCAGAAAATATGATAATGATTTGCATTTTGATTTCCACCATTTCTCCAGCAAACAGGGAGGTTATTATTGTAATGGGATTTCTGAGAGGGTATAATAAAATATCAGGTTTTTCCATCCAAACTCCATTGATATCTCCATATTGTTGTCCATTCTTCCTCAGATATAATTATCCCTCCTTCCTTCTCCCATTTTGTTTTAATGTATGAAGTCGAATGTGTTTTAAGATTTGACAACCCCTTATACATGCTTGAAATGATTCTACTGCCATTATCTGAATTATATGCTTTTCTAAAGAGCTCTATCAAGCATGTTATTTGCCTTGGTTACATTTTTAAACGTCTTATTAACATATTGTCGCATTTGTAAATACCGATAAAAATCTTGTTTTTCTAATAAGTGTTTCTCTTTAAGCATTTCAAAACTGAACAGTGTTCCTTCTTTCATTATGTTGCAAAGAACTGTTACTCCTTTAGCTCTCTAGTCCTTAAATCTAGCATCCAATTTATTTGGTGTAAAATCCGAGTCATATGCATACCGTTTAAGAATTGCAATATCTCCCCCTAGATTATATTCTTTTATAGTAGTTTTCCATATTTTAAGAGTCAATTTCACCCATGGGTTATCAATAGTATTTATGTACCTTTGCAGGTTGTTATCAGCCAAAATTGCCTGTATGGGGATGGAAAGTACTCGCTCCTCAATGTTTTTCCATTGAGTGTCATATGATGGGTTACACCAACATATCACAACTCTCAACTGTGCTGCAAAATAATAATCTCTAAGAGAAGGTAGGCCCCATCCCCCCTTTTCTTTGGCTTTTAAACCCTAACCCTAACCCTAACCCCATCCCCCCTAGGGTTATCCTTATCCAGTTTTCCATCCTTGAATTCCCCATTGATTTCCTTTGAGCACCATCGACTGCCAGACCCTCACTCGAAGTCCATTCCATCCTACGGTCTACCAGCCACTCTTCTCATGTTTTCTCTCTTCATCGCTCGCCAACGAAAGACCACGAATATCTCCTCTCAGACATACAAGAAAAAAGCAACACACCTCTCATTAAATGGCACACATTCCAAAACCCCCATTGTCTCTAGTCTTATCCAGTGCATTCAACACCATCTGCCCTGCTCTGCTGGGTGAGAAGCTGACAGTGATACAGGTGGATGCTTCCCTGGTGTCATGGATTATTGATTACCTGACTGGCAGACCACAGTGCGTGTGCTTGCAACACTGTGTGTCTGAAGAGTGGTCACCAGTGCTGGGGCTCCACAGGGGACTGTCCTGTCCCCCTTTCTCTTCACCATCTACACCTCAGACTTCAACTACAACACAGAGTCTTGCCATCTTCAGAAGTTTTCTGATGACTCTGCCATAGTTGGATTCATCAGCAAGGGAGATGAGGCCGAGTACAGGGCGACGGTGGGAAACTTTGTCACGTGGTGCGAGCAGAATCATCTGCAGCTTAATGTGAAAAAGACTAAGGAGCTGGTGGTGGACCTGAGGAGGGTTAAGACACTGGTGACCCCTGTTTCCATCCAAGGGGATCAGTGTAGATATGGTGGAGGATTACAAATACCTGGGGATATAAATGGACAATAACTTGGACTGGTCAAAGAACACTGAGGCTGTCTACAAGAAGGGGCAGAGCCGTCTCTATTTCCTGAGGAGACTGAGGTCCTTTAACATCTGCCGAACGATGCTGAGGATGTTGTACAAGGCTGTGGTGGCCAGTGCTATCATGTTTGCTGTTGTGTGCTGGGGCAGTAGGCTGAGGGTAGCAGACACCAACAGAATCAACAAACTTATTTGTAAGGCCAGTGATGTTGTGGGGGTGGAACTGGAATCCCTGACGGTGGTGTCTGAAAAGAGGATGCTGTCAAGTTGCATGCCACCTTGGACAATGACTCCCATCCACTCCATAATGTACTGGTTAGGCACAGGAGTACGTTCAGCCAGAGACTCATTCCACCGAGATGTAACACTGAGCGTCATAGGAAGTCATTCCTACCTGTGGCCATCAAACTTTACAACTCCTCCCTCGGAGTGTCAGACACCCTGAGACAGTAGGCTGGTCCTCGACTTATTTCCACTTGGCATGATTAACTTATTATTGTTTATGGTTTTATATTGCTATATTTCTTCACTATTCTTGGTTGGTGTGTCTGTAATGAAACCCAATTTCCTTTGTGATCAATAAAGTATGTCTGTCTGTTTGTCTTAACCCAAACATTGCTGCTACAGAGAAACCATTAGCAGTGAAACCTTACAGAGAAACCATCACATTAGCAATGAAACTTTACAGACCATTACACTATTTTTTCCTATCCTATCCATATACCTGTCCAAAAGAAAAAAACTTTTTAAAAGTTGTAATTGCATCCGCTTTCAGATAACCATCACCTTCTGCATCAGTAACTTTCCCTCATCTCCCTTAAATAATTCTTCACGTTATAGTCAAAATCAAGTTTATTGTCATATGCACAGGTGCAAGTTGGTTTTCCTTACCATCCGATCTGTGACCCTCATAATTTTATAAGCTTCCATCAGGTTACCCCTTTGCCAAGTCAAGTCACTTTTATTGTCATTTCGACCATAACTGCTGGTACAGTACATAGTAAAAATGAGACAACGTTTTTCAGGACCATGGTGTTACATGACACATTACAAAAACTAGACTGAACTACGTAAAAAACAACACAGAGGAAAAAAAACAACTACACTAGACTACAGACCTACCCAGGACTGCATAAAGTGCACAAAACAGTGCAGGCATTACAATAAATAATAAACAGGACAATAAGGCAGTAAGGTGTCAGTCCGGGCTGTGGGTATTGAGGAGTCTGATAGCCTGGGGGAAGAAACTGTTACATAGTCTTGTCGTGAGAGCCCAAATGCTTCGGTGCCTTTTCCCAGACAGCAGGAGGGAGAAGAGTTTGTATGAGGGGTGCATGGGGTCCTTCATAATGCTGTTTGCTTTGCAAATGCAGCGTGTAGTGTAAATGTCCATGATGGCAGGAAGAGAGACCCCAATGATCTTCTCAGCTGACCTCACTATCCGCTGCAGGGTCTTGCGATCAGAGATGGTGCAATTTCTGAACCAGGCAGTGATACAGCTGCTCAGGATGTTCTCAATACAACCCCCATAGAATGTGATAAGGATGGGGGGTGGGAGATGGACTTTCCTCAGCCTTCGCAGAAAGTAGAGATGCTGCTGGGCTTTCTTTGCTATGGAGCTGGTGTTGAGGGACCAGGTGAGATTCTCTGCCAGGTGAACCCCAAGAAATTTGGTGCTTCTTAACAATCTCTACCGAGGAGCTATCGATGTTCAGTGGGGAGTGGTCGCTCCATTCCCTCCTAAAGTCAACAACCATCTCTTTTGTTCACATTCAGAGACAGGTTGTTGGCTCTGCACCAGTCCGTTAGCCGCTGCACCTCCTCTCTGTAAGCTGACTCTTTGTTCTTGCTGATGAGACCCACCACAGTCGTGTCATCGGCGAACTTGATGATGTGGTTCGAGCTGTGTGTTGCAGCACAGTCGTGGGTCAGCAGAGTGAACAACCTTACACTCCTATTGAGATCAAAGTCTATCCAGTCTGTCCCTATAACTCAAACCCTCCAATCTTGGTGGATTTTACAGCCTTCCTGTAGTGTGCTAACCAGAATTGTACACAACACTCCTAGTGCAAACATAAAACATAGGAGCAGAATTAGGCCATTTGACCCATCGAGTCTGCTCTGCCATTAAATCATGACTGATCCTTTATTCCCCCTCTTCAAGCCCCACTCCCCAGCCTTCTCCCCATAACCTTTGATGTCATGTCCAATCAATAACCTATCAAGCTCTGCCTCAAATACACCCAACGACCTGGCCTCCATAGCTGCCTGTGGTAATAAATTCCACAAATTTACAACCCTCTGGCTAAATAAGTATCTCCACATCACTGTTTTAAGTGGAAGCCCCTTAATCCTGAGGCTGCACCCTTTTGTCCTTGACTCCCCCACCATGGAAAACATCCTTTCCACATCTACTCTGTTTAGGCCTTTCAATATTTTGAAAAGTTTCAATGAAATTCCCCCTCATCCTTCTAAATTCCAATGAGTACAGACCCAAAGCCATCCAACGTTCCTTGGTATGATAACCCTTTCATTCCCAGAATCATCCTCATGAATCTCCTTTGTACGGTCTCCAATGCCAGCACATCTTTTCATAGATGAGGAACCAAAAACTGTTCACAAGGTGAGGCCTCACCAGTGCCTCGTAAAGCCTCAGCATCGCATCCCTGCTCTTGTATTCTAGATCTCTTGAAATGAATGCTAACATGACATTTACCTTCCTCACCACAGACTCTACCTGCAAGTTAACCTTTAGGGTGTCCTGCATAAGGACACCCAAGTACCTTTGCATCTCAGATTTTTTTCCCTGTTTAGAAAATAGTCTGTCCATTTATTTCTGCTACCAAAATGCATGACCATGCATTTTTCCAACATTATATTTAATTTGAAACTTCCTTGCCCATTCTCCTAATCTGCCTAAGTCCTTCTGCAGCCTACCTGTTTCCTCAACTCTACCTGGCCTTCCACCAATCTTCGTATCCTTTGCAAACTTGGCAACAAAGCCATTTATTCCATCATCTAAATTATTGATATACAGCATAAAACGAAGTGGTCTCAACACCATTAGTTACTGCTAACCACCAGAAAAGGATCCTTTTATTCCCATGTTAGGTCAGTACAACCTAACCAACATTTTGTACAGTTGCAACGTGTGATCCCAACTTTGACACTACGTGTTTCGGCATATAAAGGCAAGCATTGTAAATCCCTCACTACCCTATCCATCTGTGTTGCGATTTTCAGGAAACTGAACTCTGCATATCAAAACACTGTCATTTGCTATCCTCCCAAAATTTCAGCATGAAATCACATTTGTCTGGATTAAATTGCATCTGCCACTGCACTTCCCAAATTTAATCTTTCTCCCATGTGAGACCATCTCAAAGACCTCTCAAACGTCTGTCACCTCATCAAATTCTTAAAAAAAATCAGATTGGTGAGGTGCGATTTTCCACACACAAAGCCATGCTTACTGTCCCTATTCAATCCTAACCTGGAGGAACAGCAGTCCAGGAGGCATCTATGGAAAAGAGTAAACAGTCAAGGTTTCAGGCCAAGTCTCTTCATCAGGTGCTGCTGAAATGTACTCTTTTCCATAGATGCTGCCTGGCCTGCTGTTCCATCAGCATATTGTGTGTTTTGTTTGGATTTCCAGCATCTGCAGATTTTCTCATCCTTGCAGCTATATCCTATCCCTCAGAATCCCCTCTGATGTTAGATTCACCGAGCTGCAGTTTCCTGGCTTGTCCTTGCAGCCCTTCTTAAATAAAGGAACAACATTATCCATGCTCCAGTCTAACAGGGAAAAGGTTCATTTTAATATTAGAGAATGTATACAGTATGCAACCTGAAATTCTTAGTCTTCACAGACATCCATGAACAACAACCCAATAAGATGTATGATAGAAACATCAAAGTCCCCCTTCCCCCTCTCTTTGCACAAGCAACAGCATAAGGATTAACCCCTGCCCCACTTGCGCAGCAGAATTACCATCCCCCCCCCCCCCCCCCACAGCATGGAGGTCCCAATCTGGAGACCATCAAAACTACAGTCCCTAATCTAGCACTTCGATATCTCAGACAGGCTCCCTCTCTCCATTGAAGGAGAGAGTGGTCACTCCTGCATTGAGAGTGGGGACCAGCAACTCATGTTTCGATGTTACAATCTTCTACATCGCTTTGCCAAGCTCCTCGTCTCGAAGACCGACAGACTCTCGCTCTCCATCAGAAGAGAGAGAGTGAGAGAAAAGGATTGCTTGAGTACAGGGGCCTTTTTCTGACAGCAGCCAGCGATTAGCAAACACACAGCCTGTTCTCTTGATGTTTCAGTCACCCACAATGCTTCAGTCGGCAAAATTGATGAGGAAACGGGTCATCCACGGGGTTGCTCCCTGAGGTCTCATTTCTTCCAGGCCATTCCTAGAGAAAGCAAAGTGCTAAGCTGCACAGCCAGTCAGAAAACCCACCGTGTGAAGAGCTATAGATCATGGACTCCGAAAGACATAAGAGAAAAAATAAAAGCTGTTTCGTGGTCGAACTGGAAGAAGCCTAGGTCTGCAAAAACTGCTGGTGCCATCTTTCTTCACTCCTCCCCAGGACGAGAGATGATGCAAATATTTCTGCCAGGGACCCAGTAATTTCTTCTTTTGCTTCCCAAAATGTTAATCGAAACGTTTTTCCAAAATAAACTTTGTTTGTGAGGAGAAAACGTGCCTGATTCCCTATTTGTGTAGTGTAATTGTAGTCACAGTATTAATTCTGTACATGAGTCATGTTTGCATAATGTATACCTCTCACCACTGCCACTCACGGTCTCCTGGGATGAAGCAAACTTCCAGTGTTTGAGGGACTTCTCGAGGCAGAAGGACCCCAGACTGCCAAACTTCTCAAAGCCTTTGCATTGACTATTCCAGGCTTCAGTGCATCCCTGCAGTCTTTAGTACATTCTCCTGCAGCCTGGACTGTGCCAATTAGCAACATTCCCTTATGGACATCTTGTACTGAATAATCAAGTATCAGTCTGACCAGAGTTGATGATCTTCCATTAGCACTGATGTGTGTGTCCTGGGAACAATCGAAGAGTAGAGAATCCTCTTCTAGACAGCTGTTCAGGATAAGAACTCTCACAAAAGAATGGGCAACTGTCTCTTCCTCAGTGCAACCATCCTGAGCACAGTATTTGTTGAGAGTGAGATTCTTACAGGAATGTCCCTCTCACTGCCAGCCGAACGGGTTCTTAGTGCTTGCTGAGTTTTAGTAATGGGCATTCTGCTATTTGGGCATTGTGTTCAGGGAACCTCCTACAGTAGCAATCATGTCGGTTCTGAATCCTCTGCAGGATGTTCCAGTCACACCACCATCTGGTTGGCTTGTGCTCCATGGTGGAAACAACAGTTATGATGGGATATGGAGGGCTATGGTCCCAGTGCAGGTCGATGGGAGTAGGCAGTTTAAATGGTTTTGGCATGGACTAGATGGGCCAAAAGGCCTGTTTCTATCCTCATTTGTCTATGACTCTATTTCTGTATTAGGAGGGGACATACTAGACCTAGTGTTAGGCAATGGGCCTGGCAGCATAACTGACCTACCATTACAAGAACAGTTAGGGAACAATGATAATAAGATATAGGAGCAGAATTAGGCCATTTGGCCCATTGAGTCTACTTGGCCAATTCATCACGGCTGACCCATTTTTCCTCTCAGTCCTAATCATCTGCCTTCTCCCTGCATCTCTTCATGCACTGACCAATCTATCAACCTCTGTCTTAAATATACATAAAGACTTGACCTCCATTGGCAAAGAATTCCACAGATTCACCACTAACGAAATTCCTCCTGCCTTCCTGCCTATCCTTTCGATACAATGTGTATCCTTGGACATTAAGCTCCCAGCTACAGTCTTTCAGCCAACCTACAACTGTGCTACAAGTTCATCTACCTTATTCTGTATACTATGCCCATTCAAATATAACACCTTCAGTCCTGTATTCACCCTTTTTGATTTGTCTGACCTTCATGTTGCGACTCATCCTGTTGACAACAATTTTGCCCTATCAACAGCCTCTCCTCACTACACATTTCCTCTGCTTGTTAACCAACTAACTCATTTACAGCACTATTATCTGCCTTTCCTACAATAGTTCTTGCATTGAAATACAGGCAGCACAGGACACTATTTGCACCATGCTCAATCTTTTGATTCCTAACTTTGTCTGAGGTCTTACCAACATTTGGCTCCACAACCTCTCCACTAACTGTCCTGGCACTTTGGTTCCAATGTCCTGCTGAGTTCCTCCTGTATTTTTTGTGTGTTATTTTTGTATAGGTTCCACCTTCCCTGGAATAGAGCCCAATGGTCCAAACATCTTATGCCTTCCCTCCTAAACCAACTCCTTTCCCACATATTAAACTGTATGAGCTTCTATTTATGGCTTCACTGGCACATTACCCAGGTAGCAATTCAGAGATCACATCCCTGGAGGTCCTGCCCTTTAATTTAGCACCTAACTCCAAGAACTCCCTATGCAGAACATCATCACTCGTCCTACTCATCCCATTGGAACGAACATGGACCACAACTTCTTGCTGTTCACCCTCTACTTAAGAATGTTGAGGACTCAATCCAACATATCCCTGGCTGCCAGGAGGCAACATGTTATCCAGGAACTCAAGTTTTAAGATAAATACAGATGCAGACAAATATTAAATTGGTAAATTATAGTCCTGAAGAAGGGTCTCGGCCAAAAACATCAACTGTTTATTCATTTCCATAGATGCTGCCTGACTTGCTGAGTGCCTCCAGCATTTTGTGTGTGTTGCTTGGCTTTCAAGCATTTGCAGACTTTCTCATGTTTAAAAATTACAAGAGTATTATGTAGGAAGCAGAGAGAATTAGCTGATTTTGGGCAAGTCTACATCGAACATATGAAGAGTGTTTAAAGACAGCTGCACAGAGTACAGGATTAATATGTTCCAGAAATGAAGATACTGCAAAGTAAGGGAACCTTGGATATTGAGAGAGGTGGTAAATTTAGTCAAGATTCAAAGTGCCTGTTCCTGTGCTGCACTGTGCTGTGTTCTATAGAGGTGTAGATCTGTAATATGTGTCGTCTCCTGGTGGCACTCACGGCATGAGGTTCAATTTGGCTTCCCTCCATTCCCTTTACTCTTATTTACTTAGTTTTATATCTACACTAAAAGACTTAAGTTATAGACATATTTTTGGATTTTGTCGCTGGAAATGAGAAGCAAAAAACGGGAAAGATTCGGATCCTAATGGGAAAAAAGATTACAAAACAATCTAAACAACCTCTTTTACTTTTGAAACAATGTGGAAACTTCTAGATAATCAACTTACTCAAAAATTTGCCGTGTTCGAAGGATTTTTAAAGATGGTTGAGGATAATTTTAGATCACTCAAACGTGAATTTGAACTACAGCAAGCAACAATTTCAGAACTTGACGAAAGACAGATATTGGAGGATTACAACTCTGGAACAAAATCTAACTTTGATGTCTCAACAGCTGGATCGTTATAAATTCAACGTTACCGACCTTGAAAATCGATCTCGAAGACAGAATCTACGAATAAGCAGTTTCCCTGAAGATGTTGAAGAGGGTTATCCTATCTTTTCTCAATTTTTATTCGATATATTTGGTGCAGAAGTTCCAATGCCCCTCCATTAATTGACCGCATTCATCGCACACCACATCCAAAATCTTCTGATCGTTCTAAACCACGACCAGTCAATGTTCGTCTCCATTATGTTCATATCAAGGAATGTTTGATACGCTTTGCTTGGTGGAAAGGCATGTTCAAATTTAAAGGTTTCAAATTCTGCTTCATTGAAGATTTCAGCCATGAGGTTCTGAAGGAATGAATGGCATTTAAGTCTCTGATGTCTGAATTCTTCCAAATGGGTCTCAGAGCATTCCTCCTGTTCCCACCTCGATTGAGAATTGTCCTCTCTGATAATTCCCATGGTCTCTTTAAGCCATTAAATGAAGCTCAAAAATTTTTCGACCAACAAACTTCCTCTGTGATGGCCTAATTAAGGTTCTGCTTTTTTTTGGCTTTTACTTAAGTTTTTAAACTATTTACCAGCTTATTGATCTGGTCAGTTAGAATGCGAGGGTTCTCTTATTTGGTTTGAACTGTAGGTATATTTAGTATTTTTAGATTAACTTTTCTGTTCCCTTTTGGGATTCTGCTTGTTTTTTTTTATTTTTTGAAACTATTTAGTAGATGTTTTGGTGTTCGATTTCTTTTTTTTTAACAGAGATGGTCTCGCTCTCTCTTTTTTTACATTTTAAGATGTCGTCCTGCTTTCTTCTTGCGATAAAACCTTATTTTCTTGCTGTGTCATTTTCAGTTGTTTATGTGTGAAAATAACCAACATAAGTCAGTGTTTGTTTTCTCCTTTTTCTGAAATACTAGTATTTTAGTACTCTGTTTTATGATTTAAACTTCTTTTTAAATCGCAGTAGTTTTTTTTCTGTTCTCTTTTATATGTTTCTTCATATATTTTTTGGATTATGGGTGGCTTTTTAAAAACTTTTATCTTTTGGGCTGCCATCAGGAGAGATGGGGGAAGATTTAGCTTTAGTTTATCTCTTGGCCAATCTCTGACCTATTTCTGAGTCTTTGTGAGTGGGGGGGAGGAGGTATTTCTTTTTTTAGATTAGATTTTTTCACCTAGGCTATTTTGAAACGACTGTAATGTCCGATATGTCGTAACTTCCGGTTCCTCCTTGAACCTTTCTTCCTCTTCCGGGTTCATGAGTTTGTATTCTGGTTAATCATTTACGTTCCATATTACTGGTTTTACTATGATGGATAAGATTATTAATTTTGTTTTGTGGAATACAAACGGTTTAAACCATCCAAATAAGTGGAAAAAAAATTCAAAGTATTCCATAGAATGAATGCCCATATTATCTTTGCACAAGAAACTCATGTGAGTAAAGAAGATAATCAGTATTTTTTTAGGTTTTGGAAAGATCAGCAATACCATTTGAATTCTCAGGCTAAAGTGAAAGGAGTTTCTATTTTTATAGATTCTTCAATTCCATTTGTTCACTTCAAACAATTTCAGATCTGAATGGTAGATTTTTGTTAATTACTGGCCTACTCCGTAACAAAAAAAGTGGTTGTGGTTAATGTTTATGCTCCAAATGTTGACTATCCTGATTTTTAAACATTTATTCACATCCCTTCCCAATTTAAATGATTACATGTTGATAATGGGAGGAGATTTTATTTGCTGTTTAAATCCTTCAATGGATAGATTTAAGTCGAATCAAGCACTTCTGAATAAATCGGCTACCTTTATTAATTCTTTTATGCTTGATTTTGGTATTTCAGAAATTTGGAGGTTTTTACACCCAAAGAATAAAGAGTTTTCATTTTTTTCCCATGTGTACCACAGTTATTCTAGAATTGATACTTTTTTATTGACTCTTGTTTAATTCCCTCTGTTACTGACTGCAATTATGATTCCATTGCAATCTATGACCATGCGCCCCTGAAATCCTCTATTAAATTAATATATACACCTCCTAGCTTTGGACAATGGTGATTCAACTCTGTATACTACAGGACTCAGACTTTGTCAATTTCATTAAGGAACAGATTGATTTCTTCTTTTCAACAAACTCTATGGAAGAAATTTCCAGAGGGATTCTATGGGATACTTTTAAAGCATACATCCATGAGCAGATTATCTCATATTCTGCTGGACTGAAAAAACCAATGTAACCCCCTGGGTCGCCTTAGGCTCGCTCAGCTCGTTCTTGTCTAGGGAGAGCAGCCTTCGGCCCCGCCAACTGGGTAATCAGCTGGTGTGGATGCTGTGTGATGTCCCCGCCTCGCCCAAAAACAGACAGTACACCATATGCGATTAAATGAGTACAATTTATAAAGATTACTATAACTAAGTGATTAATAATGATACAGTAGATATGAAGAAAAAAATAAAGAAAAGGCGCCAAACTTATCAAAGTCCAAACCACTTCGTGCACAACCGTTGGAGCTCAATTACTGAAGTCTTCTGGCCACCATTCGATCCCCTCTGAAGTCTTCAACGAGCAGCTCAGGACCCTCCGAAGTGGTCAACCAAGCACATCTAGCTTCATCTCCTCTCCTCGGAGTACCTCCTGGCCTCGGACCCCCGCTTGGGGTCCGTTCCTCGCCCAGCTTACAGCATTGCGTCCTCTCTCTCAACCCCCCTCGCGCCGATCTGCCCAAAAGCCCGTCAACAAAAGCTTACAGACTCAGAAAAACAACATTAATCCCCATTTGGTTTACAAAGGAATACAATTCTCGTTATCAGTAAATTTTAACCCAAATAAGCTTCCAGCACTCTCTCGCAACAAAGAAGCATTCCTGCTTTTAACAAAACAAAGAAGCCCTTTTTATTACATACACAGTAACAAAGAAAAAAAGAAACCCCCTTTATACTCTCCCCCACCAAATAAAAGTCATGTCCTCATGACTATTAAATAACTCGCCACCTTTCCTGCCAACACACCGCAACCCAAGCACAAACAGTGACCTCTCCTCCCCACACAGTAACCCTCACGCCCTGTTCCTCAGGCGCTACATAGGCCAACTATCTGGGAGTTCCCTAACCCTTCTGAGACCTCCGTACCCCCTCACCTAAACCCTTCAGGCTCGGACACAATTGGGGATACCTTGGGCCCACTACCAACTCCTCTCTCAACCTCTCACTCATGCCCCACACTGCACACAGCTAACCCTCCCCGCTACACCTGACTCAGTGGGAGAAGGGCCAAAGGTCTCTTCCTCAATCGAGGGAAAGTCAGCAAAAGGCAGCATGTACCACACGTCCAGCACATCATCCATCGAATCTGTATTCTTCCTCATTTCTGTGATCGGTAGCTGCTGTTTGATCTTCTCCAAACGGAAACACGTGGCCTGCACTGCTCCCGCAGTCTCTTCAGCCTCCTGTTCAGTATTCACTGCACTTCTCTCCAGCTTTTTCTTCCTCATGACTTCTTCCAGATCAACTTTCAGGTTTTGCACTTCATTTGAACTGTCGATGGTCATCTTCAGGTTCCCTTCAAGCCTCCGCTTCTCTCTTCTGAGATTTGACTGCAATTTCTTCACCTCCGCAAACTCCCCTCTCCAGGTTCTCAGTTTGCTATTACCCTCAGTCAGACAACTTTCTTCATTCTCTCCAACTTGTAAGTCTTCCGACTGGTTCCAGATCGCTTTCTCCAGTCTCTCCGTCTTCATTTCAAACTTGATTCCGTAGAGACAGTCACTCACGAGCTGCGACCTTCGCCAGCCCTGGCAGGTGTCCCGAAAACACTTTAACTCTGTAGTTCTCAGCTGCTCCTGCAACGACCTCACTTCATATTCTCCTGAGGCAAATCCAAATACCAAGAGATCATCCACATACACCAAAACTCCAAACGCCTCCACATCCGCTATGGTCTTCCACCTGCCCCGCAGGAAGGTTGCAAGGGCTCCAGATATGCCCTGTGGCATCTTTTCGGACCCGAAGACTCCTAGTGAATTTATAACGGCTGTCTTCTCCTTGTCGGCCTCACTCATCGGGATCTGGCAACATCCACTCCTCAGATCCAGCACCTTAAACCACATCGCACTACTCAGACAGGCCCTCAGGGCCATTTTCTGGTCACTGACAGGTCGCCTCTTCAACGCAATACAATCCACACACACGCTGCCTACGTCTTCCACGGCTTCAGGGTCCAGTCGCCGCAACCTCTCTCTCTCCGAGGTGTCTTCAGCAGTCAACTCCCCTCCCTCGTGGTATTTCGCAGCGTCCACTAAGAGGGTCTCACCCTCAGATACTTCCATCAGGCCGTACCACCACCGGCTCTTGTTTGAATTCGGTATCGGCCCAATGCTGCTACACACGTCCGCACAAGCAGCTCGAAACTCTGGGTGCATCGACAATGCCTCCAAACAACGCTCACCCGCCTCCTCCGGGCAGGCCCCCAAGCGCACCAGCAGGATATTGGTTCTCTCTAGAACAGAAACGCTGCCCGTCTCAACAGGGTCCGGACACATCAGCATTAACGATTCATGAACCTCAGTCTCCTCCACATTTGCCTCCAAGAACTCCATTTTCACTGACCAACAACCGTCGTCTGGATAATCAACGGCACTGGTACCCCAAATCTCCAGTGCCCTCAATGTCGTCCAGGGTAAATGCTTCCAATAACGGTTATAAAACAAACTGTACAGCAACTTAATTGACGCCCCGGTGCCGAGGATGGCTTTAACTTGACTTCCATCCATCCGTAACAACACCTGTGCGCGTGGCCCCTCTAAGCCTTCAGGAATAGAGTCTGCTCCTTTCGGGATTTCCTTGGTACATTGCTGGGAACGTGCTTCCCCAGAGACCCCAAGCCGTTCCCCCACTGGGCCTCCTCTAAGTTTCCCGACACCTCTCGAATCAACGGAACAACTGATCCCCTTGACAGATCCCCTTGGCACCACAAGCAATTTATCTGCCCCCCCCTAGGCAAAAGGGATACCCTAAAAACTTTCCACCAATCTCCTGCCGCGGATATGATAAGCCCCCCAGCTGCGGCATTTGACTTCCAGTCGAACCACACGCATTTTCCCACACTTTCCCAGAACTGGCAGCTGTCACTTCGAGGTAATTGCGCCCGACAGTTCTAACAAAGTCACCAGCCCGCCTACTCAAATTTTCAACCAGTCCCTGTCGCTTTCCCTCAGCCAAGCACTGCCACTCACCCAACAACTGAGGGGTCCGCTCCGCCCACGCCTCCGCCCCTTTAGGGCTGGACATTATTTCAACAACCAGGCAGAGCTCACCACTGCTGAAACATCCCAACCTGTCACTCCTCACTCTCCAAACAGTACGGACAACCCATGGTCCCACCACCATTTCGTCAGCACTAGTCGGAACTCGAACAACGACCTCCAGGCTACCAACAGCAGCCACCCCACCCAACACACACGCAGTGATAACCAGCAATCGCACACCCACAAAGGCACACCAACTCTTCGCCGCAGACACAATTTAATGAGGGTGATCACACAGCTTCCACAGAAATCAATCCCGGACGAGCCCCCACAATGTAACCCCCTGGGTCGCCTCAGGCTCGCTCAGCTCGTTTCGTCTAGGGGGAGCAGCCTTCGGCCCCGCCAAACTGGGTAATCAGCTGGTGTGGATGCTGAGTGATGTCCCCGCCTCGCCCAAAAACAGACAGTGCACCATATGCAATTAAATGAGTACAATTTATAAAGATTACTATAACTAAGTGATTAATAATGATACAGTATATATGAAGAAAAAAATAAAGAAAAGGCGCCAAACTTATCAAAGTCCAAACCACTTCGTGCACAGCCGTTGGAGCTCAATTTCTGAAGTCTTCTGGCCACCATTCGATCCCCTCCGAAGACTTCAACGAGCAGCTCAGGACCCTCCGAAGTGGTCAACCAAGCACATCTAGCTTCATCCTCCCTCCTCGGAGTACCTCCTGGCCTCGGACCCCCGCTTGGGGTCCGTTCCTCGCCCATCTTACAGCATTGCGTCCTCTCTCTCAACCCCCTCGCGCCGATCTGCCCAAGAGCCCGTCAACAAAAGCTTACAGATTCAGAAGAACAACATTAATCCCCATTTGGTTTACAAAGGAATACAATTCTCGTTATCAGTAAATTTTAACCCAAACAAGCTTCCAGCACTCTCTCGCAACAAAGAAGCATTCCTGCTTTTAACAAAACAAAGAAGCCCTTTTTATTACATACACAGTAACAAAGAAAAAAAAGAAGAAACCCCCTTTACACGAATTAATAAAGAGATTTGTATGTTGGTTGATAAGATTAAAGCAATCGACAAAAATATTCAACACAAAGTACAAAGATGCTGTGGTCAAGTAAACACGTACAAACAAGCTGGATGAACTCAGCAGTCTGCTTGACCTGCTGAGTTCATCCAGCTTGTTTGTAAGTGACAAAAATATTCTATTGGTCCTAGTCAGGAGCTTTATAAAAAGAGGGTCGAACTTCAAATGGAGCAAGTTTACTTTTAACATCCTCGATTGAAAATCAATTGATTAAGTCTAGGTGTCATGTAATATATATGGTGATAAATCTGGTAAACTTGTAAAGGGGGTATTTTCTTTTTCATTGTATGTGTAACACTTACCCACAGGCTGGTATATGTCTAGGGGAAAAAGGGATCCAGCCACTCTCCAACCCACCTCCCGTACACGCAGGTGCTGTGAGAATCGAGTTTACGCCTCGAGCCCGCCAACAGTATCAAATCCACAACAAATACCGTTATGAAATACACTTTAAAGAGTTTACTAAAATTAAAAAGAGTAGTAAGCAATACAATATATATACACAAGGAAAAAAAACAAAAGGCGCCACTTATCAAAGTTCAGTCTGTTTAGTGCACTCGTTGGAGCTCAATCAACGAACCAATCGACCCATCCGGCCGTCGCACCTGGGACCACCCCGGTGGTCTTACGAGCAGTCCAGCACACGTCCACCTTCTTCCATGTCTTCCTCGGCTTCCCCCCAAGAAACCCGCGAAAAACCCCTCCCCCAAGTTCCCAGCATCACAAGACACAATGACATTCCCCATTGATTAACAAATGAATACAATTACCATATCAGCCATTCTAAAGTGAAACAACGGCTAGAGAAACACTTATCCGACAAAGAAACATTCCTACTTGTAACAAACCAAAGAGGCCATTTTGAGTAACATACCCAGGACATTGTACATTCTCTCCCCACCAGCAAATGTCATGCCCTCATGGCATTACTAGAGGTCCCCAAAGCTTCTCGCAACACACAAAACCCAACCCAGGTGCAGAAAGCAGTGACATAACTACCCAGAGCAGTAGAAATCACACTCGGTTCTCCCGGTACCACATATGTCAACCGCTCCGGGGGGCGCCTAATCCTCTGAGATCTCCATACCCCTTCTGCCCCACTGGGCTCCCTCGTCACCTGCGAACCCACTGTCTCGGACACCCCAGGTCTACCTGACAGACCCGCACCCCCTTCCTCACAGGGGTCCTCCCTCACCCGAGATCTCCCCGGCTCACGCTCAGATTCCACCCTCTCTCCCACCAATGTAGTCTGCCTCTCCATCTGACCCTCAAGACCTTCCCTCCTCTCACCCAATTCAGTATGGGAAGGGCCAGGAGCCTCCTCTCCTGGTACTGGAGCACTAGCGAATGGGAACAGGACCCACTCATCTGAGTCGTCCTCCTCTGAATCGGTAGCCATTCCCGAGTGAGGGACCCGTCCCCGCTCTTCAGCAGCGGGCTCTTCCCGTTCTCCGCTCCCTCGCAGAGTCCTTGTACTGGGCGTAACCTCCCACTCGGGCTCCTTATCCACCTGCACCGCTTGACCCAGTGGCAGCAGGTGATTCCTATGGAGTACCTTGATAGGCCCTTTTCCATCCTCGGGTTTCACCCGGTAAACTGGCAGGTTCGGCATCTGGCTCTCTATTACATAGGGGCTGGCCGCCCATCGATCTGCCAACTTGTGCTTACCAGGGAGTCCCAAATTCCGTAAAAGGACCCGGTCGCCCGGTAATAATTGTACAAACTTCACCTTTCGATCATACCGCATCTTATTCCGCTGATTTTGTTTGGTAGCCGCCGCCTCGGCCAACTCGTACGCCCGCTGTAACTCCCTCTTCATGTCGGACACGTACTTTAGATGGGACTTCCCGGGAAATTCACCCACTCCACCTCCAAAACACACGTCAATGGGCAACCTCGCTTCCCGCCCAAACATCAGATAATAGGGTGAATACCCTGTAGCCTCATTGCGAGTACAATTGTAACAGTGAACCAATTGTCCAATATGACGACTCCACCTGCTTTTCTGCCCAATCTCCAGCGTCCCAAGCATATCCAACAGGGTCCTGTTGAATCTCTCTGGCTGAGGATCTCCCTGTGGGTGGTAAGGGGTAGTCCTGGATTTCTCAACCCCAAGCATAGTCAGTAATTCCTGGATAAGGCGGCTCTCAAAGTCCCGCCCCTGATCACTATGGATTCGCCTGGGAAGGCCGTAATGCACAAAGTACTTCTCCCATAGCACCTTCGCCACTGTCGTCGCCTTCTGATCCTTGGTGGGAAATGCCTGAGCATAGCGAGTGTAATGATCGGTGATGACTAATACATTCGCGGTGTTGCTGGTGTCAGGCTCAATCGACAGGAAATCCATACATACCAGGTCCAGAGGTCCCGCACTCTGCAAGTGCGACAGTGGAGCCGCCAACGCTGGCAGGGTCTTCCTCTGGATGCAACGACGGCATCCCCTACAGTATTCTTCGACGTCCCCCCTCATCCGGGGCCAGTAGAACCGGTCTTTGAGTAATCCATATGTCTTTTCCACCCCCAAATGTCCAGAATCATCATGTAAGGCCTGGAGTACAGTCTGGTGATACTCCTCTGGCAGGACCAGTTGCCAACAGCGGGGTTGGTCCGGAGGCGTTGTTACCCGGTACAAGATTTTGTTCTTTAACTTCAACCGAGACCACTCCTTCAACAACAGATGCACGTATGGGTGTTTCGCCTTCTCAGCCAACGCCCCATCCCCCTTCTCTACCGCTCTCCACACTGTGCCAATGCCCGGGTCATTTTGCTGAGCAGTTGCCACTTCCCCCGGACTCAGTTCCGGCAACTGTTTAGTCCCCAGAGCGGTCAGGTCACAGTAAACTAGGGGTATGGCGTCGTCAAAAACCCCCAAATGGTCCACGGCTCGTTCCAGCCTCCCTCTTCCCTCGGCCTTCACGGTGATAACAAACTGACACATCGCCTTCACTCCAGGGGCAGGGACACTCTCCCACTCCTCGTCCTTCTCCTCCTCCCCCGGCTCCCGACGAGACAATGCATCCGCATCGATATTCTTGCTTCCGGGGCGGTACCTCAGGCTGAAATCATATACCGACAATGCCGCCAGCCACCGATGTCCTGTGGCATCCAGCTTCGCCGAAGTCAAAATATAAGTGAGAGGATTGTTATCCGTTCTCACCTCAAACTTGGCTCCGTAAAGGTAATCGCCCAGCTTGTCCACCACCGCCCACTTCAGCGCCAGGAACTCCAACTTGTGAGTGGGATAGTTTCTCTCCGATGGCGACAAGCTTCGGCTGACAAAGGCTACCGGCCTCAATGCTTTGCCATGCTCCTGGTACAGAACAGCCCCGAGACCCTCTCGGCTGGCATCCGTGTGCAGCACATATGGCTTCTGGGGATCGGCAAAAGCCAACACCGGGGCCTGGGTCAGTGCCCTTTTCAAAGATCGGAACGCCTCTTCACATTGATCATCCCATCTCGAGCCAAAAGGTTCCGCCGGGTTCCAGTATCCTCCAGCATCCTGCCTCTGGTTCCCCGTCCTCTTCTTCCCCACCGGGGGATAGCCACACAACAGCTGAGTTAACGGGTGACACACTTTGGCGTATCCTTTCACAAATCGCCGGTAATACCCACAGAACCCCAAAAATGAGCGCAGAGCACCCACTTTCTGGGGTCTCGGCCAGGTGGTCACAGCCTCTATCTTGGTTGGATCAGTAGCCACTCCCTCTCGCGAAATGATATGGCCAATGTAGTTAACCGACGACTTGCAGAACTGGCATTTGTCCAGGGAAAGCTTCAACCCTTCTTCATTAAGCCGGCCCAACACCTTCAACAGTCTCTCCTCATGTTCCTCCAAAGTCGATCCAAACACTATCAAATCGTCCAGGTACACCAGCACCTCCAACAGATTCATATCCCCCACAGTTCTCTCCATGAGCCTCTGGAAGGTGGCTGGGGCTCCGGATATGCCTTGGGGCATTCGTTCGAACTGAAAGAACCCCAATGGGCAGATAAAAGCGGTCTTCTCTTTATCGGCCGCACTCATCGGGATCTGGTAATACCCACTTCTTAAATCCAGCACACTGAACCACTTTGCACCGCTCAGGCAGGCCAACGCATCCTCGACTCTTGGGACAGTATATTGATCAGGGACAGTTCGCCGATTCAACGTCCTGTAGTCAACACACATGCGCACTCGCCCATTCTTCTTCCGTGCCACCACTATTGGGGACGCATAAGGACTTCGAGACTCAGCTATGATTCCGGCCTCCTTCAACTTGCACAAGTGCTGTCGCACGTCCTCAACATCTGCCGGAGCCAGCCGCCGGGATCTCTCTCGGAACGGGGTGTCCTCCGTCACCCGGATGGTGTGGCGAGTGCTTTTGGAGCAGCCAACATCAAACTCGCCCCGAGAAAAAACAGCTTCCATCTTCAGCATCTTCTCCACTAGCCTGCGTTTCCACTCCGGCGACACTGGGGAATCCCCGAAGTTAAAGGCTTCAGCGGTCAGCTCCCTTCGATGCTCCGATCCCTCCCCGTTAGGGGTCCGCACTGGTGCGCTGGACATTACCGTCACCGGGAACAGATGTGCCAGCGGCATTCCCCTCTTAAAGGTGATTTCTCTTGCCGTGGTGTTCCTGACACTTATAGCTATACGCCTCGCATGTACCACCCCTGGTCTCTGCACTTCGGGCCTCACCAGCGCCCCCGCCGGAAATCGTGTCTCCCCTTCAAGATCGTCTGGGGCATCTACTAACAGGGCTTCTCCTGTCGGCACTCCTGGGAATCTGGGGGTCCCCATCACTAGTGCTACCTCCCCTGGTTGGATCACCTTGGGCCTCGCCTGCGTACACCACACCGTCCCTCGTTTACACTCCGGGTCCAGCCCTTGGGAGGCAACCCCTTCTTCGAACACTGCTCGAAACACTGGATGCACCGAGAGGGTCTCCAGAAAGTCTTCCCCCCCTTTCTCCTTACAAGCTCCCAGGAGCCGTCGCACAACTGGGGAGTTAGTCCCCACCAGGAGGGCAGCACCACCGGTTTCCACCGGGTCAGGACACACCAACACCAACGTCTCAATAGCTTCCGACACTCCCACATCGCCCTCCGAGAACTCCAATCTCACCGATAGGTACCCATCGTACGGGTAGTCACCCTCGCTCACACCCCAAATCTGCAGGGCGTCAAATGGTGTTACGGGCAAATGCTTTAGATGTTGATTGTAGAAAGACCGGTACAATAAGGTCACCTGCGATCCAGTATCAAGAACGGCTTTTGCGTAAACTCCCTCTATCCGTAGACCCACACTGGCACGGGGTCCTACCAGCCCATCCGGAACAGAGGCGTGGGCACCCGGTGGTCTTCCGGCTGATCTCTGGGAACGTGTTCCTCCAGAGGCTCCAGTCCATTCCCTCACTGAGCCTCTCCTAAGTTTCCCCGACACCTCTCCCTTCTTAGTCGCAGGGGAGCTTGTCCTCCGCGGGACTCCTTGTCTCTCACAATCCCACCTAAAGTGACCCTCCTCTCCACAGCTATAGCACACACTGCCGGCTGCCCCTCCTCTCCCAGGACGGCTCCTGCTCCCAATCCACTGCACTGATCGCCCCTGAGAGTAGGTACCTCCCCTGTCCCTCCCCTCCAAAGGGGGTTCCCTACTCCCCGGGGGTTTGTCATTCCTCCACTCAGCCACCACTTCCTGTATCGCTGAGGATCGCTCCCGTAGGCCCGTGCCCCTTTTCCGCCCCAATGCCCTCTCTTCCTCTCGCACCTCTCTAATCAGTGGCCCGAAGGATGGAGGGGGACCTTTCCTATAAGCCTGCCGGATAGTCCACGCCACCTTGTCCTCCTCCAGAGAGCCACTGAATATCTGACTCATCCTCACGCTAGCCACGTCAGTCGCCTTCACTACCCCTCGGCGCCGCAGCCCCGAGAGCATCCCCTCCATCCTAAATATATACTCGGAGAGCTTTTCCCCTCTCCATTGTTCCAGGCGTTGAAACTCTGCTAAAAGCAGCCAGGGTTCCCCTGACAACCCAAACGCTCCCTCCAAAACTTCTAGGCAGTCTTCCACTGAGGCCCCAGGCTTCTCAGCTTTCAACTCCCGGATGGTTGTGGCTGCTAAACCCCTCAAACTTCCCAGCAATCGCTGCCTCTTCTCCTCCTCTGAACCTGGCCACTCCTCTAACATCAAAGACGTATGCTCGATCCAGGTCTCATAGTCCACCTCCCCATCCGGAGTAGGCTTGGCTCCGGAGAACACCCCCAGCTTCAGCCGTGGCCTCTCGGCCACCCCCACCAGGGAATAAAGTGCGGCTGCCAGCTCCGAGGCTTCCACCCTACCTGGGGAGCGGGGCTTAGTCACGACTCCCTCCTCCCACCTCCTTTTACTAGTGCCGGGCAGCTCTCTGGGGTCCACCTCTAGCTCCAGCTCTTCCCCCGATGTCTCCTCAGCCTCATCCTTGTAGAAGTGGAGCCCCCACGGCCCCTCCTCCCCCGGTACACTGACCGTCGCCGGCAGTTCCACCGTCCTGACTTCAGTACTCGTACGAACCAACACCCAGCTAGACCCCACCTCTTTACCACACCGTCTAGCTACCAATTCTACCTGCCCAATACCCTTCACCGAACTTAAACCCCTCACTATCACGTCTCCTGAAACTCGAAAATCCACTCCGCTCACTACGCATGCGTACTGTACCGGTACACCTTCAAACTGGCACCAACAAACAAACTTATCTCTGTCCATCTCCGCTCTGCTGCCTGCGCGACTCCACAGCCCCTGACAATCCAATCCCGGACGAGCCCCCACAAATGTAACACTTACCCACAGGCTGGTATATGTCTAGGGGAAAAAGGGATCCAGCCACTCTCCAACCCACCTCCCGTACACGCAGGTGCTGTGAGAATCGAGTTTACGCCTCGAGCCCGCCAACAGTATCAAATCCACAACAAATACCGTTATGAAATACACTTTAAAGAGTTTACTAAAATTAAAAAGAGTAGTAAGCAATACAATATATATACACAAGGAAAAAAAACAAAAGGCGCCACTTATCAAAGTTCAGTCTGTTTAGTGCACTCGTTGGAGCTCAATCAACGAACCAATCGACCCATCCGGCCGTCGCACCTGGGACCACCCCGGTGGTCTTACGAGCAGTCCAGCACACGTCCACCTTCTTCCATGTCTTCCTCGGCTTCCCCCCAAGAAACCCGCGAAAAACCCCTCCCCCAAGTTCCCAGCATCACAAGACACAATGACATTCCCCATTGATTAACAAATGAATACAATTACCATATCAGCCATTCTAAAGTGAAACAACGGCTAGAGAAACACTTATCCGACAAAGAAACATTCCTACTTGTAACAAACCAAAGAGGCCATTTTGAGTAACATACCCAGGACATTGTACATATGTTACTCAGAATGGCTTCTTTGTTTTGTTAAAAGTAGGAATTTTTTGTTGCAAGAGAGTGCTGGAAGCTTGTTTGGGTTAAAATTTACTGATAAGCAGAATTGTATTCCTTTGTTAACCAATTGGGATTAATGTTGTTCTTTCTTCTGAGTCTGTAAACTATTGTTGTCGGGCTTTTGGGAGATCGGCGCGAGGGGGTGAGAGAGAGAGAGGACGTGAGACTGTAAACTGGGCGAGGAACGGACCTCAAGGGGGGTTCCGAGGCCAGGAGGTAGCCCGAGGAGAGAAGATGAAGATAGATGTGTTTGGTTGACCATTTCGGATGGTCCTGAGCTGTGAGTCGAGGAGTTCGGAGGGGGTCAAATGGTGGCCAGAAGACTTCAATAATTGAGCTCTGACGGTTGTGCACGAAGTGGTTTGGACTTTGATAAGTTTGGCGCCTTTTGCTTTTTCTTTTTCTTTCATATATATTGTATTGTCTAGTACTCTTTTAGTTTTAGTAAACTCTTTAAAGTGTATTCCGTTACAGTATCTGGTGTGAGTTCGATATTGTGTGTGTACGCGCGGCATAACCTTGATCCCCACAGCCCCTGCGTGTACGGGAGGTGGGGTTGGTGAGTGGCTCCTTTTCCCCTAGACATATACCAGCCTGTTGGGTAATAGACAATAGATGCAGAAGTAGACCATTCGGCCCCTCGAGTCTGCACCACCATTCTGAGATCATTCACTAGCAATACCCAGTCCCTGCCTTGTCCCCATATCCCTTGATTCCCCTATCCATCAGATATCTATCCAGCTCCATCTTGAAAGCATCCAGAGAATTGGCCTCCACCATCTTCCGAGGCAGTGCATTCCACAACTCTCTGGGAGAAGAAGCTCTTCCTCAACTCTGTTTTAAATAACTGACCACTTATTCTCAATCCATGTCCTCTGGTACTGGACTCTCCCAACATCTGGAACATATTTCCTGCCTCAATCCTATCAAATCCTTTAATTATCTTAAACGTTTCAATCAGATCCCCTCTCAATCTCCTCAATTCCAGCATGTACAAGCCCAATCTCTCCAATCTCTCTGCGTAAGACAGCCCTGCCATCCCAAGAATCAACCTAGTGAATCTACGCTGCACTTCCTCGATTGCCAGAATGTCCTTCCTTAAACCTGGAGACCAAAACTGTACACAATATTCCAGGGGTGGTCTCACCAGGGCCCTGTACAAATGCAAAAGGACATCCTTGCTCTTGTACTCAATTCCCCTTGTAACAAAGGCCAACATTCCATTTGCCCTCTTCACTGCCTGTTGCACTTGCTCTTTCACCTTCATTGACTGGTGAACTAGGACTCCTAGGTCTCTTTGCATTTCTCCCTTACCTAACTCTACACCGTTCAGACAATACTCTGCCCTCTTGTTCCTGCTTCCAAAGTGGATAACTTCACATTTATTCACATTGAATGACATCTGCCAAGTATCTGCCCACTCACCCAGCCTATCCAAGTCTCCCTGTATTTTCCTAACTTCCTCTTTGCATGTCACACTGCCACCCAGTTTAGTATCGTCAGCAAACTTGCTGATATAGTTTTCAATGCCCTCATCTAAATCGTTGACATAAATCGTAAAGAGCTGTGCTCCCAATACAGAGCCCTATGGTACCCCACTAGTCACCTCCAGCCAGTCCGAGAAACACCCATTCACTGCTACCCTTTGCTTTCTATCTGCCAACCAGTTTTCTATCCATGTTGAAACCCTGCCCCCAATGCCATGAGCTCTGATTTTACTCACCAATCTCCTATGTGGCACCTTATCGAATGCCTTCTGAAAATCTAGGTACACAACATCCACTGGCTTACCCTCGTCTAACATCCTTGTTACACCCTCAAAAAACTCCAACAGATTAGTCAAGCATGATTTGCCCTTGGTAAATCCATGCTGGCTCGGCCTAATCCTATTTCTGCCATCAAGATGTGCCACTATTTCGTCCTTAATAATGGACTCAAGCATCTTCCCCACGACTGACGTTAGGCTAACAGGGCGATAGTTCTCCGTTTTCTCCTTCCCTCCCTTCTTGAAAAGTGGGATAACATTAGCCACTCTCCAATCTTCAGGAACTGATCCTGAATCTAAGGAACATTGGAAAATGATTACCAATGCATCCGCAATTTCCTGAGCCACCTCTTTTAGAACCCTCGGATGCAGACCATCTGGACCCGGGGATTTATTAACCTTCAGTCCTACCAGTCTACTCATCACAGTTTCTTTCCTAATGTCAATCTGTCTCAATTCCTCTGATATCTTATGACCCTGGCCCATCCATACATCTGGGAGATTGCTTGTGTCCTCCCTGGTGAAGACAGATCTAAAGTACGCATTAAATTCTGTTGCCATTTCCCTGTTTCCCATAACAATTTCTCCCAATTCATTCTTCAAGGGGCCAACATTGTTCTTAACTATCTTCTTTCTCTTCACATAGCTAAAAAAGCTTTTGCTATCCCCTTTTATATTCCTGGCTAGACTGAGCTCATACCTGATTTTTTCTCTCCGTATTGCTTTTTTAGTTAAGATCTGCTGTTCCTTAAAACTTTCCCAATCATCTGTATTCCCACTCATCTTAGCCCTGTCATACTTCTTTTTCTTTAATGCTATACAATCTCTGACTTCCTTTGTCAACCACTGTGGCCCCTTCCCCCTCTTTGAATCCTTCCTTCTCATTGGAATGAACTGCTTTTGCATCTTTTGTATTATCCCCAAGAATATCTGCCACTGCTGATCCACTGTCTTTCCTGCCAGGGCATCCGCCCATTTAACTTTGGCCAGCTCTTCCCTCATGATCCGCAGTCTCCTTTATTTAATTGCAACACTGACACCTCTGATCGGCCCCTATCCCTCTCAAATTGTAGATAAAAACTTACCATGTTGTGATCACTACTTCCTAATGGCTCCTTTACTTCAAGATCACTTATCAATTCCTGTTCATTACACATCACCAAGTCCAAAATAGCCTCGTTCCTGGTTGGCTCAAGCACAAGCTGTTCCAAAAATACATCCCTTAGACACTCCACAAACTCCCTATCCTGGGGTCCAGCACCTACCTGATTCTCCCAGTTCACCTGCATGTTGAAATCTCCCATAACGACTGCATTACCTTTAGCACATGCTAATGTTAACTCCCTAATCAACTTGTACCCAATATCCACGCTACTGTTTGGGGGCCTGTACACAACACCCATTAGGGTCTTTTTACCCTTACTGTTCCTCAGCTCAATCCACACAGACTCTACTTCCCCTGTTCCCAAGTCACCTCTTGCTAAGGACTGAATCTCATTCCTCACCAACAGGACCACCCCACCCCCTCTTCCCATATTTCTGTCTCTACGATAGCACGTATACCCTGGTACACTCAATTCCCAGGCCTGATCCCTTTGCAGCCATGTCTCCGTTATCCCAACAATATCGTAGTTCCCCATTTTCATCTGAGCTTCAAGCTCAGCTGTCTTATTTCTGACACTACGCACATTCAAGTATAGAATTCTGAGCCCATTCCTCCTCTCTTTGCTTAAAACACTGTCTACTCCTTGAACTTCCATCGGGCTAATTGCACCCTGAATTTTGATGACCTTCTCAAGATCACCCAAACCTTCTACACATTTAACCCCATGCTCCTTCTGACCAACCCTAAATGTTACAAACTATTGGCTTGTTAATTGAAATCTGCTTTGGCTAAACATCAGATTATTAAAATTCCTAAACGAGATGGAACTATGATGGTTGATCATGATGAGATAAATAAACCTTTTCAAGAATTTTACACCTCCTTATATCAATCAGAATTTCCTGATGACCCCACTATAATGCACGAATTCTTAAGGAAATTGAATGTTCTGATATTATCACCTAATGAACATTTAGTATTAGATGCTCCTATTACAGAACAAGAAATAAAAGATGCTTTTTCTTTGATGAATTCAAGTAAAGCACCTGGCCCAGATGGCTATACAGTAGAATTTTTAAAATCCTTCTTTACTATACTTTCTCCCTGGATATATAGAATCTTTAAGGATGCATTATTTATAGGTAAAGTACCACAATCTTTTTATGGTGCCTCTATTTCCTTAATTCTTAAAAAAGATAAAGATCCCACTGAATGTGCATCATATAGGCCTATATCCTTATTGAATGTTGATTCTAAGATCTTTTCTAAAATATTGGCAACTAGATTGGTGAATATATTGCCTCAAATTATTTCGATTGATCAGACTGGATTTATTAAAACCCGATATTCGTCCTTTAATATTAGGAGATTAATGAATATTGTTTATGCTCCTTCATCTAGAACTCCAAAATGAGTCATCTCATTGGATGATGAGAAAGTGTTCAGTAGAGTTGAATGGCCATACTTATTTAGCACACTTGAGAAATTTAATTTTAGCCCACAATTTATATCTTGGATTAAATTGACATACTATACCCCTATGGCTTCGTACTTACCAATAGTATAAGATCTCCATTTTTCCAGTTGTTTCATGGCACTAGGCAAGGCTGTCCTCTTAGTCCATTGTTATTTGATATTGCCCTGGTTCCTTTACCTTTTGCTGTTCGTGACTCACCTACTATATTTGGCATTTCCCATGGGAATGTGATACATCAGTTATCATTATATGCCGATGATTTGTTACTGTATATTTTGAATCCTGAGAAATCCATTCTTGCTGTTAAATCCCTGCTTGTTCAGTTTTTCTGGTTACAAACTAAATCTTAATAAGAGTGAACTTTTCCCTTTAAATATGCAAGTTTCAATTTACAGACGTTTACTATTTAGATTGGTTACGGATCACATTACTGATCTAGGTGGTAAAATTACTAAAAAAAACCATAAGGATTTATTTAACGTCAATTTTTTACCTTTAATAGACCAGGTCAAACAATCGCTTACTAAATGGTCCTCACTGTCTATATCACTGATTGGTTGAATTAATGCTGTTAAGATGATTATTTTACCTAAATTTTTACATCTTTTCCAAGTGGTACCAATCTTTATTCCCAAATCCTTGTTTGATACTATTGACTCTAAAATTTTGTCTTATATATGGCAGAAAAAAAATCCTAAGTTAAGGAAAAAAAGTACTTGCAGAAATCCAAAAAGAATGGTGGCCCGGCACTGCCAAATTTAAGGTTTTATTACTGGGCAATTAATATTCAATATTTAAGATTTTGGACACAAGATGTGGATATTAATGTCAGTCCACAATGGGTTAATCTTGAATGTAATTCTGCACAAGGATTTTCATTGCTTTCCAGTTTAGGGACTTCGCTTCCCTTTGTTCTTTCTAAATTGAATAAACAAGTGGTTAATCCAATAATTAAATATACATTATGAATATGGGTTGAATTTTGTAAATTTTTTGGCTTGAGTAAATTTATTTTATCAAGTCCTATTATATCTAATTTTTACTTTCAACTCTCTGTCATGGATCAAGCCTTTTTGGTATGGAAAATGAAGGGTATAATATGTTTTCGTGATTTATTTTTGGATAACTGTTTCATGTCTTTTGAACAATTGAACAAATATAATTTGCCCAGATCCCATTTTTTTTAGATATTTACAGATCAGAGATTTTTTGAATACGGAACTACCTACTTTTCCAACTTCATATCCAACCAATATCAGGGCAAAAAATTTAGGCTTAAACCTCAAAAGGGTTTAATAGCAATCATTTATGATATGATTATGAAAATACAGTCAGATATATCCAATAAAATTAAAAATGAATGGGAGGAATTTCAACTTTCTTTACCTATAGAGAAGATCACAAGATCACAAGACAAAGGAGCAGAAGTAGGACATTCTGTCCATCAAGTCTGCTCCGCCACTCCACCATGAGCTAAACTATTCTCCCATCTAGTTCCAATTCAAGCTTTTTCCCCATATCCCTTGATACCCTGACTAATTAGATACCTATCAATCTCCTTAAACACCCTCAATGATTGGGCCTCCACAGCTGTATGTGGCAACGAATTCCATAAATCCACGACCTTCTGGCTAAAAAAATTTCTCCTCATCTCTGTGTTAAATGGGTACCCTCTAATTCTAAGACTGTGACCTCTTGTCCTGGACCCACCCACCAAGGGAAACAACCTTTCCACATCTACTCTGTCCAACCCTTTCAACATTCGAAATGTTTCTATGAGATTCCCTCTCATTCTTCTGTACTCTAATGAATACAATCCAAGAGCCGACAAACTCCTCATATGTTAGTTCCTGCATTCCAGGAATCATCCTCGTGATTCTTCTCTGAACTCTCTCCAACATCAGCACATCCCTTCTAAGATAGGGGGCCCAAAACTGCACACAGTATTCCAAATGGGGTCTCACCAGTGCCCCATAGAGCCTCATCAATACCTCCTTACTCTTATACACTATTACTCTTGAAATGAATCCCAACATAGCATTCGCTTTCCTTACTGTCGATCCAACCTAGTGGTTAACCTTTAGGGTATCCTGCACTAGGACCCCCAAATCCCTTTGCACTTCCGGTTTTTGAATTTTCTCCCCATCTAAATAATAATCTGCCCAATTGTTTCTTCTTCCAAAATGTACAACTGTACATTTCTCAACATTGTATCTCATCTGCCATTTCTTTGCCCACTCTCCTAAACTGACCAAGTCTCTCTGCAACCTTTCCGCTTCTTCAACACTTCCTGCTCCTCCATCTTTCTTGGTGTCATCCACAAACTTAGCCACAAAACCATTTAATCCATAATCTAAATTGTCAATATACAGTGTAAAAAGAAGCGGCCCCAACACCGACCCCTGCGGAACACCACTAGTAACCGGCAACCAACCAGAATAGGATCCCTGTATTCCCACCCTTTGCTTTCTGCCTATCAGCCAATGCTCCACCAATTCCAATATCCTTCCTGTAATTCCATGGGCTCTCATCTTATTAAGCAGCCTCTTATGTGGCACCTTATCAAAGGCCTTTTGGAAATCCAAATATACAACATCCACAGCCTCTCCCTTGTCAATCTTATTTGAGATTACCTCAAAAAATTCCAATAGGTTGGTGAGGCAGGATCTTCCCTTCATGAAACCTTGGGCCTATTTTGTCATGCACCTCGAGGTAATTCATAACCTCATCCTTGAGGATCGACTCCAGTAACTTTCCAACTACTGATGTCAGACTAATTGGTTTGTAATTTTCTCTTTGCCGCCTCCCCCCTTTCTTAAACAACTGTTGTGATGGAAAATAACTGGTTCTTTGAGTCTCAACAGCAGAGGCCTGGACACACACAGTTATAATAATAAGGAATTTATTTACAAGGGGAAGTCAGGTCAACACAAGAAACTACAATATTCTAACAAAAAACGCTTAGGGTTAGCACAGGTGGGGAAGGTCGGGTCGGCTATACAATACACAGGAAGCGGTGTGGGGACAGGGTACAGTTACACATACAAAGAACAAGGGAAAAGCACTACGACAGCTATCCCCCTTGACCTTGGATAGCTGTGGCTCCCTTAACAGAACATACGATAAACCTTTCCAAACATAGATCAATGCACTTACCTTCAATGAGGTGGTCTGTAAGAGAGAGCGAGCCAGGCACATGTCTCACCTTTTATAGCATGGGGCTGGGTGAGATAATCCAATTAAGGTGACCAATAATTTAAGTGTACATTGATTAGTTGGGAGGGGCCAAATGTTGATTGGCATGTGGTGTGTCCTCCAACCAGCCAGGTGGCAGTGCGTCTGTCACGTGGACGGTATCTCTGGATACAACAACAGAACTACATTTGCAACCTTCCAGTCCTCCGGAACCGTGCCAGAGTCTACTGATTCCTGGAAGATCATTTCCAATGCCTCCACAATCTCCAAAGCCACCTCCTTCAGAACCCATGGATGCACTTCATCCGGTCTGGGAGACTTATCTATCTTCAGTCCATTTAGCTTTCCAAGCACTTTCTCTCTAGTGATCTTGACTGTACCTTATTCTATTCCCTGAGACCTCTGGCTATCAGGTATGTTGCTAATATCTTCCACTGTGAAGACTGATGCAAAATACTCAGTTAGTTCCTCAGTCATCTCTTTGTTACCCATTATAATTTCTCCAGCATCATTTTCAATCGGTCCTATATCCACCCGTGTCACTCTTTTACTCTTCATATATTTAAAAAAAAACTCAGTATCTTTTTTTTAATGTTAATTGCCAATTTCCTTTCATAATTCATCTTTTCTTTCCTAATGACTTTTTTAGTTTCCTTCTGTAAATATTTAAAATTCATCCAGTCCTCAGTTTTCCCACTAATTTTGTGTGGGCCATACTCCTCGCTCCTGCCACCTGGTGTTGTGTGGGCAGTACTGCTGGTTCCTGCCAGCTGGTGTTGCTTGGGCAGTCCTGCTGGCACCTGCCACCTTGTGTTGTGTGGACCATACTCCTCGATCCTGCCACCTTGTATTGTGTGAGCAGTACTTGCTGGTTGCTTCTACCTAGTGTTGTGTGGACAGTTCTGCTGTCTCATGCCACCTAGTGTTGTGTGGACAGTTCTGCTGTCTCATGCCACCTAGTGTTGTGTGGACAGTTCTGCTGTCTCATGCCACCTAGTGTCGTGTGGGCAGTACTGCTGTCTCATGCCACCTAGTGTCGTGTGGGCAGTACTGCTGCCTCCTGCCACCTAGTGTTGTGTGGGCTGTACTCCTCACTCCTGGCTCCTGCCACCTAGTGATGTGTGGGCAGTTCTGCTGGTCTCTGCCACCTGGTATTGTGTGGGTAGTACTGCTGGCTTATGCCACCTAGTGTTGTATGGACCATACTCCTCGATCCTGCCACCTGGTATTGTGTGGGTAGTACTGCTGGTTCCTGCCACCTAGAGTTGTGTGGGCAGTACTGCAGGCTCCTGCCAACTAGTGGTGTGTGGTCCATACTCCTCGGTCCTGCCACCTGGTGTAGTGTGGGCAAAACTCCTCGCTCCTGCCACCTAGTGTTGTGTGGGCTGTACTCCTCCCTCTGGTTCCTGCCACCTAGTGATGTGTGGGCAGTTCTGCTGCCTCCTGCCACCTGGTGTTGTGTGGGCAGTACTCCTCGCTCCTGCCACCTAGTGTTGTGTGGGCTGTACTCCTCCCTCTGGCTCCTGCCACCTGGTGTGTGGGCAGTACTGCTGGTTCCTGCCACCTAGTGATGTGTGGGCAGTCCTGCTGGCACCTGCCACCTTGTGTTGAGTGGACCATACTCCTCGATCCTGCCACCTTGTATTGTGTGGGCAGTACTTGCTGGTTGCTTCTACCTAGTGTCGTGTGGGCAGTCCTGGTGGCTCCTGCCACCTAGTGTTGTGTGGACAGTACTGCTGTCTCATGCCACCTAGTGTTGTGTGGGCAGTACTGCTGTCTTCTGCCAACTGGTGGTGTGTGGGTCATACTCCTCCGTCCTGCCAGCTGGTGTTGTGTGGGCCATTCTCCTCCATCCTGTCACCTGGTGTTGTGTGGGCTGTACTCCTCCCTCTGGCTCCTGCCACCTGGTGTGTGGGCAGTACTGCTGGTTCCTGCCACCTAGTGTTGTGTGGGCTGTACTCCTCCCTCTGCCTCCTGCCACCTAGTGTTGTGTGGGCTGTACTTGCTGGTTGCTTCTACCTAGTGTCGTGTGGGCAGTCCTGGTGGCTCCTGCCACCTAGTGTTGTGTGGACAGTACTGCTGTCTTCTGCCAACTGGTGTTGTGTGGGCCATTCTCCTCCATCCTGCCACGTGGTGTTGTGTGGGCCGTACTCCTCGCTCCTGCCACCTTGTGTTGTGTCAGCAGTACTGCTGCCTCCTGCCACCTAGTGTTGTGTGGGCTGTACTCCTCCCTCTGCCTCCTGCCACCTAGTGTTGTGTGGACAGTACTGCTGTCTTCTGCCAACTGGTGTTGTGTGGGCCATTCTCCTCCATCCTGCCACGTGGTGTTGTGTGGGCCGTACTCCTCGCTCCTGCCACCTTGTGTTGTGTCAGCAGTACTGCTGCCTCCTGCCACCTAGTGTTGTGTGGGCTGTACTCCTCCCTCTGCCTCCTGCCACCTAGTGTTGTGTGGGCTGTACTCCTCCCTCTAGTTCCTGCCACCTGGTGTAGTGTGGGCCGTACTTTTCGCTCCTGCCAGCAAGTTTTGTGTCAGCCATACTCCTTGCTCCTGCCACCTGGTGTTGTGTGGGCAGTTCTGCTGGTTCCTGCCAGCTGGTGTTGCTTGGGCAGTACTGCTGCCTCCTGCCACCTAGTGTTGTGTGGGCTGTACTCCTCACTCCTGGCTCCTGCCACCTAGTGATGTGTGGGCAGTTCTGCTGGTCTCTGCCACCTGGTATTGTGTGGGTAGTACTGCTGGCTTATGCCACCTAGTGTTGTATGGGCCATACTCCTCGCTCCTGCCACCGTGTGTTGTGTGGGCAGTACTGCTGGCTCCTGCCAACTAGTGTTGTGTGGGCTGTACTCCTCACTCCTGGCTCCTGCCTCCTTGTGTTGTGTGGGCCATTCTCCTCCATCCTGTCACCTGGTGTTGTGTGGGCTATAATCCTCCGTCCTGCCACCTGGTGATGTCTGGGCCGTACTCCTCTCTCCTGCCACCAAGTGTTGTTTGGGCTGTACTCCTCGCTCCTGCCACCTAGTGTTGTGTGGGCTGTACTCCTCCCTCTGGCTCCTGCCACCTGGTATTGTGTGGGCAGTACTGCTGGTTCCTGCCACCTGGTATTGTGTGGGTAGTACTGCTGGTTCCTGCCACCTAGAGTTGTGTGGGCCATACTCCTCGGTCCTGCCACCTGGTGTTGTGTGGGCAGTACTGCTGGTTCCTGCCACCTAGTGTTGCTTGGGCAGTCCTGCTGGCACCTGCCAACTTGTGTTGTGTGGACCATACTCCTCGGTCCTGCCACCTAGTGTTGTGTGGGCAGTACTGCAGGCTCCTGCCAACTAGTGGTGTGTGGTCCATACTCCTCCATCCTGCCACGTGGTGTTGTGTGGGCCGTACTCCTCACTCCTGCCACCTTGTGTTGTGTCAGCAGTACTGCTGCCTCCTGCCACCTAGTGTTGTGTGGGCTGTACTCCTCCCTCTGCCTCCTGCCACCTAGTGTTGTGTGGGCTGTACTCCTCCCTCTGGTTCCTGCCACCTGGAGTTGTGTGGGCCATACTCCTCGGTCCTGCCACCTTGTGTTGTGTCGGCAGTACTGCAGGCTCCTGCCAACTAGTGGTGTGTGGTCCATACTCCTCCCTCCTGCCACCTTGTGTTCTGTGGGCAAAACTCCTCGCTCCTGCCACCTAGTGTTGTGTGGGCTGTACTCCTCCCTCTGGTTCCTGCCACCTAGTGATGTGTGGGCAGTTCTGCTGCCTCCTGCCACCTGGTGTTGTGTGGGCAGTACTGCTGGTTCCTGCCACCTTGTGTTGTGTGGGCTGTACTCCTCCCTCTGGCTCCTGCCACCTGGTGTGTGGGCAGTACTGCTGGTTCCTGCCACCTAGTGATGTGTGGGCAGTCCTGCTGGCACCTGCCACCTTGTGTTGAGTGGACAGTACTGCTGTCTCATGCCACCTAGTGTTGTGTGGGCAGTACCGCTGTCTTCTGCCAACTGGTGGTGTGTGGGTCATACTCCTCCATCCTGCCAGCTGGTGTTGTGTGGGCTGTACTCCTCCCTCTGCCTCCTGCCACCTAGTGTTGTGTGGGCAGTCCTGGTGGCTCCTGCCACCTAGTGTTGTGTGGACAGTACTGCTGTCTTCTGCCAACTGGTGTTGTGTGGGCCATTCTCCTCCATCCTGCCACGTGGTGTTGTGTGGGCCATTCTCCTCCATCCTGCCACGTGGTGTTGTGTGGGCCGTACTCCTCGCTCCTGCCACCTTGTGTTGTGTCAGCAGTACTGCTGCCTCCTGCCACCTAGTGTTGTGTGGGCTGTACTCCTCCCTCTGCCTCCTGCCACCTAGTGTTGTGTGGGCTGTACTCCTCCCTCTGGTTCCTGCCACCTGGAGTTGTGTGGGCCATACTCCTCGGTCCTGCCACCTTGTGTTGTGTCGGCAGTACTGCAGGCTCCTGCCAACTAGTGGTGTGTGGTCCATACTCCTCCCTCCTGCCACCTTGTGTTCTGTGGGCAAAACTCCTCGCTCCTGCCACCTAGTGTTGTGTGGGCTGTACTCCTCCCTCTGGTTCCTGCCACCTAGTGATGTGTGGGCAGTTCTGCTGCCTCCTGCCACCTGGTGTTGTGTGGGCAGTACTGCTGGTTCCTGCCAGCTAGTGTTGCTTGGGCAGTCCTGCTGGCACCTGCCAACTTGTGTTGTGTGGACCATACTCCTCGGTCCTGCCACCTAGTGTTGTGTGGGCAGTACTGCAGGCTCCTGCCAACTAGTGGTGTGTGGTCCATACTCCTCCGTCCTGCCACCTGGTGTAGTGTGGGCAAAACTCCTCGCTCCTGCCACCTAGTGTTGTGTGGGCTGTACTCCTCCCTCTGGTTCCTGCCACCTAGTGATGTGTGGGCAGTTCTGCTGCCTCCTGCCACCTGGTGTTGTGTGGGCAGTACTGCTGGTTCCTGCCACCTAGTGTTGTGTGGGCTGTACTCCTCCCTCTGGCTCCTGCCACCTGTTGTGTGGGCAGTACTGCTGGTTCCTGCCACCTGGTGTTGTGTGGGCAGTACTGCTGGTTCCTGCCAGCTAGTGTTGCTTGGGCAGACCTGCTGGCACCTGCCACCTTGTGTTGTGTGGACCATACTCCTCGATCCTGCCACCTTGTATTGTGTGGGCAGTACTTGCTGGTTGCTTCTACCTAGTGTCGTGTGGGCAGTCCTGGTGGCTCCTGCCACCTAGTGTTGTGTGGACAGTACTGCTGTCTCATGCCACCTAGTGTTGTGTGGGCAGTACCGCTGTCTTCTGCCAACTGGTGGTGTGTGGGTCATACTCCTCCGTCCTGCCAACTGGTGTTGTGTGGGCAGTACTCCTCCCTCTGGCTCCTGCCACCTGGTGTGTGGGCAGTACTGCTGGTTCCTGCCACCTAGTGATGTGTGGGCAGTTCTGTTGCCTCCTGCCACCTGGTGTTGTGTGGGCAGTACTGCTGGTTCCTGCCAGCTAGTGTTGCTTGGGCAGTCCTGCAGGCACCTGCCACCTTGTGTTGTGTGGACCATACTCCTCGATCCTGCCACCTTGTATTGTGTGGGCAGTACTGCTGGTTCCTGCCAGCTGGTGTTGTGTGTGCTGTACTCCTTGCTCCTGGCTCCTGCCACCTGGTGTTGGGTGGGCAGTACTGCTGGTTCCTGCCAGCTGGTGTTGTGTGGGCCATACTCCTCGCTCCTGGCTCCTGCCACCTTGTGTTGTGTGGGCAGTCCTGCTGGCTCCTGCCACTTGGTGATGTGTGGGCCATACTCCTTGGTCCTGCCACCTTGTGTTGTGTGGGGCATACTTTTCGCTCCTGCCATCTCGTGATGTGTGGGCAGTACTGCTGGCTCATGCCACCTAGTGTTGTGAGGACAGTACTGTGGGCTCCTGCTGCCTAGTGGTCAGCATAGGCACCACTGCTCCTTTTTCCAGAAGGGGATTTCCCTTCCTCCATTATTGATAATGCTTTCATCCACATCTGCATTTCCTGGACATCTGCCCTGATTCCATCTTCCTTCTGAGTTTACAGGAATAAAGTTCCTCTTGTTCTTACCTATCACCCGAAGTCATTATGTGCAACTTCTGCCAATTTCTCCCTCACAGTTCCCTCTTCTTCAATACCCTACTCTGGCTCACCTTTTACCTTTTCCTTGCCTGCCTATAACCTCCCCCTAGTTCCCATTTTCTTTCCTTTTCTCGCATGTTCAACTTTCCTCTCCTATTGGGTGCCATGGTAGTACAGCAGTTAGCATGATGCTGTTCCAGCTTGGGACATTCTGGAGTTTGGAATTCATTTCTGGTGCCATTCTGTAAAGCATCTCTGTACAACCTCCCTGTGGAATGTGTGGGTTTTCTCCAGGTCCTGTGGTTTCCTTCTACAATCCAAAGACATATGGGGTAGGTTAATTGGTCATTGTAAATCATCCCTTGATTAGATTCGGATTAGTCAGTTTGTCAGCAGTTGCTGGGACCGCGTGGTTCAAAGGACCAGAGAGGCCTACTCCCTGATGTATTGTTAAATAATAAATCAGATTCTCCCAGGCCTTTGTGTTTTCTTATCCCTGCTTCTTACTTCATCCCCATTCCCCACCCCCCCCCCCCCCCCCCCCCCCCCCCGCCATCTGCTTCCCCTGCCACCTGCTGGCTTTTACTCCTTCTGCTCCTGTCACCTAGTGGTCAGCATTGGTACTGACTCTCTCATGCCACCTGGTGGTCAGTGCAGGCACTCTATTCCCTCCTGCACCTGGTGATCACAGTGGGAGTATTTATTTCAGTTTTGTTTTTATTTAGTGATACAGTGTGGAACCATTGAGTCACACCACCCAGCAGTATACTAACTTAATGCTAGCCTAATCACAGGACAATTTACAATGATCAATTAACCTAAGTCTTTAGACTATGGGAGGAAACCCACACATACACACACAGGAAGAACGTACAGACGCCCCAAGCTGTAATCATGTCATGCATTTGACATTCCACGCTGGTCCCTTTGATCGCTCCTGCCACCTGCTGGTCAGTTAGGGCACTGCAGCTCCCTCATGCCACCTGGTGGTCAGTCAAAGCCTCAGATCACAGAGTCTTACAGCAGAAACAGACCCCTTCGACCCATCTCGGTGTATTTACGTGATATATCTGGGTGTCATGCAAAGCAAAGGTTTTCACTGCATCTCAGTACATGTGACAATAAAAGCATAAAACTGTCCATATTGCCATCTCAAAGACTTTGGGAGAAATCTGGAGATTATCATCTTCAAACATACAAAATGCTGGAGGGCCAAACTGTCCAGGGCCATCAGAGGGGCAAAGCGTGCACACGCCCAGCTAATCCACAGTTACTTCCAGGACAGCGGTGACACGAAGCGCATGTGGAAGGGCATCCAGGACATCACCAATTACAAGACAACATCAGCTGACTGTGCAGGTGATGCTTCCCTCCCAGATGCGCTGAATAACTTCTACACCCAGTTGTAGGCGGAAAATGACGTGGCAGCGAGGAAGTCCACCCCTTCTATAAATGACCAGGTGATGTGACTCTCCGTGGCCGACGAGAGAAGAACCCTGTGCAGGGTCAACCCACGGAAGGCTGCTGGACCAGACAACGTCCCTGGTAGAATGCTCAGAGGATGTGCAGACCAGCTAGCAGATGTTTTCACTGACATCTTCAACATCTCCCTGAGCAGCACCACCATTCCAATGTGCTTTAAGGCCGCCACCATCATCCCCGTGCCAAAGAAGTCTTCAGTGTCCTGCCTGAATGATTACCGTCCCATTGCACTTACACCCATCATCATGAAGTGTTTCGAGAGGCTCGTCATGAGGCATATCAAGACCCTGCTGCCCCCCTCACTGGACCCCCTGCAGTTTGCGTACCGTCCCAACCACTCAACAGACAACGCCATTGCCACCACCCTCCACCTGGCCCTAACCCACCTGGACAAAAAAGACACATACTTTCGATTGCTGTTCATATACTGCAATTCAGCATTCAACACAATCTTCCCTCAGAAACTGATTGGAAAGCTGAGCCTACTGGGCCTGAACACCTCCCTCTGCAACTGGATACTAGACTTCCTGACTGGGAGACCTCAGTCAGTCCGGATCGGGAGCAGCATCTCCAACACCAACACACTGAGCATGGGGGCTCCCCAGGGTTGCTTGCTCAGTCCACTGCTGTTCACTCTGCTGACCCACGACTGTGCTGCAACACACAGCTCGAACCACATCATCAAGTTCGCCAATGACACGACCGTGGTGGGTCTCATCAGCAAGAATGATGAGTCAGCTTACAGAGAGGAGGTGCAGTGGCTAACAGACTGGTGCAGAGCCAACAACCTGTCTCTTAATGTGAACAAAACAAAAGAGATAGTTGTTGACTTCAGGAGGGCACGGAGCGACCACTCCCCGCTGAACATCGACGGCTCCTCGGTAGAGATCGTAAAGAGCACCAAATTTCTTGCTGTTCACCTGACGGAGAACCTCACCTGGTCCCTCAACACCAGCTCCATAGCAAAGAAAACCCAGCAGCGTCTCTACTTTTTGCGAAGGCTGAGGAAAGTCCATCTCCCACCCCCTCATTCTCATCACAGTCTACAGGGGTTGTATTGAGAGCATCCTGAGCAGCTGCATCACTGTCTGGTACGGAAATTGCACCATCTCGGATTGCAAGACCCTGCAGCAGATAGTGAGGTCAGCTGAGAAGATCATCAGGGTCTCTCTTCCTGCCATCATGGACATTTACACTACATGCTGCATCACAAAGGAAACAGCATTATGAAGGACCCCATGCACCCCTCATACAAACTCTTCTCCCTCCTGCCATCTGGGAAAAGGCTCCAAAGCATTCGGGCTCACGACCAGACTATGTAACAGTTTCTTCCCCCAAGCTATCAGACTCCTCAATACCCAGAGCCTGGACTGACACCTTGCCCTGTTGTCCTGTTTATTATTTATTGTAATACCTGCACTGTTTTTGTGCACTTTATGCAGTCCAGTGTAGGTCTGTAGTCTAGTGTAGCTTTCTCTGTGTTGTTTTTTTAATTACATAGTTCAGTCTAGTTTTTTGTACTGTGTCATGTAAACCATGGTCCTGAAAAACGTTGTCTCATTTTCACTATGCACTGTACCAGCAGTTATGGTCGAAATGACAATAAGAGTGACTTGACTTGACTTGAGGTCAGGCAACATCTGTGGTAAGGAATAAGCAGTTGATGTTTTGACCAAAGGCACTTCATTCAGTGTTTGCATTTATGATTTCCTGCTTTTAAACCTCCCACTCACATCTACAGTGATGAAATGCTTTGAGAGGCTGGTCATGACCAGACTGAACTCCTGCCTCAGCAAGGACTTGGACCCACTGCAATTTGCCTATTGCCACAATAAGTCAATGCCAGATACAATCTCAATGGCACTTCACAAACACCTACGTCAGGATACTGCTCATCGACTATAGCTCAGCATTTAGCACCATCATTCCCACAATCCTGATGGATAAGTTATAGAATCTGGGCCTCTGTACCATCATCTGCAATTAGATCTTCGACTTCCTAACCAGAAGACCACAATCTGTGCAGTTTGGTGATAATATCTCCTCCTCACTGACAATCAACACTGGTGTACCTCAGGGGTGTGTGCTTAGCCCACTGCTCTACTCTCTCTATACCCATGACTGTGTGGCTAGGCATAACTCAAATACCATCTATAAATTTGCTGATGTTACAACCATTGTTGGTAGAACCTCAGGTGGTGATGAGAGGGCGTACAGGAGTGAGAAATACCAACTAGTGGAGTGGTGTTGCAGCAACAACCTTGCACTCAACGTCAGTGAGACGAAAAAGCTGATTGTGGACTTCAAGAAGGGTAAGACGAAGGAACACATACCAATCCTCATAGAGGGATCAGAAATGGAGAGAATGAACAGTTTCAAGTTCCTGGGTGTCAAGATCTGAGATCGAACCCATTCCCAACATATCGATGCAGTTATAAAAAAAGCAAGACAGTGGCTATACTTCATTTGGAGTTTGAAGAGCTTTGGCGTGTCAACAAATACACTCAAAAACTTCTATAGATGTACTGTGGAGAGTATTCTGCATCACTGTCTGGTATGGGGGATGAAGCTGCACAGAATGAAGCTGCAGAGGATCATTAGTTTAGACAGCTTCATCTTGGGGACTAGCTAAACAAAGTAGCCAGGACATCTTCAGGGAGCGGTTTCTCAGAAAGGCAGCGTCCATTATTAAGGACCCTCAGCACCCAGGACATGCCCTTTTCTCACTGTTACCATCAGGTAGGAGGTACAGAAGCCTGAAGGCACACACTCAGCGATTCAGGAACAGCTTCTTCCCCTTTGCCATCCGATTCCTAAATGACATTGATCCCGTGAGCCGTGCCTCACTTTTTAAATATATATTCTTTCTGTCTTTGCACAATTTAAATCCATTCAATATACATATACTGCAACTGATTGATTGATGGATTTTTCTTCTAGATTATGGATTGCATGGAACTGCTGCTGCTAAGTTAACAAATTTCACAACACGTGCCAGTGAAAATAAACCTGATTCTGGTTCTGCATTCACTCTGTAGGGCATCATCTCTTTCTACCTCAATCGTTGGTAGTAATGTGCACCACAACTCTGGCTGCTCACTGTCTCCTTGGGAATATTCTGCAATCACTCAGAGACATCCTCAACCCTGGCACCCAGGAGAAATGGCCACAGAATCTCCTGATTGTCCTCCTAATTAGGCCTCTATTACTCTAGTTCTCATCTCCACTCTCCTCGACAATGCATCTGAATCAGTCGCTGATACACTTGTTAGAGAGGGAAATGGCCACGGGGAACCCTGTGCTCTCTTCCTTACTCCATAGAACTACAGAACATTACAGCACAGAAACACTTCTTGGCTGTGCTGAACCATTTTTCTGCCTAGTCCCACTGACCTGCACCAGGACCATATCCCTCCATACACCTCTCATCCATGTACCTGTCCAATTTTGTCTTAAAAGTTAAAAGTGAGCCCACATTTACCACTTCATCTGGCAGCTCATTCCACACTCCCACCACTCTCTGTGTGAAGTAGCCCCCCCCAATGTTCCCTTTAAACTTTTCCCCCTTCACCCTTAACCCATGTCCTCTGGGTTTTCACTACCCTAGCCTCAGTGGAAAAAGCCTGCTTGCATTCACTCTATCTATACCCATCATAATTTTATATATCTTTATCAAATCTCCCCTAATTCTTCTACTGTCCAGGGAATAAAGTCCTAACCTATTCAACCTTTCTCAACCTGGAATGTATGCGGGATGGTTTTCTGAACCAACATGTCGAGGAACCAACCAGAGAACAGGCCATTCTAGATTGGGTATTGAGCAATGAGGAAGGGTTAGTTAGCAATCTTGTCGTGCGAGGCCCCTTGGGTAAGAGTGACCATAATATGGTGGAATTCTTCATTAAGATGGAGAGTGACATAGTTAATTCAGAAACAAAGGTTCTGAATTTAAAGAAGGGTAACTTTGAAGGTATGAGATGTGAATTAGCTAAGATAGTCTGGCAAATGATACTTAAAGGGTTGACAATGGATATGCAATGGCAAGCATTTAAAGATCACATGGATGAACTACAACAATTGTTCGTCCCAGTTTGGCAAAAGAATAAACCAGGGAAGGTAGTGCACCCGTGGCTGACAAGGGAAATTAGGGATAGTATCAAGTCCAAAGAAGAAATATATAAATTAACAAAAAAAAGCGGCACACCTGTGGACTGGGAGAAATTCAGAGACCAGCAGAGGAGGACAAAGGGCTTAATTAGGAAAGGGAAAAAAGATTATGAGAGAAAGCTGGCAGGGAACATAAAAACTGACTGTCAGAGCTTTTATAGATACGTGAAAAGAAAAAGATTGGTCAAGACAAATGTAGGTCCCTTACAGTCAGAAACAGGTGAATTGATCATAGGGAACAAAGACATGGCAGACCAATCGAATAACTACTTTGGTTCTGTCTTCACTAAGGAGGACATAAATAATCTTCTGGAAATAGTAAGGGACCGAGGGTCTAGTGAGATGGAGGAACTGAGGGAAATACATGTTAGTAGGGAAGTGGTGTTAGGTAAATTGAAGGGATTAAAGGCAGATAAATCCCCAGGGCCAGATGGTCTGCATCCCAGAGTGCTTAAGGAAGTAGCCCAAGAAATAGTGGATGCATTAGTGATAATTTTTCAAAACTCCTTAGATTCTGGATTAGTTCCTGAGGATTGGAGGGTGGCTAATGTAACCCCACTTTTTAAAAAAGGAGGGAGAGAGAAACCGGGGAATTATAGACCGGATAGTCTGACATCAGTGGTGGGGAAAATGCTAGAGTCAGTTATCAAAGATGTGGTAACGCCACATTTGGAAAGAGGTGAAATCATTGGACAAAGTCAGCATGGATTTGTGAAAGGAAAATCATGTCTGACGAATCTTATAGAATTTTTTGAAGATGTAACTAGTAGAGTGGATAGGGGAGAGCCAGTGGATGTGGTGTATTTAGATTTTCAAAAGGCTTTTGACAAGGTCCCACACAGGAGATTAGTGTGCAAACTTAAAGCACATGGTATTGGGGGTATGGTATTGATGTGGATAGAGAATTGGTTGGCAGACAGGAAGCAAAGAGTGGGAATAAACGGGACCTTTTCAGAATGGCAGGCAGTGACTAGTGGGGTACTGCAAGGTTCAGTGCTGGGACCCCAGTTGTTTACAATATATATTAATGATTTAGACGAGGGAATTAAATGCAGCATCTCCAAGTTTGTAGATGACATGAAGCTGGGCGGCGGTGTTAGCTGTGAGGAGGATGCTAAGAGTATGCAGGGTGACTTGGATAGGTTAGGTGAGTGGGCAAATTCATGGCAGATGTAATTTAATGTGAATAAATGTGAGGTTATCCACTTTGGTTGCAAGAACAGGAAAACAGATTATTATCTGAACGGTGGCCGATTAGGAAAAGGGGAGATGCAACGAGACCTGGGTGTCATTGTACACCAGTCATTGAAGGTGGGCATGCAGGTACAGCAGGCGGTGAAAAAGGCAAATGATATGTTGGCATTCATAGCAAAAAAATTTGAGTACAGGAGCAGGGAGGTTCTACTATAGTCGTACAAGGCCTTGGTGAGACTGCACCTAGAATATTGCGTGCAGTTTTGGTCCCCTAATCTGAGGAAAGACATTCTTGCCATAGAGGGAGTACAGAGAAGGTTCACCAGATTGATTCTTGGGATGGCAGGACTTTCATATGAAGAAAGACTGGATTGACTAGGCTTATACTCACTGGAATTTAGAAGATTGAGGGGGGATCTTATTGAAACATATAAAATTCTAAAGGGATTGGACAGGCTAGATGCAGGAAGATTGTTTCCGATGTTGGGGAAGTCCAGAATGAGGGGTCACAGTTTAAGGATAAAGGGGAAGCCTTTTAGGACCAAGATGAGGAAAAACTTCTTCACAAAGAGAGTGGTGAATCTGTGGAATTCTCTGCCACAGGAAACAGTTGAGGTCAGTTCATTGGCTATATTTAGTTAGATATGGCCCTTGTGGCTAAAGGGATCGGGGGTATGGAGAGAATACAGGTACAGGGTTCTGAGTTGGATGATCAGCCATGATCATACTGAATGGCGTTGCAGGCTCGAAGGGCCAAATGGCCTACTCCTGCACCTATTTTCTATGTTTCTATGTTTCTCTGTAACTCAGCTTCTCAAGTCCTGGCAACATCCTTGTAAACCTTCTCTGCACTCTTTCAACCTTATTAATATCCTTCCTGTAATTCAGTGACCAAAACTGCACACAATACTTCAAATTTGGCCTCACCAATGCCTTATACAACTTCACTATAACAGTCCAACTCTTATATTCAATACTTATAAAGGCCAATGTACCAAAAGCTCTCTTTACTACCCTATCTACCTGTGATGCCAGTTATAGGGAATTTTGTATCTGTCTTCCCAGATCCCTCTGTTCTACTGCACTCTTCAGTGCCCTACCATTTATCTTGTATGTTCTACCTTGGTTTTTCCTGCCAAAGTGCAATACCTCACACTTGTCTGTATTAAACTCCATCTGCCATTTGTCAGCCCATTTTTCCAGCTGGTCCAGATCCCTCTGCAAGCTTTGAAAACCTTCCTCACTGTCCACTACACCTCCAATCTTTGTATCATCAGCAAATTTGCTGATCTAATTTACCACATTATCATCCAGATCATTGATATAGATGACAAATAACAATGGACCCAGGACTGATCCCTGTGGCACACCACTAGTCACTAATCACAGGCCTCCACTCACAGAAACAATCCTCCCCTACCACTCTCTGACTTCTCCCGTTGAGCCAATGTCTAATCCAATTTACTACCTCACCATTATACCTAGCGACTGAATCTTCCTAACTGACCTCCCATGCGGGACCTTGTCAAAGGCCTTACTGAAGTCCATATATACAACATCCCTTCATCCACTTTCCTGCTAACCTCTTCGAAAAACTCTAATAGATTTGTTAAACATACAAAGCCGTGTAGACTCTACCTAATAAGTTTCTGTCTATCCAAATACTTGTAGATCCTATCTCTTAGTACTCCTTCCAATAATTTACCCACTACCGACGTCTAACGCATCGGCCTATAATTTCCCAGATTACTTTTAGAGCCTTTTTTAAACAACAGAACAACATGAGCTATCTTCCAATCCTCTGGCACCTCAACCGTAGATACCGACATTCTAAATATATCAGCCAGGGCCCCTGCAATTTCAACACTAGTCTCCTTCAATGTCCGAGGGAATACCCTGTCAGGTCCTGGGGATTTATCTACTCTGATTTTCCTCAAGATAGCAAGCACCTCCTACTCTTCAATCTTTATAGATTCCATGACCTCACTACTTGTTTGCTTTATTCCTATTGACTCCATGCCAGTTTCCTTAGTAAATACAGATGCAAAAAACCTATTTAAGATCTCCCCCATTTCTTTTGGTTCCATACATAGCCGACCACTCTGATCGTCAAGAGGACCAATTTTATCTCTTACTATCCTTTTGCTCTTGATATACTTATAACCATATAACCATATAACAATCACAGCACAGAAGCAGGTCATCTCGGCCCTCCTAGTCCATGCCGAACTCTTAATCTCTTGTAGAAACTCTTTTGATTATCCTTCACCTTGACTGCCAAAACAACATCATGTCTTCTTTTAGTCCTCCTGAATTCTTTCTTAAGTATTTTTTGCACTTTTTATACTCCTCAAGTACCTTATTCGCTCCCTGTTTCCTATACATGTCATACATCTCTCTCTCTTCTTCTTTGTCAGAGTTCCAATATCCCTAGAGAACCAAGGTTCCTTATTCTTATTCACTTTGCCTTTAATCCTGACAGGAACATACAAACTCTCCACTCCCAAAATTTCTCCTCTGAAGGCCTCCCACTGACCAACGATATTCTTACCAGAGAACAACCTGTCCCTATCCATGCTTTTTAGATCCTTTCTCATTTCTTCAAGTTTGGCCTTTTTCCAGGAGGAGGAGATGCTGTTCCTAAAGCATTGAGTGTATGGTTGAGGGCCCAGTACCTCCTCCTTGATGGTAGCACTGAGACGAGAGCATGTCCTAATGCTGAGGGTCCTTCACGATGTATGCCGCATTCTTCGGGCATTGCCTTTTTAAAGATTTCCTCTTCTAAGGTCGTTTAAACTAAATACAGGATTGATCATTTAAATGAGGCGTGTTGGAGCAGAGGCTTAAGGAGACCAGCTCCCTACAGCTATTTAAAGAAGTAGGTACATTTTTGAATGATCAGTACAATGAGGGTGGTGGTGAACTGGTACAGTGGGGAGGGGCCGGGGGCAGTTCAGCCATAATCACATTTAATGGACACAGAACACCATAGCACACCATTCCACCCATCTAGTCTCTACCAAACTATTAATCTGTCTAGTCCCTGGTGGGCAGAATGGCCTGCTCCTGCTCCAAATTCCTTTTGATTTTATTTCCTATTTCAGATCAGGCTGATGGGGCTTGTTAGCCATGATTGGCAGCTTGTCTAGGAGAAGGAAAAACTCTAATCACAAATCTCTGTTGCGTTGCAACTATTCATACTCATGGAGAAGGCTCTGGGAGTTAACCCCGAGGGAAAAATCGGGAGCTGAAGTCCTACTTTATGTTCAATGCTGACTGGCAACTCGTGTGATGCTGCTGGTGCCAAACTGCATTGGTCTTTGGATTCGTAGAGGGGAGCCTGCTACGTGGGCAACAGCTTGCTTTCCATATTGTACTGTCCTGGCTAGTGCATGGTCGGCCTATTACGGAGAGCCTATTACAAATGTTATCAATGCACCATGGAAAGCAGCAGCTCTGTCTGCGGCCACCACTGGTCACCGGCAGCCAATCAGAAGAGACTCCTTTTACTCTCACTCTTTGCCTCCTGCCAATCAGCCACTGCTTTCCTGTAAAACCATGGGCTTGTAGCTCGTCAAACGGCCTCATGTGTGACACCTTGTCAGAGGCCTTCTGAAAATCCAAGTGCACAACATCCACCAATTCTCCTTTGTCTATCCTGCTTGTTATTTCTTCAAAGAATTCCAGCAGATTTGTCAGGCAAGATTTTCCCTTGAGGAAACCATGCTGACTACGGACCATTTTATCATCAGCCTCCAAGTACCCTGAGACCTCATCCTTAACAATCAACTCCAACATCTTCCTAGCCACTGAATCAGACTAATTTCCTTTCTTCTGCCTCTCTCCCTTCTTTAAAAGTGGAGTGATATTTATAATTTTCCAGTCTTCCAGAACAATTCCAGAATCTAGTGATCCTTGAAAGATCATTACTAATGCCTCCACAATCTCTTCAGCCCCCTCTTTCAGAACCCTGGGGTGTACACCATCTGGTCCAGGTGATTTATCTACCTTCAGACCTTTCAGTTTCCCAAGAACCTCTCTCTGGTAATGGTAACTTCACCCACTGTCACTACGGTCAGATATGGCCCAAGTGTGGAGTGAGAGACACTGAAGCAGGTCGATGGTTCACAGATTTTAATGTGAACAGAGCTAAAGGGAAAAGAAAACAATAAACGCTAGGCCAAACAGGGCCGTTAACTAAAACTCTCACATGTTTAACGAAGCCAACACTGCAGCTGAAAGGAATAACTAAATATAAAACAAATACCGCTGGCTTCAGAGACAGTTGGCTCGACAGTCCAATATCCGAGGCAAGGCCGAATACAAGCAGACAGCGGAACGATGCTGTGCTTTGCTCAAGTCTTGACAAGCACTATGACAAAATGAGTGGAGTTAAATACCATCACAATAAAATAATAATTAGCTGACACGTGCATATTCACAAGCACAATTGCTGTATCTGCTGTATTGCCGAATCTGTGGTTGTGAAAATCACTTCATGACCCCTGACACCTGGAACTTCGCCTAGTGTCTTCCACAGTGAAGTATGATGCAAAATACTTATTAAGTTCACTTGCCACTTCCTTGTCCCCCTTCACTATTGCTCCAGCATCACTTGCCAGCAGTCTGACATCCACTCTTGCCTCTCTTTTACACTTCGTATCTGAAGAAACTTTTGGTATTCACTATATTATTGGCGAGCTGACCATCTTTATGTTCTTAAAGAATTTTTAGTTGCCTTCTGTCAATTTTTATGTAACATGCTGTAGGGTTTCACTGATAGTGTAATGGTTTCTCTGTAGCAGCAATGTTTGGGTTCTGACTAGAGATAACGGGGTTTGGAAAGCTGTTGTTCTTTCTTGTGAGTCTGGAAGACAGATTTTCACGATCTTTTGCCTTGGAGAGTTGAGGAGAGAAGACGCGAATGGAGAGAGTTGTTAGACCGCCGGACAGGGTGGACTCGGAGCGAGGGTCCGAAGGGCAGCGATGATCGGAGGAGGTCGATGGTGGGCAATCGGCTTGTCAGTGAGATCCAACATTGTGCACAGATTGCTTCATAAGATTTGGCCCTTTTTCTTATATTTAGTTTTCTTTACTAGCCATATACTGTAGTCAAAGTAAGAAATATAAAGCTTAATCGTTTAATTGCATATTGTGAACTGTTAGTTATTTTGTGGTACTGATTTGTAACAAGGGACACATTGCACAGCATCCCACCAAACCAGATTTCTAACAGTTTGGCCGGGCCGGGGGCTATCACCCCCTATATTTAACCACTAGCCGAAGCGAGAGTTACATTTAAAAGCTTCCCAATTGTCTAACTTGCCACTAATCTTTGTATTATATGCCCACTCTTTAGCTTTCACATTGTCTTTGTCTTCTCTCATTAGCCACGGTTGAGGCATCTTTCCTTTAGAATACTTCTTCCTCTTTGGGATGTATATATCCTGTGCCTTCTGAATTGTTTCCAGAAATTCCAGCCATTGCTGTTCTGCCGTCATCCCTGCCAGTGTTCTTTTCCGATTAACTCTGGCCAAATCCTCTCTCAAGCCTCTATAATTCCCTTTACTCCACTGTAATAATGTTACATCTGACTTTAGCTTTTCCTCAAATTTCAGTGTAAATTCGATCATATTATGATCACTTTCCCTAAGTGTTCTTTTTCCTTCAGCTCTCTACTCAATTCTGGTTCACTGCACAACACCCTCTCCAGAATAGCTGATACCCTTGTGGGCTCAACCATGAGCTGTTCTAAAAAGCTATCTGGTAAGCTTTGTAGAAGTCCCCCTCTTGGAATCCAGCACCAACCTGATTTTCCTAATCTACCTGTATATTGAAATCTCCAATGACTATTGGAGCATTGCCCTTTTGGCATGCACTTCCTATCTCACATTTTAAATTGTAGACCACATCTGTACTTTTGTTTGGGGGTCTGTATACAACTCCCATTAGAGTCTCTTTACCCTTGCAGTTCCTTAGCTCTATCCACAATGAATTAACATCTTCCAATCCTGTGTCACCTCATTCTAATGATTTAATGTCATTTTTTACCAAGCCTGTCCCCTCTGCCTGCCTGTCCTTTCAATACACTACACGTGCCTCTCCTCACTACACATTGCCTCTGTTTATAAACCAGCTACCTCATCTGTAGCACTATCATCTACCTTTCCTATGATACTTCTTTCATTGAAATATAGGCAGCTCAGAACACTAGTCACACCATGCTCAACTTCTTGACTCCTAACTTGTCATGGTCTTACCAACATTTATCTCCACAACATCTCCACTAACTGTTCTGACACTCAGTTTCCCATCACCCCACCATGTAGCACTAACAACCCTTCCCACGATGATCACCCTACAACTCTAGTTTGAACCCCACCATGTAGCATTAACAAACCTTCCCACGATGATATTAGTTCAGGTGCAAATGGACTGTACAGGTCTCACCGTCCTTGAAAGAGAGCCCAATGATCCAAAAATCCTATGACCTCCTTCTCTCACCAACACCTTAGCCACATATTAAACTGTATAATCTACGACTGAGAAGGTGCTCAGGAGGCTTAATGGTCTGAGGGTGGATAAATCTCCCAGACCTGATGGAATGCACCCTCAGGTTCTGAAGGAAGTAGCTGGAGAGATTACAGAGGCATTGACAATGATCTTTCAAGAATCGATAGATTCTGGCATTGTACCGGATAACTGGGAAACTGCAAAGGTTACTCCACTATTTAAGAAGGGTGGAAGGCAGCAGAAAGGAAACTATAGACCTCTTAGCCTGACATCAGTGATTGGGAAGCTTTGGAATCAATTGTTAGGGATGAGATTATGGAATACCAGGAGGCACATGACAAGATAGGCCAAAGCCAGCATGGTTACCTGAAAGGAAAATTCTACCTGACTAATCTACTGTAATATTTTGAGGAAATTACAAGCAGAGTAGACAAAGGAGATGCAATAGGTGTGATCTACTTGGATTTTCAAAAGGCCTTTGACAAAGTGCCGCACATGAGGCTGCTAAACAAGATAAAAACCCATAGAATTACAGGGAAATTACTAGCATGGGTGGAGCAGATAACAGAGAGTGGGAATAAAGGGATCCTATTCTGGCTGGCGGCCAGTTACCAGTGGAGTTCCACAGGGGTCAGTGTTGCGACCACTGCTTTTTACAATGTATGTCAATGATTCACTGATGATACAAAGATAGGTGGAGGAACGGGTAGTGTTGAGGAAACGGAGAGCCTGCAGAGAGACTTAGATAGTTTAGGCGAATGGGCAAAGAAGTGGCAAATGAAATACAATGTTGGGAGGTGTATGGTCATGCACTTTGGTGGAAGAAATAAATGGGCAGACTATTATTTAGATGGGGAGAGAATTCAAAATGCAGAGATGCAAAGGGACTTGGGAGTCCTTGTGCAAGATACCCTAAAGGTTAACCTCCAGGTTGAGTCAGTGGTGAAGAAGGCGAATGCAATGTTGGCATTCATTTCTAGAGGTATAGAATATAAGAGCAGGGGTGTGATGTTGAGGCTCTATAAGGCACTTGTGAGACCACACTTGGAGTATTGTGTGCAGTTTTGGGCTCCTTATTTTAGAAAGGATAAACTGACATTGGGGAGGGTTCAGAGAAGGTTCACGAGAATGATTCCAAAAATGAAAGGGTTACCATATGAGGAATGTCTGGCAGCTCTTGGGCTGTATTCCTTGGTGTTCAGGAGAATGAGGGGGTAACTTCTAGAAACATTCCGAATGTTAAAAGGCCTGAACAGATTAGATATGGCAGAGTTATTTCCCATGGTAGGGGAGTCTAGGACAAGAGGGCATGACTTCAGGACTGAAGAACATCTATTTAGAACAGAGATGTGGAGAAATTACTTTAGTCAGAGGGTGGTAAATCTGTGGAATTTGTTGCCACGAGTAGCTATGCAAGCCAAGTCATTGAGTGCATTTAAGGCAGAGATAGATAGGTTCTTGATTAGCCAGGGTATCAAAGGGTATGGGGAGAAGGCAGGGAGTGGGGATGACTGGAAGAATTGGATCAGCCCATGATTGAATGGCAGAGAAGACTCAATAGGCCGAAAGGCCTACTTCTGCTCCTACATCTTATGGTCTTATGATCTATCGGCCTTTAGCTTCTCCCTTTCAAATTGCAGGGTAAATTTGATCATATCATAATCACTATCTCATAATGCTTACTTTACCTTAAGCTCCCTATGGTATGACCCACATAGACCATGGGCAAACATCCTCCTTCTCTGAAAATTTTCAATGTTTCCAGATTTCTGCCCACTTAACTTGATCATCTTTGTGTTTTCACAGTTGAGATCTTTCCCACTATTGATCACAGGCCATGTCTCACGCCTTCTTGGTTTAAATTCATATCTTCAACATTTTATCCTGTCACTTCTATTATCAGTCCGGAAATGCAATCATGAAATACTGGACAGTAATTTTCACAAGTTAATTGAAGAGAAATTTCTCCGGTGCTCAGTGGCATTCGTAGAGAGTGGAACTGACAAGGGAATTTTTCACAGAGCCAGTGGGTTGAAGAGCCTCTGGGCTGTACTTCCCTCATGTTGTTATTTGCATTGCTGTCTTTGCTGAAGGGGTGAACTCGGCTAATCAGCTCCTCACTCAGTGACACACACATAGTGCTGGAGGAATCTGACATGCCAGTTAGCATCTATGGAGGAAAATGGACAGTTGACATTTGTGGGTTGAGACCCTTCATGTGAGCTGAAACAAAACATCAGGCCGGCCATTTCACTCCACGTATGTTGCCTGATCTGCAGCACTCTGTGAATTGAATCTGTAGTCTGCTGTGTCTCCAGCTCTACCTGAAACCTGGCCCTACCCCGTCTACACTGATACAACCCAAAAGGGTGCTCTGTTCTGGTTAATGAGCCATTTTCTCAGCATTGCCAATTCCCTTGGTTGCCCCTCCCTTGTAACTCAACAACTAACTGCCTCTAAAGATAACATGCCTGTTTATTTTACAGAACAAATGTCATTCCTTAAACTTGAGTAGATTTTCCTTTGATGAACTTTAACAAGTTCTGTTAATTGTATGTTAAAAAAAACACAAAAGATTTGCAGAGGCACTTGAGCTGGAAGATGAAGTGTGGCCCTGGTCCGAAAGATTTTAGTTTCATTGTGAGTCAGGCTCCCTTTCTGTGTTTTGCCTTAGCGTGACTGTAAAAGGATCCTCCAGCTCAGAACTCATTCAGGTGACAGGGAGTGTCCTGGCCCTCGAGACCTGCTTGAATCCGATGGTCAGTGATGAATCACAGAGCAAGTAATGATATCGCTCTTCCTTTCTCCCTCCCATCTCTAGGTTAAATCTCAAAGGAGCCTGAAGACACACACTCAATGTTTTAGGAACAGCTTCTTCCCCTCTGCCATCAGAATTATGAATGGACACTGAACCTATGAACACTACCTCACTATTTTTGCTATCTTTTTGCACTAATTTATAGAAACACTGACAAAATGCAGGAGGAACTCAGTAAATCAGGTAGCAACAATGGAAATGAATGAACAGTCGGCATTTTGGGCTGAGACCCTTCATCAGGACTGGAAAGAATGGGGGAAGATATCAGAACAAAAATGTGGGGAGACGGGAAAGAGGATAGGTGAAGACAAGTTGGTGGGAAAGGTAAAGGGCTAAAGAGGAAGGAATCTGATATGAAAGAAGAGAAAGAGGAGGAGGGGACTCAGGGGGAGGTGATAAGCAGATGAGAAGAAGTAAGAGGCCAGAGTAGGAGGTAGACAGAGCAGAGGAGGGAATTTTTTTTAACAGGAAGGGGAAATTGATGTTCATATCATCAGGTTGGAGGCTACCCAGATGGAATATAAGGCGCTGCTCCTCCACCCTGGGGGTGGCAGAAGAGGAGACCATAGACCAACATGTCAGAATGAGAATGGGACTAGGAATTAAAACATTTGGCCACCAGGAAGTTTCATTTTTGGCAGATGGACGGAGATGCTTGATGAAGCAGTCCCCCAATTTATGAGGGGTCTCACCGATGTAGAGGAGGCTGCATAGGGAGCACCAGACAAACGAGACAACACCAGAAGATCCACAGGTGAAGTGTTGTCTCGCCTGGACGGACTGTTTGGAACCCTTGCAGTTGAGAGAGGAGGTAAATGGGCCAGTGTAGCACTTTATCCACTTTGGATAAGTGCCAGGAGGGAGATTTTTGGTAAGGGACAAGGGAATCATGGAGGCAATGCCTGCAGAAAGTAAAGATATGTTTGGTGGTAGAACCCCTTTTGTTGTGTCTGTGCAATCACATATCAATTAAATAAAAGCACGCACACTGGAGATGGGTTTAACTGGTGTATGCACATTGCAGAAAGAGAGAGAGCAGATCAACTGCATGCGCAGACAACAGATCAATATGTGTAGGTAAATTTTCTGTCCAGACGTGTATCTAACGGGAGTCACTGACTTAAAAGTAATAGATCCATATCTTACAGCGTTGGAAATGGCAGAAGTTGCAAAGGCTGATGTGTTGGATGTGGAGGATGATGGGGTGTTAGGAAAAGACAAGAGGAACTCTATCACTGTTAAGGCAGTGGGTGTTTGGAAAAAGAAGGAGATGCAGATACTACTTATTTATGTTTTTATATATATTTCTTATTGTAAGTTATATTATATTGAAATGCACTGCTGCCACAAAACAACAAATTTCAGGACATATGTCAGTAATAATAAACCTGATTCTGCTGATCTTGGGTTACCAATTCATTGCATCAGACAACTGCAGAATGTCTCTGCAGACCAGAGGTGTCAAAACCAAAATGGTTGAGGTTTATGAGGTATCTGAAGTGATGGTGGAGACAGGAACCCTCAGTACATTTAACAAGTATTTAAACGAGTACTTAGCCAGCCAGTGCTGCAGTGGCATTGGCACTGGACTTCGAAGTGAACGGTCCCAGGTTTGAATCCAGCTGGCCCCTTGCACGCTATCCATTCATGCTGAGTTGAGCATCGAGCTAGCAACTTGGCCTCAAAAAAACAAACAAATGCTGAGGAAATGGCAAAAATGCCACTCAATGCACCACAAGTTGAAAAGGAACAACAAATGAGTACTTGAATTCCAGCATATAAAAACCTGTAGGCTAAGTGGCGGTAAATGGAATTAGTATAGATCAAAGTTCGAAGTAAATTTATTGTCAAAGTGCATGCACGTCCCTATACACTACTCTGAAATTCCTTTTCTTGTGGACATTCACAAAAAATACAAAGAAACCCCGTAGAATCAATGAAAAACTGCACACACCAAAGATGTACAAACAACCTATGCACAAAAGACAATAAACTTTGTGTGCTACTGAAAGAAAGAAAAAAAATATCGATCAGTGAGCAGAGAGCATGGTCTGGACAGTGGGAGCCCTTGATGATAGATCCTGCTTTCTTGTGACAGTGCTTCTTGTAGACCTATTTTTCTATGTTTCTATAGATATGCTCAATGGTGGGGAAGGCTTTACCCATGTTGGACTGGGCTGTATCCACTACTTGTTGTAGGTTTTTCCGTTCAAGGGCATTGGTGTTTCCATACCAGGCCATGATGAAACCATCGTAATTTTTTTTATCTTAAAAAATTTAAACTTCATAGTTTCATTTATCAAAATTATTTTTTAAGCCTTCTTTGAGTGCTTTAATTCTTTTTTGGATCTATTTAAAGAAGATAGACTGATGTGTTTTGAACAATTAGTTGATAAATATTCTCTTTCATATTCACACTTTTTATAATACCTCCAAATTAGACATTTTTTACAAAAATACTTAAGTAATTTTCCTTACATATTGGATGCCGACCTGTTAGATACTATTACGAGTATGAACCCTTTGATGAAGGGGTCCACTGGAAGAACTTATAATTTACTATTACAATGGGATAAGTGTCCTTTATTTAAGATTAAACAAGATTGGGAAAAGGAACTCAATTTGACTTTTACGATGGAGGACTGGACACGGATTCTGAAGTTGGTTAACTCTTCTTCAATTTGTGCTAGTTATTCACTGATTCAATTTATAATTGACAAAGGAAAGATTGCCTAAAATCTTTCCTAATGTTGATAGTTATTGTGATGGATGTAAAACTGAGACAGCTACACTGACACATGTTTTGGTCTTGTTCTATACCGGAACAGTTTTGGAAGTCAGTTTTTTCTACAATTTCTAAAGCACTTAAAATTAATTTACAGCCTAACAAATTAACTGTGTTTTTTGGAATAATTCCTCAAAATGTTTGTGGTATTTCTCTGTCTGACCAACATGTTATTGTGTTTGTTACATCGATAGCTAGGTGGGCCATTCTGTTGAAATGGAAAGATACGTCGGCTCCCACTCTGTCACAATGGTTCACTCAAGTGATGTTATGTCTTAGTTTGGAGAAAATTAGAAGTCAAACCTATGTTTGATTTTGAGAAAAGATGGGGTTCATTTGCTCATTACTACCATTTGAGTTAAGTGATAGATTTCCTCCACGATCTAATTGTAAATGTTGGTATTTTTTTGCTGGCGGTTTGATGTTTATCTTTAGAAGCTTTTTGTATGACACATGGCTCCGGGGTTGAACACCCAATGGGGTTTTTTTCTCTCACTTATCTTTGCTTTAGTAGGGTTTTTTTCTTTTTTTTGTGTCACCGTATTTTTCAATCTTTAAAACATTATTTTTTTCCTTTGAGACGTTGTAAGAACCATAGAACTATAGAACATTACAGTACAGAAACAGGCCTTTTGGCCCTTCTTGGCTGTGCCGAACCATTTTTCTACCTAGTCCCACTGACCTGCACCTGGGCTATATCCCTCCAAACCCCTCTCATCCATATACCTGTCCAAGTGTTTCTTAAATGTCAAAAGTGAGCCTGCATTCACCACTTCATCTGGCAGCTCATTCCACACTCCCACCATTCTGTGTGAAGAAGCCCCCCACCCCTAATGTTCCCTTTAAACTTTTCCCCCTTCACCTTTAACCCATGTCCTCTGTTTTTTTTCTCCCCTGGCCTCAGTGGAAAAAGCCTGCTTGCATTCACTCTATCTATACCCATCATAATTTTATACACCTCTATCAAATCACCCCTCATTCTCCTATGCTCCAGGGAATAAAGTCCTAACCTATTCAACCTTTCTGTGCAACTCAGTTTCTCAAGTCCCAGTAAACATCCTTGTAAACCTTCTCTGCACTCTTTCAACCTTATTAATATCCTTCCTGTAATTCAGTGACCAAAACTGCACACAATACTCCAAATTCAGACTCACCAATGTCTTATACAACCTCACCATTACATTCCAACTCTTATACTCAATACTTTAATTTATAAAGGCCAATGGCCCAAAAGCTCTCTTTATAACACTATCTACTTGTGACGCCACTTTTAGGGAATTATGTATCTGTATTCCCAGATCCCTCTGTTCTACTGCACTCCTCAGTGTCCTACCATTTACCTTGTATGTTCTACCTTGGTTTGACCTTCCAAAGTGCAATACCTCACACTTGTCCGCATTAAACTCAATCTGCCATTTTTCTGCCCATTCCTCCAACTGGTCCAAATCCCTCTGCAAGCTTTGAAAACCTTCCTCACTGTCCACTACAATCCAATCTTTGTATCATCAGCAAATTTGCTGATCCAATTTGCCACATTATCATCCAGATCATTGAGATAGATGACAAATAACAAAGGACCCAGCATTGATCCCTGTGGCACACCACTAGTCACAGGCCTCCACTCAGAGTAGCAATCCTCCACTACCACTCTCTGACTTCTCCCATTGAGCCAATGTCTAATCCAATTTACTACCTCTCCATGTATACCTAGCGACTGAATCTTCCTAACTAACCTCCCATGTGGGGCCTTACTGAAGTCCATGTAGACAACATCCACTGCCTTCCCTTCATCCACTTTCCTGGTAACCTCCTTGAAAAACTCTAATAGATTGGTTAAACATGACCTACCACACACAAAGCCATGCTGACTCTTACTAATAAGTCCCTGTCTATCCAAATATTTGTAGATCCTATCTCTTAGTATTCCTTCCAATAATTTACCTACTACCGATGTCAAACTTACTGGCCTATAATTTCCCGGCTTACTTTTTGAGCCTTTTTTAAACAACAGAACTGCATGAGCTATCCTCCAATCCTCTGGCACCTGACCCGTGGATATCGACATTTTAAATATTTCTGTCAGGGCCCCTGCAATTTCAACACTAGTATCCTTCAAGGTCCGAGGGAATACCCTGTCAGATCCTGGGGACTTATCTACTCTGATTTGCCTCAAGACAGCAAGCACCTCCTCCTCTTTAATCTGTATAAGTTCCATGACCTCACTACTTGTTTGCCTTGTTTCCATAGACTCCATTCCAGTTTCCTTAGTAAATACAGATGCAAAAAACCCATTTAATATCTCTCCCATTTCTTTTGGTTCCATACATAGCCGCCAACTCTGATCTTCAAGAGGACCAATTTTATCCCTTACTCTTTGCTCTTAATATACCTGTAGAAGCTCCTAGGATTATTTTTCACCCTGACTGCCAAAGCAGCCTCATGTCTTCTTTTAGCCCTCCTGATTTCTTTCTTAAGTATTTTCTTACTCTTTTTATACTCCTCAAGCATCTTATTTCCTCCCTGTTGCCTATACATGTTATACATCTCTCTCTTCTTTATCAGAGTTCCAATATCCCTTGAGAATCAAGGTTCCTTATTCTTATTCACTTTGCCTTTAACCCTGACAGGAACATACTGACTCAGCACTCTCAAAATTTCTCCTTTGAAGGCCTCCCACTTACCAATCACGTCCTTGCCAGAGAACAACCTGTCCCAATCTACGCTTTTTAGATCCTTTCTCATTTCTTCAAATTTGGCCTTTTTCCAGTTTAGAACTTCAACCCGAAGACCAGATCTATCTTTATCCATGATCAAGTTGAAATTAATGACGTTATGATCACTAGAACCAAAGTGTTCCCCGACACACACTTCCGTCACCTGTCCTAACTCGTTTCACAATAATAGATCTAATATTGCATCCTCCCTAGTTGGTACATCTATATATTGATTTAGAAACTTTCCTGAACACATTTCACATACTCTAACCCATCTAGACCTTTAACAGCATGGGAATCTCAAACAATGTGTGGATAATTAAAATCCCCTACAATCACAACTTTCTGTCTCCTGCAGTTGTCTGTTATCTCTCTGCAGGCTTGCTCCTCCAATTCTCACTGACTATTAGGTAGTCTATAATACAACCCTGTTAATGTGGTCATACTTTTCCTGTCTCTCAGCTCCACCCATATGGCCTCGGTAGACAAGCCCTCTAATCTGTCCTGCCGAAGCACTGCTGTAATATTTTCCCTGACTAGCAAAACCACCCCCCACCCTTCATCCCTCTGCCTCTATCACGTCTGAAACATCCGAACCCTGGAACATTGAGCTGCCAGTCCTGCCCCTCCTGTAGCCAAGTTTCAGTAATGGCTATGATGTCATAATTCCCTGTGTCAATCCACACCCTCAGCTCGTCTGCCTTCCTCACAATACTCCTCGCATTGAAATATACACACCTCAGAAGATTATTACCAGCACACACAACCTTACTATTTGTGACTTTGCATGAACTACTAACATCATTTACTTTTACCCCCATTCCACTACCTACTCTGGCACTCTGGTTCCCACCCCCCTGCAAATCTAGTTTAAACCCCCCCCCCCCAATAGCACTAACAAACCTCCCTGCAAGGATATTGGTCCCCTTGTAGTTCAGGTGTAACCCGTCTCTCTTGTACAGGTCCCACCTGCCCCAGAAGAGGTCCCAATGCTCCTGAAATCTGAAACTCTGCCCCCTACACCAGCTCCTCAGCCACGTGTTCATCCTCCAGAGTATCCTACTCTTACCCTCACTGGCACGTGGCACAGGTAGCAATCCTGAGATTACCACCCTCGAAGTCCTGCTTTTCTACTTCCTACCAAGCTCTCTGTACTCACTCCTCAGGACCTCCTCACTCTTTCTTCCTACGTCATTGATACCGATGTGTACCACAACATCTGGCTGATCACCCTCCCACTTCAGAATGCTGTGCACGTGATCAGAGACATCCCTGACCCTGGCACCCGGGAGGCAACAAACCATCCGGGAGTCTCTGTCACGACCACAGAACCTCCTGTCTGTACCCCTGACTATGGAGTCACCTATCACTACCGCTCTCCTCTTCTTCCTCCCTCCCTTCTGCGCTGCAGAACCAGACTCAGTGCCAGAGATCCGGCTGCTGCAGCTTGTCCCAGGTAAGCCACCCCTCCCCCCCCAACAGTATCCAAATCGGTATACTTGTTGTTGAGGGGAATGGCCACAGGAGAACCCTGCACTACATACCCTTTCCCCTTCCCTTGCCTGACAGTAACCCTATTACCTGTGCCCTGTTCCTTAGGTGTAACTACCTCCCGGCTGCTACTATCTATAAACTGCTCAGTCTCCCGAATGATCCAGAGGTCATCCAGCTCCTGCTCCAGTTCCCTAACGTGGTCTGTTAGGAGCTGCAGCTGGATGCACTTCTTGCAGGTATCGTTGTCAGGGACACCAGAGGTCTCCCTGACTTCCCACATCCTGCAAGAGGAGCATTCCAACATCCTGCCTGGCGTATTCCCAAGTCTAAACAAAAAAAAAGAAGAAAAACAGAAACTTACCGGAACCTACCGTCGCCTCTGCCTGTTTCTCACTGAAGCCTGTTGAGCCAAAGCCGTCCCACTCTGACTCCATCCACTCCAACGATGGCCACTGTATTTGGCAGTCCTTCTTTTAAACCTTGGTGCGCTATGTCACGCGCCTGCGCAGTAGAGCCTCTTTTCCCCGATCAGTTAAAGAAAAGAAAACTGACCTTCCCTCCACGATACTTCATCTTCCACTCTCAGCCTCCTGCTTTGATTGTAAGTGTTACGTACTTCGATGTACACTTGTTGTTTTGGATAATGATAGTAAAAAGATTTGAAAAGAAAAGAAACCATCAGTATTGCCGTGCATCTATAGAATATGGTTAAAGTTTTAGATGACATGCCGAACCTCAGTAAACTTATAAGATTCTTCTAAAACTGGAAAGTAGAGGCACTGCTGTTCTTTTTGCATAATGGCACTTCCGCGCTGGGTGCAGGACAGATCATCTGAAATGATTACACCAGGGAATTCAAAGTTGTTGGCCCTCACCACGTCTGATCCTTTAATGAGAGCTGCTGACTCATGGACTTCCTGTAGATGAGTAGTTGATGCTTGGCATGGACAAAACAGCCTGGTTTTGTTTGATTCTACATTCACACAACACTTCAGACTGGACACAGGAACCACAATCCAAGGAGATAGAAGAACCATAGTGTGAGGAAATTCCTGATGTGCAGAAGGTATATTAGACCATTACAGAGACCTTTAAATCTTTGCTGTCCACTAGTGTGGTGTTAGGTAACTGGAAGACCATTAAGCATGGCTTACATCATAAAACCATAAGATATAGGAGCAAAATTAGGCCAGTTGGCCCATCAAGTCTGCTCCACAATTTCATCTTGGCTGATCCTGCCTTTTCCCCGTATCCTTTTTGAGATTGGTTTCCCTGTTTGAGAAAGGGAACAGGGACAATTATAGGTTACTGAGGCTAATGTGTGGACATTACAGGGGCAAGAATGGTCCACACTTAGAAAGATTGGAATTAATCAAAGATGGTCAAAATGGTTCGTTACAGGGAAGCTTCTGACTGGACATTACTTCAGTGACTGGAACTTTAAGACCAGTGGTGTAACGCAAGGGTCAGTACTAGACTCTACATCGATTCAAAACGGGCAGCACAGCCAAGGCAGCCACCAGAGTGAGCAGGGCTGGTGTGGTGGGCTGAGCAATAGAGGGACAGGATTGGAAAGGTTAGGGTGATCAAGGAGTCAGCCTGATATCATAGAGTGGACAGCACTGAAACTGTACCTTCAGCTCATCTAGTCCATAGAAACATAGCAAACCTACAGCACAATACAGGCCCTTTGGCCCACAAAGTTGTGCTGTACATGTCCCTACCTTAGAAATTACTAGGCTTACCTATAGCCCTCTATTTTTCTAAGCTCCATATACCTGTCCAAAAGTATCTTAAAAGACCCTATCGTATCCACCTCCACCGCCGTTACCAGCAGCCCATTCCACGCACTCACCATTCTCTGTGTAAAATACTTACCCCTGACATCTCCTCTGGACCTACTCCCCAGCATCTTAGACCTGTGCCCTCTTGTGGCAACCATTTCAGCCCTGGGAAAAAGTCTCTGACTATCCACATGCTCAATGCCTCTCATCATCTTATACACCTCTACCATGAAAACTAACGTGCCTTCCTGAGCATGTGCTTTGGCCCATGGTCATTATCCTTTCCTATCGATGTACCTGTCCAAATGTCTTTTAAACATTGTAATCATTGCCCTGCTTTACTTTCCCAAAATCACACTTGTCTGGGTTGAAAGCGAAGGACATGGGTAAAGACCTAATGAGTACTTTACGTTAGTATTTACCAGACAGAAGGATGATGAGAAGAGGGAGAACAGTGCTGAGTGTATAGATACAGAAAAGTACAGCACAGAAATGGGCCCTTCGGCCTATCTAGTCTATGTCAAACTATATAAACTGCCTATTCCATCAACGTGCATGGGACCATAATCCTCCAGACCTCAACCATACATGTACCACTTGTGCTGGTGGCTTGTTCCACACTCTCACGACCCTCTAAATTAAGAAGTTTCCCCTCATGCTCTCCTTAAACTTTTCACCTTTCATCCTTAAGACATGGTGTCTGGTTATAGTCCCACCCAAACTCAGTGGAAGAAGCTGCTTGCATTTACCCTTTCTATACCCCTCATAATTTTGTATACCTTTGTCAAAATCTCCTCTCGATCTTCTACTGTCCTAATCTATTCAATCTTTCCTTCTAACTCAGGTCCGCTAGAGCCGGCAACAACCGTGTAAATTTTCTCTGCACTCATTCAAACTTATTGACAACTTTCTTGTAGTTAGGTGACCAAAGCTGCATGCAATACTCCAGACTGGGCCTCACCAATGTCTTATACAACTTCAACATAACATCCTATCTCCTGTACTCAGTACTTTGATTTTTAAAGACCAATGTGCCAAAAGCTTTCTTTATGACCCCATCTACCTGTGACATCACTTTCATTGAATTTTAAAACTCCTCAGTGCCCAGCCGTTCACTGTATAAGACCTATCCTGGTTGGTCCTACCAAAACACCTTGATCTTTACTGTATTACATTCCATCTGCTCATTTTTCCAGCTAGTCCAAATCCCACTGCAAGCCATGATAGTCTCCTGCACTTTCTACTGCATCTCCAATCTCCGTGTCATCAGCAAATTTGCTAATCCTTTTAACCTCATTATCATTCAGATCATTGATATAGATGACAACAATGGACCCAGCAGGGATCCCTGCAACACTCCACTAATCACAGGCTTCCAGTCAGAGAGGCAACAATCTATTACCACTCTCTGATTTCTCCCACAAAGCCAGTGTCTAATCCAGTTTACTATCTTATCTCAAATGCTGAGTGACTGAACCTTCCTGATCAACCTCCCATGTGGACCTTGTCAAATGCCTTCTCAGGTCTGTGTAGACAACCTCCATTGCCTTGCCTTCATCAACTTCCCTGGTAACTTCTTGAAAACCTCAATAAGATTGGTTAGACATGACCTACCACATACTAAGCCATGCTGACTATCCTAAGTCAGTCCATGTCAATCCAAATACAGATATATCCAGTCCCTCAGAATACTTTCCAATAACTTTCCCACTGCTGATGTCAGGTTCACCTGCCTATAATTTCCTGGTTTATTTTTAGAGCCTTTCTTGAACAACATTGGCTATCCTCCATTACTCTGGTACCTCATCTGTTGCTAAGGATGATTTAAATATCTCTGCTAGGGCCCCAGCAATATAGAAACATAGAAAACCTGCATCACAATACAGGCCCTTTGGCCCACAATGCTGTGCTGAACATGTACTTACTTTAGAAATTACCTAAGGTTACTCATTGCCCTCTATTTTTCTAAGCCCCATGTACCTGTCCAGGAGTCTCTTATAAGACCCTATTGCATCTGCCTCGACTACCGTTGCTGGCAGCCCATTCCATGCACTCCCCACTCTCTGCATAAAAAACTTACCCTGACATCTCCTCTGTACCTACTTCCAAGCACCTTAAACCTGCGTCCTCTCGTGCTAGCCATTTTAGACCTGGGAAAAAGCTTCTGACGATCCACATGATCAATGCCCCTCATCATCTTATACACCTCTATCAGGTCATCTCTCATCCTCCGCTGCTCCAAGGAGAAAAGGCCGAATTCACTCAACCTATTCTCATAAGGCATGCTCCCCAATCTCCTTGTAAATCTTGTAAATCTCCTCTACACCCTTTCTATAGTTTTCACATCCTTCTTGTAGTGAGGCAACCAGAACTGAGCACAGTACTCCAAGTGGGGTCTGACCAGGGTCCTATATAGCTGCAACATTACCTCTCGGCTCCTAAACTCAATCTCATGGTTGATGAAGGCTAATGCACAATATGCCTTCTTAACCTCAGAGTCAACCTGCGCAGCTGCTTTGAGCGTCCTATGGACTCGGATCCCAAGATCCCTCTGATCCACCACACTGCCAAGAGTCTTACCATTAATACTATATTCTGCCATCATATCTGACCTACCAAAATGAACCACTTCACACTTATCTGGGTTGAACTCCATCTGCCACTTCTCAGCCCAGTTCTGCATCCTATTGATGTCCTGTTGTAACCTCTGACAGCCCTCCACACTATCCACAACTCCTCCAACCTTTGTGTCATCAACAAATTTACTAACGCATCACTCACTTCCTCATCCAGGTCATTTATAAAAGTCACAAAGAGAAGGGGTCGCAGAACAGATCCCTGAGGCACTCCACTGGTCACCGACCTCCATGTAGAATATGACCTGTCTACAACCATTTTGCTTTCTGTGAGCAAGCCATTTCTGCACTTGCCTTCCCCAGGGGCCCAGGGAACACCTTGTCATGCTCTGGGGATTTATCTCAGGGCAGAAAACCCCTCCTCCACTGTAATTTGTCAAGGGTCAATGAAGTTGATGCCGCTTTGCCTCACTTCTATAGACTCTGTGTCAGTCTGCTGAGCAAATGCAGATGCAAAGAAAATCCATTTAAGATCTTCTCCATCTCTTTTGGCTCCATGCATGGATTACCATTCTAATTTTCCAGTGGACCAATTTTGTCCCCAACAGTCCTTTTGCTCTTAACATACCTGTAGAATCCCTTAGGATTTTCGTTCACCTTGTCTGCTGCAGCAACCTCATGCTTTCTTTTAGCCCTCCTGATTCCTTTCTTAAGTGTTCTCTTGCATTTTTTATACTCCATAAGCATCTGGTTTGTTCCTCCCTGTTATGCACCCCTTTTTTCTTAACCTGGGCTTTAATTGTTACAAGCGGGCATTGGGAACGGACCCAAGTGCAGGACACAGACATAGAAGTAGTATAAAGAGAACAGTATTTATTGATAGTTACGAGGGAGGTCAGGGAGTGAGGACAAAATGTCAACATGGATGTAAACGTTGGATAAGAAACCGTTAAAACCTGGAATAGGACTTGGTCTTGTACTTGCATCCCATGAGGCGAGGTGAGGCGGCACGGCATGGCAGCAGCAGCCTTTCAGACCTGGTATTACTTTAATTTAATTTTCTGTTTTAAGTTTGATACACAATTTTCGATTAGGGCACATGGATAACAGAGCGGCTATCTACCATCGCCAGATACTACTACAACACAGAGATCGCCCAAAAACAAACCTTCACAAAAATCTGCTGGCTGAATTACGCTACGTCGGCTTGCTGAGGGGAATGGGCCTACAATCCTCGGACTTGCCTGATGTTGGGAGCCGGAGATGGAGACGTCGAAAGCGATGTGCGAGGAAGCAGAAGCGAGGCAAACGGGCAGGGGTCCGTGCCAGGCTAAAAACAAACCCTAGCCGGCTTTCCCGTCCATTCTGCTCTCCAATGTCCGCTCCCTGGATAATAAAATGGACTACATCCAACTCCAAGGTAATACTCGGCGGGAGTACAGAGTTTGTCTTCACAGAGACCTGGCTCACTGATGGGATTTCGGACGCTGCCATCCAGCTAGACGGGCTCGCTTTGTTTCGTTTGGACAAAGATGCAGCTCTCCGGTAAGGTCCGCGGTGGCGGTGTCTGTGTTTACATCGACACGGAATGGTGTAAGAACTCTGTGCTGGTTTCCAGTCACTGCTCATCGTTAGTGGAGTTTGTGGCAGTTCGATGCAGACCATTTTATTTGCCTTGGGAATTCACCTCTGTCCTTATATTCGATGTCTACATTCCCCTCTGTCCTTATATTCGGTGTCTACATTTCCCCCAGCGCTAATGCTAAGGAGGCGCTCTGTGAACTGTACGGGGCTATTAGCGAACAGCAGAACGCACACCCTGATGGTCTGTTTATTGTCACCGGTGATTTTAACCATGCGAACCTTAAGTCAGTGCTCCCCAAATTCCATCAGTATGTGGACTTTGCAACGAGGGGGAGAATACCTTGTTTACACAAACATCCCCGACGCGTACTGGGCGGAGCCCCACCCCCACCTCGGATACTCAGACCACATCTCTGTTATGCTAATCCCAGCATACAGACCGCTCGTCAGGCGCTCCAGACCAGTTCAGAAGCAGGTGAAAACCTGGCCAGCAGGAGCCATCTCTGCTCTTCAAGACTGCTTTGAGCACACTGACTGGCACACGTTCAGGGAGGCTGCAACTGATGGCGACTCTACCAACTTAGAGGAGTACACGGCATCAGTGACCAGCTACATCAGCAAGTGCACTGATGATGTTACTCTGTCCAAGACCATCACTACATGCACTAACCAGTAGCCATGGATGACCGCGGAGGTGCGTGTGCTGCTGAGGACCCGTGACTCCACCTTCAGAGCAGGCGACAAGGCAATTTTAACAACAGCGAGGGCCAAACAGTCCCCAACCATCAGAGGGCCAAAGCATACACATGCCCAGCTAATCCACAACCACTTCCAGGACAGCGGTGACACGTGGCGCATGTGGAAGGGCATCCAGGACATCACCACATACAGGACAGCATCACCTGACTGTGCAGATGATGCCTCCCTCCCAAATGCGCTGATTGACTTCTACACCTGCTTTGAGGCGGAAAATGATGTGACAGCGAGGAAGTCCACCTCTCCTGCGAATGACCAGGTGCTGTGTCTCACCGTGGCCGACGAGAGAAGAACCCTGTGCAGGGTCAACCCACGGAAGACTGCTGGACCAGACAACATTCCTGGTAGAATGCTCAGAGGATGTGCAGACCAGCTAGCAGATGTTTTCACTGACATCGTCAACATCTCCCTGAGCAGTGCCACCATTCCAACGTGCTTCAAGGCCGCCACCATCGTCCCCGTGCCGAAGAAGTCTTCAGTGTCCTGCCTAAATGACTACCGTCCCATTGCACTTACATCCATCATCATGAAGTGTTCCGAGAGGCTCGTCATGAGGCATATCAAGACCCTGCTGCCCCCCTTCACTGGACCCCCTGCAGTTTGAGTACCGTCCCAAACGCTCAACAGACAACGCCATTGCCACCACCCTCCACCTGGCCCTAACCCACCTGGACAAATAAGACACGTTTGGATGCTGTTCATAGACTTCAGTTCAGCATTCAACACAATCTTCCCTCAGAAACTGATTGGAAAACTGAGCCTATTGGGCCTGAACACCTCTTTCTGCAACTGGATCCTAGACTTCCTGACTGGGAGATCTCAGTCAGTCCGGATCGGGAGCAGCATCTCCAACACCATCACACTGAGCACGGGGCCCCCCCAGGGCTGTGTGCTCAGTCCACTGCTGTTCACTCTGCTGACCCACGATTGCGTTGCAACACACAGCTCGAACCACATCATCAAGTTCGCCGATGACACGACTGTGGTGGGTCTCATCAGCAAGAACAAGTCAGCTTACAGAGAGGAGGTGCAGCGGCTAACGGACTGGTGCAGAGCCAACAACCTGTCTCTGAATGTGAACAAAGAAAACAGATGCTTGTTGACTTCAGGAGGGCACAGAGCGACCACTCCCCACTGAACATCGACGGCTCCTCGGTAGAGATTGTTAAGAGCACCAAATCTCTTGCTGTTCACCTGATGGAGAATCTCACCTGGTCCCTCAACACCAGCTCCATAGCAAAGAAAGCCCAGCAGCGTCTCTACTTTCTGCAAAGGCTGAGGAAAATCCATCTCCCACCCCCACCCCCCCCCCCCCCCCCCCATCCTCATCACATTCTACAGGGGTTGTACTGAGAGCATCCTGTGCAGCTGCATCACTGCCTGGTCCAGAAATTGCACCATCTTTGATCGCAAGACCCTGCAGCGGATAGTGAGGTCAGCTGAGAAGATCATCGGGGTCTCTCTTCCCGCCATCACGGACATTTACACTACACACTGCATCCACAAAGGAAACAGCATTATGAAGAACCCCATGCACCCCTCACACAAACTCTTCTCCCTCCTGTCATCTGGGAAAAGAATCCGAAACATTCGGGCTCTCACGACCAGACTATGTAACAGCTTGGACTTGGACCATGCCAAAAACAGAATACCCAACTTGGAGTAGCAGCAAACGGCTGGACCTACTCAGCTGGAAGGACTTGGACAACAAGGAGACAAAACCACACAACGACAGTCCGTACATAGAAAAATAGAAACATAGAAAACCTACAGCACAATACAGGCCCTTCAGCTCACAAGGTTGTGCCGAACATGTCCCTACCTTAGAAATTACTAGGCTGACCTATAGCCCTCTATTTTACTAAGCTCCATGTACCTTTCCAAAAGTATCTTAAAAGACCCTATTGTATCCGCCTCCACCACCATCACTGGCAGCCCATTCCATGCACTCACCACTCTCTGTGTAAAAAACTTACTCCTGACATCCTCTGTCCCTTCTTCCAAGAACTTTAAAACTGCGCCCTCTCACGTTTGTCCAGATGGTGTACTGGAAAAAGTACCCCTGACATCTCCTTTGTACCTACTCCCCACACGTTAAACCTGTGTCCTCTTGTGGCAACTATTTCAGCCCTGGGAAAAAGCCTCTGACTATCCACATGAACAACGCCTCTCATCATCTTATACACTTCCATTAGGTCACCTCTCATCCTCCATCACTCCAAGGAGAAAAGGCCGAGTTCACTCAACCTATTCTCATAAGGCATGCTCCCCAATCCAGGCAACATCCTTGTAAATCTCCTTTGCACCATTTATATGGCCTCCACATCCTTCCTGTAGCAAGGCGACCAAAACTGAGCACAAAACTCCAAGTGGGGTCTGACCAGGGTCCTATAGAGCTGCAATATTATCTTTTGGCTCCTAAATTCAATTCCATGATTGATAAAGGCCAATACACCATACGCCTTCTTAACCACTGAGTCAACTTGCGCAGCTGCTTTGAGTGTCCTATGGACCAGGAGCCCAAGATCCCTCTGATCCTCCACACTGTTAAGAGTCTTACCATTAATACTATATTCTGCCATCATATTTGACCTACCAAAATGAACCACTTCACATTTATCTGGGTTGAACTCCATCTGCCACTTTTCAGCCCAGTTTTGCATCCTATCAATGTCCCTCTGTAACCACTGACAGCCCTCCACACTATCCACAACACCTCCAAACTGTGTCATCAGCAAATTTACTGACCCATCCCTCCACTTCCTCATCCAGGTGATTTATAAAAATCACTAAAAGTAAGGGTCCCAGAACAGATCCCTAAGGCACTCCACTGGTGACCGACCTCCATGCAGAATATGACCCGTCTACAACCACTCTTTGCCTTCTGTGGGCAAGCCAGTTCTGAATCCACAAAGCAATGTCCCCTTGGATCCCATGCCAAAGATACGTATCTTTGCTTGAAGCTGCAGCAACCTACCACAAGTCTCTGCCAGCCATGACAACTACAGAATTTGGAGCAAGAGGCTGAGAATGTAGGAGTAAGGAATCTCGGAGAGAAGCCATTTTCTTTTACCTGCTCGGGGAAAAGAGGTTAGACTGCACAGGCGCGTGACATAGAGCGCCAAAGGTTTGAAAAGGCAACTACCATATCCAGCAGGCAGTGGAGTGAGAGGGAGCAGAGTGGGACAGCTTTGGCTCAACAGGCTTTGGCGTGAACAGGCAGAAGCGAGGATAGGTTATGGTAAATTTTGGTTTGTTCATTTAGAGTAGAGAGAATGCCAGGCAGGAGGTTGGAATGTTCTTCTTGCAGGTTGTGGGAAGTCAGGGAGACCTCTGGTGTCCCTGACAATGACACCTGCAAAACGTGCATCCAGCTACAGCTCCTGACAGACCGCGTTAGGGAACTGGAGCAGGAGCTGGATGACCTTCAGATCATTTGGGAAAATGAGGAGTTTATAGATAGTAGTTTCAGGGAGGTAGTTACGCCAAAGGGGCAGTGCGCAGGTAATTGGGTTACCGTCAGGTGAGGGAAGGGGAAAGGTCAGGCAGAGCAGGGTTCCCCTGTGGCCATTCCCCTCAACAACAAGTATGGATACTGTTTGGGGGGTGGGGGGAATGACTTATCCGGAACAAGCTGCAGCAGCCGGATCTCTAGCACTGAGTCTTGTTCCGCAGCGCAGAAGGGAGGGTGGAAGAAGAGGAGAGCGGTAGTGATAGGGGACTCGATAGTTAGAGGTACAGACAGGAGATTCTGTGGTCGTGACAGAGACTCCCAGATGGTTTGTTGCCTCCCGGGTGCCAGGGTCAGGGATGTCTCTGATCTCGTGCACAGCATTCTGAGGTGGGAGGGTGATCAGCCAGATGTCATGATACACATCAGTACCAATGACATAGGTAGAAAGAGTGAGGAGGTCCTGAGGAGTGAGTACAGAGAGCTTGGTAGGAAGTTGAAAAGCAGGACTTCGAGGGTGGTAATCTCAGGATTGCTACCTGTGCCATGTGCCAGTGAGGGTAAGAATAGGATGCTCTGGAGGATGAACACGTGGCTGAGGAACTGGTGTAGGGGGCAGGGTTTCAGATTTCAGGATCATTGGGACCTCTTCTGGGGCAGGTGGGACCTGTACAAGAGAGACGGGTTACACCTGAACTACAGGGGGACCAATATCCTTGCAGGAGGTTTGTTAGTGCTGTTGGGGAGGGTGGGGTTTAAACTAGATTTGCAGGGGAATGGGAACCAGAGTGCCAGAGTAGATAGTGGAGCGGGGGTGAAAATAAATGATGTTAAAGGTTCATGCAAAGTCACAAATAGAAGGTTTGTGTGGGGTGGTAATAATGTTCTGAGGTGTGTCTATTTTAATGCGAGGAGTATTGTGAGGAAGGCTGATGAGCTGAGGGTGTGGATTGATATGGGGAATTATGACATTGTAGCCATTAGTGAAACTTGGCTAAAGGAGGGTCAGGACTGGCAGCTCAATGTTCCAGGGTTCGGATGTTTCAGACGTGACAGAGGCAGAGGGATGAAGGGTGGGGGTGGTGGCATTGCTAGTCAGGGAAAATGTTACAGCAGTGCTCAGGCAGGACAGATTAGAGGGTTTGTCTACCGAGGCCATATGGGTGGAGCTGAGAAACAGGAAAGGTATGACCAAATTAATGTCCTGACGAAGGGTCTCGGCCCGAAACGTCGACAGCGCTTCTCCCTATAGATGCTGCCTGACCTGCTGTGTTCCACCAGCAGGTTGAGTCAGTGGTGAGGAAGCATTCATTTCAAGAGGTCTAGAACATTAGCAGGGATGTAAAGCTGAGGCTTTATCAGGCAGCGCTGAGGCCGCAGCTTGAGTATTCTGAACAGTTTTGGCCCCTCATCTTCAAAAAGATGAGCTGGCATTGGAGAGGGTTCAGAGGAGGTTCACAATGATGATTCCGGGAATGAAAGGTTTATCATACTAGGAACGTTTGATAGCTTTGGGTCTGTACTCGCTGGAAGTTAGAAGGATGAGGTTGGATCTCATTGAAACCTTTCGAATGTTGAAAGGCCTGGACAGAGTAGATGTGGAAAGGATGTTTTCCATGGTGGGGGAGTCTAGGACAAAAGGGCACACCCTCAGGATAGAGGAGTGTCCATTTAAAACAGAGATGCGGAGAAATTTCTTTAGCCAGTGGGTGGTGAATTTGTGGACTTGCTTCCACAGGAAGCTGCGGAGGCCAGGTCGTTGGGTGTATTTAAAGCAGAGATTGTTAGGTTCTTGATTGGACATGGCATCAGAGGTGACAGGGAAAAGGCTGGGGAATCGGGTTGAGGAGGGCAGTAAAGGATCAGCCATGATTGAATGGTGAAGTAGAAGGGCCTAATTCTACTCCTGCGTCTTATGGTTTTAAACAACCCATGTTTGACCAGTCTCTCCTTATAGTACACACCCTCAAATCTTAGCAAGATTTATATGATTATGAGCGATATACTAGATAAATAGCCAGTATCTTTTTACCAGGGTTGAAATGTACAATGCTGGAGGGTTGAGTTCAAATGAGAGGTGTGAAGCAAGTTTGTTACACAGAGAATAATAGGTGTGTGGAATGTACTGCCGGGGTGGTGGAGGTAAGTACGACAGAGATACTTAGATAGGCACGTGGGTATGCAGGAGAGATATGGATATAGTGTAGACAGAAGGGATTAATTTATTTGAGGATTGAGCATGGTGAAATGGCAGAGCAGACTTGATGAGCTAATAGCCTAATCCTGCTCCTAAGTCTTATGGTCTTTTGATTATTACTTTAATCAGTTTGACACAACATTGTGGATCAAAGGGCCTGTTCGGTATTGTGTTCTGTTTATACTGCAGGGAGATCCACAAACGTTTGTAGATCAGGAATCTGATCTACCACTGAAACACCACTGGATTAGGGATGTCCACAGTCCGGGGAAAATCCTGCAGAAAACAGAATAGCTAGTCACCTAGTAAAGGTATAGAAGCTGGTGTACAGTGAATGTATCTTATTTCAAAACTCTTTGACCATGTCATAACATTCAGGATTGAATTCATCTCTCAGGAGTTGGTCCAGAGCCAAGGTGACAGGACTGTGTGTGGTATAGCTGTATGAGTATGGGGTTGGACTGCAAGAACTATTGTGGTTGGAGATTTGATACTAAGGGACAGACAGATGAATTATATGTTACCAACACTTGGGGGTTTGTAAGGGAAGAACGTGTGTGATTTAATTGGAAATCACTGAACTCCAAGCACCAACATAGGCGTAACAGTCTCCTGAGGTTCTCCCACACCTTTGCTCCAGATATTCCCATGCAGGTCTTTGACAGTGTTCCACTTCCCACAACAATTCTACCCAGCTCCTGTTACAATCTCTCCTTTCTGCCCCATGGACCTTCATCAACTGACAATGGAGCTCTGGTAATGACCTACCAACACCCCAGCACTTTCTCAGTAACTCAAGCCTCAGCCACTCTATCAACCAGCTCCCCATGGAGTCTTTACATTCACCTTGAAACAGATGCTCTATTTCATATTCATATTTTCATAAATAGCGACAACAGTACAATTGTTGCCAAATGTATCAAATACTTCTGCAACACTGTAAAATGTTCCCTCTGAGGACAGGTTGAATATGTTGTACTCCTTGGAAAACAGGAGTCCGACAAGTGTAGATCGTGAAAGGTTACAGAGTCCCTCGTTAGGGTGGTCAAAAAACAGACAGGGAAACAATCCTGGCTCCCACCCCTCTCTGTGTGAAAAAATCTGTACCATATATATCTCCCTTAAACTCCCCCCCCCCCACACACACCTTAAATGTATGTCTCTATTACTTGAATGGGAGATTGTTATGTTGACCATTTAGGACTGACATGAGAAGAAAGTTCTGCACGCAGAAGTTGTGAACTTTTGTTTGTGTAGTTGGTCAACAAACACACTTAAGGGGGAGGCAGATGGACTTCAAGAGTCAGAGTGCATCAGTCAAGGTCATTTTGAATGGGAGAGCAGTGTCACTGCCTCCATGTTTCTAAAGTACTGAGAATATTCAGTCGGTCAGATCAGTGATGCTTTTTCAGAACTAGAGAAGTGAATAACCAGGTGAACATTAAGTGGTGGAGAGGAAGCCGGGTGGAAGGACTAGGAGATGTACCTGATGGTGTAATCTTGTTCACTGTTTTGGAAAGGATAGTCTGTCTGTTGAAGTGGGAACTGGCAGGATGAAAAGAGAGGGCCAAGGAATCTCATGCTTGCCAGCAGGAGACCAAGGAGTACAGAGTAGCGACCAGACTACCAATGCAGCCAGAGGATCCAGTGCTGCCCTCATTGGCAGGAGCCGGTCACCATACCTTCACAGAGACCCACAACTTGGCGGACACAGTCCTACCATCATACAGCGTGGAAACAGGCCTTTGGCCTATACGATCCATGCCAACCAAGATGTCTTTTCCAAGCTAGTCTCATTTCCCAACATTTGGCTTGTAACCTTCTAAACTTTTCCGATCTATGTACCTTAGCCCATAAGACCATAAGATATAGGAGCAAAATTAGGCCATTTGGCCCATCAAGTCTGTCCTGCATCATGGCTGATCCATTTTTCCTCTCAGCCCTAATCTCTTGTCTTCCCCTCATATCCCTCATGCTCTGACCAATCAAGAATTTATGATACTCTGCCTTAAATATACATAAAGACTTGGCCTCCACAGATTCCACAAAATACTGGAGGAACTCAGCAGGCCAGGCAACATCTATGGAAAAGAGTACAGTCAACATATTGGGCTGAGACCCTTCAGCAGAACTGGAAAAAAAATTCTGAGGTTGTGTCCTCTGTTCTTCAACTCTCCCACCATAGGAAACATCCTCTCCACATCCACTCTATCAAGGCCTTTTACCATTCAATAGGCTTCAATGAGGTCACCCTTCATTCTTCTGAATTCCAGTGAATACAGGCCCAGAGCCATCAAACACTCTTCATATGACATGCTGTTCAAACCTGGAATCATTTTCGTGAAACTCCTTTGAACCCTCTGCAGTTTCAGCACATCCTTTGTAAGACAAGGGGCCCAAAACTTCTCACAATACTCCAAGTGAGGTCTCACCTGTGTTTTATAAACATATCTCAACATTGTGGGAGCTAGGGCTTTACTCTTTGGAGAGAAGGAGGATGAGAGGAGACATGATAGAGGTGTACAAGATATTAAGAGGAATAGACAGAGTGGACAGCCAGCACCTCTTCCCCAGGGCACCTGGGAGGGAAGTTCAAGGGGGATATTAGAGGAAGGTTTTTCACTCAGAGAGTGGTTGGTGCATAGAATGCACTGCCTGAGTCAGTGGTGGAGGCAGATACACTAGTGAAATTTAAGAGACTACTAGACAGGTACATGGAGGAATTTAAGGTGGGGGTTATATGGGAGGCAGGGTTTGAGGGTCGGCCCAACATTGTGGGCCGAAGGGCCTGTAATGTGCTGTACTATTCTATGTTCTATGTTCTATTACATCTTTGCTTTTATATTCTAGTCCTCTTGAAATGAATGCTAATGTGGCATTTGCCTTCCTGACCACAGACTCAACTTGTAAATACCTGTTCAACTGTCTTTTAAAGTTGTTATCGTACCTGCCTCTGCCATTTTCCCTGGCAGCTAATTCCACCGATTAAATCTCTCCCTCTCACCTTAAACCCTCTAGTTCTTGATTCCACAACCCTGGGAAAAGACTGAGTGCATTCACCATAGTTATACCCCTCTTGATTTTATTCACCGCTTTAGTTACTGCCTCCCTGTATATTCACCACCTTCCAGTTTCCTACACTACAAGGAAAACAGTCCTGGCCTATCCAACCTTTCCCTATAACTCAGTCCATCAAGTCTTGGCCTATCCATTTTCCCTCTAGCCCTAATCTTCTGCTTTTGCTGCACTCCATCCAGTTTAATAACACCTTTCTTACTGTAGAGTGACCAAGTCTGAAAGCAGTTCTCTAAACATGGCCTAACCGGCATCCTGTACATCTATACTAGATTGTATACTTTCAGACAGTTTACGATGTCCAATGTCATCTCTGAAGTGACGCAAATTATCTGCAAGACATCCGCATCGACTTTCTTTAGTTCTGAATTTTTCATGGTAAAAACAAAAGAGAAATATTCATCAAGGATCTCATCTATTTCCAGCAACTCCACACAATGATATCCACATTAGCCTTCAAGGAGTCTTATTCTCTTCCTAGTTATTCCTTTTCCCTTAATAGCCACAAAAATCTTTTAACTCTGCTTAATTAATATTATCTGCAATAGCCACCTCTTCCCCTCCTCCCATGCCATTCCAATTTCCTTCTTGAGTACCCTCATATATCCCATATCTTCTTCCAGTGATCCATATCAAAGTTCAAAGTATTTATTATTAAAGTACATATATGTCACCTCATGCAATCCTAAGATTCATTTTCTTGCAGGCATCCTCAAATCCAATAACATAATTACCACAAATCCAATAACCACAAGTTAGAGAAGTGTTTAATTGGAGTAAGGGGAATTATGAGGCTATCAGGCAGGAAATTGGAAGCTTAAATTGGAAACGGATGTTCTCAGGGAAAAGTACAGAAGAATTGTGGCAAATATTCAGGGGATATTTGTGTAGAGTTCTGTGTAGGTAAGTTCCAATGAGACAGGGAAGTTATGGTAGGGTACAGGAACTGTGGTGTACAAAGGCTGTAATAAATCTAGACAAGAAGAAAAGAAAAGCTTACAAAAGATTCAGAGAGCTCAGTAATGTTATCTAGAAGATCATAAGGCTGCTAGGAAGGAGCTTATGAAGGAAATTAGAAGAGCCAGAGGGGTCCATGAGAAGGCCTTGGCAGGCAGGATTAAGGAAAATCCCAAGATATTCCACAAATATGTTAAGAGCAAGAGGATAAGACGTGAAAGAGTAGGACCTATCAAATGTGACAGTGGGAAAGTGTGTATGGAACTGGAGGAAATAGCATAGGTACTTAATGAATGCTTTACTTCAGTATTCACTATGGAAAAGGATCTTAATGATTGTAGTGATGCCTCGTAGCAGACTGAAAAGCTTGAGCATGTAGATATTAAGAAAGAGGATGTGCAGGAGATTTTGGAAAGCATCAAGTTGGATAAGTCGCTGGGACCAGACAAAATATGTCCCAGGCTACTGTAGGAGATGAGGGAGGAGATTGCTGAGCCTCTGGCGATGATCTTTGCATCATCAATGGGTCAGAGAGAGGTTCCTGAGGATTGGAGAGTTGTGGATGTTGTTCCTTTATTCAATAAAAGGGAGTAGAGATAGCCCAGGAAATTATAGACCAGTGAGTCTTACCTCAGCGGTTAGTAAGTTGATGGAGAAGATCCTGAGAGGCAGGATTTATGAACATTTGGAGAGGTACTGTATAATATGATTAAGAATAGTCAGCATGGCTTTGTAAAGGGCAGGTTGTGCCTTACGAGCCTGATTGAATTTTCTGAGGATGTAACTAAACACATTGATGAGGGAAGAGCAGTAGATGTAGTGTATACGGATTTCAGCAAGGCATTTGATAAGGTACCCCATGCAAGGCTTATTGAGAAAGTAAAGAGGCATGGGATCCAAGGGGACATTGCATTGTGGATCCAGAACTGGCTTGCCCACAGAAGGCAAAGAGTGGTTGTAGACAGGTTATATTCTGCATGGAGGTCGGTCACCCTTGGAGTCCCTCAGGGATCTGTTCTGGGACCCTTACTCTTCAGGATTTTTATAAATGACCTGGATGAGGAAGTGGAGGGATGGGTTAGTAAGTTTGCTGATGACACTAAGGTTGGAGGTGTTGTGGATAGTGTGGAGGGCTGTCAGAGGTTACAGCGGGACATTGATAGGATGCAAAACTGGGCTGAGAAGTGGCAGATGGAGTTCAACACAAATAAGTGCAATGTGGTTCATTTTGGAAGGTCAAATATGATGGCAGAATTAATGGTAAGACTCTTAGCAGTGTGGAGGATCAGAGGGATCTTGGGTCCGAGTCCATAGGACACTCAAACCAGCTGCACAGGTTGACTCTGTGGTTAAGAAGGTATATGATGTATTGGCTTTCATCAATCGTGGAACTGAATTTAGGAGCTGAGAGGTAATATTGTAGCTATATAGGACCCTGGTTAGAGCCCACTTGGAGTACTGTGCTCAGTTCTGGTCACCTCACTACAGGAAGGATGTGGAAGCCATAGAAAGGGTGCAGAGGAGATTTACAAGAATGTTGCCTGGATTGGGGAGCATGCCTTATGAGAATAGGTTGAGTGAACTCGGCCTTCTCTCCTTGGAGCGAAGGAGGATGAGAGGTGACCTGATAGAGGTGTACAAGATGATGAGAGGAATTGATTGTGTGGATAGTCAGAGGCTTTTCCCCAGGGATGAAATAGTTATCACAAGAGGACACAGGTTTAAGGTGCTGGGGAGTAGGTACAGAGGAGATGTTAGGAGATGTTTTTTACTCAGAAAGTGGTGAGTGTGTGGAATGGGCTGCCGACAACAGTGGTGGAGGCGGATACAATAAGGTCTTTTTAGAGGCTTTTAGATAGGTACATGGAGCTTAGTAAAATAGAGGGCTATATGTAAGCCTAGAAATTTCTAAGGTACTGATGTATTCAGCACAACTTTGTGGGCCGAAGAGCCTGTATTGTGCTGTAGGTTTTCTATGTTTCTATAATAGAATCAATGAAAGACAATACCTACAGGGCAGACAACCAGCGTGCAAAAGACAACAAACTGCAAATACAAAAAGAATAAAAGAATAATAATAAATAGGTAATAAGTATCAAGAACCTGAGATCAAGAGTCCTTGAAAGTGAGTCCATAGGTTGTGGGAACATTTCAATGATGGGGCAAGTGAAGTTAAGTGAAGTTTTCTCCTTTAGTTCAAGAGCCTAATGGTTGAGGGGTAATAACTGTTCCTGAACCTGGTGGTGTGGGTTTTGAAGTTCCTGATGGCAACAGCAAGAAGAGAACGTGGCCTGGACAGTAGGGGTTCTTGATGATGGATGCTTTCCCTGAACTGGGCTGTATTCAATACTTCTAGCAGGATTTTCCATTCAAGAGGCATTAGTGTTTCCATACCAGGCCATGATGCAACTATCAATATAATCTCCACTGCACATCTATAGAAGTTTGTCAATGTTTTAGATGACATGCCAAATCTTTGCAAACTTCTAAGGAAGTAGAGGCACTGTTTTGCTTTCTTTGTAATGGCACTTACATGCTGGACGCAGTTCTGAAATGAAAACACCAAGAAATTTAAAGTTGCTGACCCTCTTGAGGACAGGCTCATGGACCTTTGGTTTCCTTCTCCTGTTCTCAGTAACCAGCTCCTTGGTCTTGCTGACGTTGTGGCACCACTCAGCCAGATTTTCAATCTTCCTTCTATGTGCTGCTGCATAACCACATAACCATTTGGCCTACAACTTTGTGGCATTGTCAACAAACTTAACTATGGCATTAGGGCATTAGTGGGGGTAGTGGAGATTTAATTTGTCCATTTGTGCTGATCACCCCATCCTTGACTAAGCTGTTCCACCATGAACACTATCTGTTCTGAGTCACCATGATGCTATCAGATCAGGTCATGCAAAGCACACACCTCCGCCGCACTGCTCAGCTGTATTTCTGGGGTACAGGGGCTAGTGACCCTTCTGCCTGTTCTATGTACTTGCTATGAGTTATAAATCTAAACCTCGAACGGACAGATCTAAATGGAAATGACCCACGCCTACCCATCGACTACGTGATAAAGGATTGCGGACATGGGGGGTAAACATACGTGGACTCTAATCAAATATAGGTGAACTTGCCAACCTGTGCACTAAAGAGAAAACTTCCATCATTATTGTTGTTGAAACATTCCTCGACTCATCAGTCCCAGGTGGAGCGGACTGCATTACCATCCCTGGCTACTCAGTGTGTTGCCGCAGAGATCGGGAGGGAACATCAGGAGGTGGCATTGCTGTTTACTGTTTGGAGGGTATTGCGATACCCCATAACCCTAGGAGAGATCCGAAAGACCTTGAACTCGTGGTTCAGCGTGGCTCTTCAATCACAGAAACTACTAATTGGTGCCATCTACCGACCACCTAGTGCGAACAATGACATCCTCGAATACCTAGACAGTAACACCTTCCCCAAGTTGGCAGAGTTCAGTGCACACTCTGTGATGCTTATAGGGGACTTCAACGTGCATCACCAAGACTGGCTGGGCAGCAGAACAACAGACAATGCTGGCCGGCGCACACCGCAACTAGCTGATAGTCTTGGTCTGCAGCAGATTGTGTCAGACCCAACAAGGGGGTGAGTATATCCTTGATCTTGTAATGACGGACCAACCTATTAAGGCAACAACTATGGCTCAAGTGGGTTCTTCAGACCATAACCCCGTGCTAGTGAAGTTGGATGTTCCAGTTTACCGTGACCAGCCATACAAGAGGAAAGCTTGGTGTTATGACAAAGCCAACTTTTGGGCTATGCGTGGTCATCTTTCATCAACTGACTGGTCTAGCATTCTCGAAGACAAGGACCCTGAGAAGGCTTGCACCAAGCTTACAGAATTATATGTGAGGCCATGGACATTCACATTCCCAGCAAAATTGTTACTAAAGGCTGATTTATACTTGTGTGTACGGGCTACGCCGTGGCGAGCATGCATTGGTGTGCGCCAAAGTGCTAGTTGGTGATGGGGTTTCTATGCCACTGTGTTGAGTTTCTTCGTGAGAGAAATGGACGAGGAAATGCATTTCAAACATTTTCACATGTCGGCAGGTAGATTTGACAATTTGGTTCATCTGTTTCACATCGGTGTACAGACATGGCGGAGAAGAAGCAACTGGAAACGTGTAGGAGGAAATGCGATGCTACCAAGCAGACCAATCACAGTTATTGCATCTGCGTCGCTGCGATGCATGAGTTACTTTTTTGGGGAGGTGCACGTCATCCTACGGTATAGGGTACGTGGTACCTACGGCGTAGATGCGACACACAAGTATAAATCAGCCTTTAGAAGATTGGTGATAAAGTACGGTTTGATGACAAGTGCAGATGAGCAGCAAAGAAGAAACATCATCACTACCACTATCTAAAGAAGTGCAACGCTCCTGCTAATAAGGAGAAGTTTGCACAGGCTAGGCAATCATATAGTCGAGCAGAGAGACAGGCCAAAAGAAACCATAACATCAAACTCAGAAATGACTTAACCAGTGGTAACCTTAGCAGCAAGAAGTGGTGGAATGTTGTGAACTCCCTCTCTGGAAGAAGAGGACACCCTGACATCCCTGTCATGGAGCACAATGGGTCTGTACATACAACAGCAAAGGATAAGGCCAATGTGTTCTGTCAGGCTTTTGCAGATAAATGTCAGCTCACAAATGCTAATGACCAGCCACCAGATGTCAAGCAGCTTACTACCACCTCGCTGAACAAAATCATATTCAAACCTAAAAACATCAGGAGAATTATGCAACAGCCTCAGCCTAATAAAGCATCTGGTCCTGACCAGATTCCATCTAGGGTCTTAAAGGAATGCAGTGTAGAACTTGCAAGTCCTCTCTGCCGCCTCTTATAGCTATGCTTCTCAAGTGGTGTATTCCCAGAACAGTGGAAAATAGCATCAGTAACACCAGTACACAAGCGGAATTCCAGAGCTGGTCCTACAGATTACTGCCCCATATCCTTACTCAGTGCCCTTACTATGGAGCTATGAGGGAGGAGCTGGCCAAAGTTCAATGGAGCAATACCCTAGCAGGGAAGACAGTGGAACAACAATGGCAGGTATTTCTGGGAATAATGCAGGAGGTGCAGGATTGGTTCATTCCAAAGAGGAAGAAAGATCCTAAGGGGAGTAAGGGGCGGCCGTGGCTGACGAGGGAAGTAAAGGGCAGTATAAAAATAAAAGAGAAGTATAACATAGCAAAGATGAGCAGGAAACCGGAGGACTGGGAAGCTTTTAAAGAGCAACAGAAGATAACAAAAAAGGCAATACACCAAGAAAAAATGAGGTACGAAGGTAAACTAGCCAAGAATATAAAGGAGGATAGTAAAATCTTCTTTAGGTATGTGAATAGCAAAAAAGTAGTTAAGGCCATTGAAGACAGAAATGGGTGAATTTATTATGGGGAACAAGGAAATGGCAGATGAGTTGAACAGGTACTTTGGATCTGTCTTCACTAGGGAAGACACAAACAATCTCTCGGATGTAATAGTGGCCAAAGGAGCTAGGGTAAAGGATGAAATGAAGGAAATTTATATTAGGCAAGAAACGGTGTTGGATAGACTGTTGAGTCTGAAGGCTGATAAGTCCCCGGCACCTGATGGTCTGCATCCCAGGGTACTTAAAGAGGTGGCTCTAGAAATCGTGGTTGCATTGGTAATCATTTTCCAATGTTCTATAGATTCAGGAACAGTTCCTGCTGATTAGAGGGTGGCAAATGTTGTCCTACTTTTCAAGAAAGGAGGGAGAGAGAAAACAGGGAATTATAGACCGGTTCGTTTGACGTCAGTGATGGGAAAGGTACTGGAGTCAATTATAAAAAAGGAAATTACGACACATTTGGATAGCAGTAGAAGGATCAGTCCAAGTTAGCATGGATTTATGAAGGGAAAATCATGCTTGACTAATCTTCTGGAGTTTTTTGAGGATGTAACTATGAAAATGGACAAGGGAGAGCCAGTGGATGTAGTGTGCTTGGACTTCCAGAAAGCTTTTGATAAAGTCCCACATAGGAGATTAGTGGGCAAAATTAGTGCACATGGTATTTTGGGGGCAGAGTACTGACATGGATTGAAAACCGGCTGGCTTACAGGAAACAAAGAGTAGTGATTAACGGGTCCCTTTTGGAATGGCAGGTTATGACCAATGGGGTACCGCAAGGTTCGGTGCTGGGACCGCAGCTGTTTACAATATACATTAATGATTTAGATGAAGGGATTAAAAGTAACATTAGCAAATTTGCTGATGACACAAAGCTGGGTAGTAGTGTGAAATGTCAGGAGGATGTTATGAGAATGTAGGGTGACTTGGACAGGTTGGGTGAGTGGGCAAATGTATGGCAGATGCAGTTTAATATGGATAATTGTGAGGTTATCCACTTTGATGGCAAGAACAGGAAGGCAGGTTACTATCTAAATGGAGTTAGGTTAGGAAAAGGGGAAGTACAACAAGATCTAGGTGTTCTTGTACAGTCAATGAAAGCAAGCATGCAGGTACAGCAGGCAGTGAAGAAAGCTAATGGCATGCTGGCTTTTATAACAAGAGGAATTGAGTATAGGAGTAAAGAGGTCCTTTTGCAGCTGTACAGGGCCCTGGTGAGACCCCACCTGGAGTATTGTGTGCAGTTTTGGTCTCCAAATTTGAGGAAGGACATTCTTGCTATTGAGGGAGTACAGTGTAGGTTCACAAGCTTAATTCCCGGAATGGCGGGACTGTCATATGTTGAAAGATTGGAGCAACTGGGCTTGTATACACTGGAATTTAGAAGGATGAGAGGGGATCTGATTGAAACATATACGATTATTAAGGGATTGGACACACTGGAGGCAGGAAGCATGTTCCCGCTGATGGGTGAGTCCAGAACTAGAGGCCACAGTTTAAGAATAAGGGGTAGGGTATTTAGAACAGAGATGTGGAAAAACTTTTTCACCCAGAGAGTTGTGGATATGTGGAATGCTCTGCCCCAGAAGGCAGTGGAGGCCAAGTCTCTGGATGCTTTCAAGAGAGAGTTAGATAGAGCTCTTATAGATAGCGGGGTCGAGGGATATGGGGAGAGGGCAGGAACGGGGTACTGATTCTGTATGATCAGCCATGATCACAGTGAATGGCGGTGCTGGCTAGAAGGGCCGAATGGCCTACTCCTGCTCCTACTGTCTATTGTCATCAGCAAGAATTCCAGAGCTGATCCTACAGATTACTGCCCCATATCCTTACTCAGTGTCATCAGCAAGAAAATGGAAGCAGCAGTCCACAAACAAGTTCAGAACTACCTACTCCGTAACAACTTAATTTCAAGTAGGCAGTATGGATTTAGACCTGATCACAGTACAGCCAATCTCCTCACCACCTTATCTCAAACGTGGAACACCTTCTTAGACAAAGGTGGAGAAGTGTGTGTCATAGCGCTGGATATCAAAGGAGCATTTGACAAGGTCTGGCATAGTGGACTCCATGTTAAGCTGAGATCCAAAGGAATACCTGGAAAGCTGCTTAGATGGCTGCAGAGCTACTTTCACGGACAGACCATCAAAGTTGTTATCTCTGGTCAGGCTTCTGATTCTTCAACCATCAATGCATGGTAAATGGTAGGACATTGAAGAATGCAGTAGAACAGAGTGATCTAGGAATAATGGTGCACAGTTCCCTGAAGGTGGAATCTCATGTGAATAGGGTGGTGAAGAAAGTTTTTGGTATGCTGGCCTTTATAAATCAGAGCATTGAGTATAGGAGTTGGGATGTAATGTTAAAATTGTACAAGGCATTTGTAAGGCCAGATTTGGAGCATTGTGTACAGTTCTGGTCACTGAATTATAGGAAAGATGTCAACAAAATAAAGAGAGTACAGAGGAGATGTTACCTGGGTTTCAGCACCTAAGTTACAGAGAAAGATTGAACAAGTTAGGTCTTTATTCTTTGGAGTGTAGAAGGTTGAGGGGCAACTTGACAGAGGTATTTAAAATTATGAGGGGGATACATAGAGTTGACATGGATAGGCTTTTTCCATTGAGAGTAGGGGAGATTCAAACAAGAGGACATGAGTTGAGAGTTAGAGGGCAAAAGTTTAGGGGTAATATGAGGGGGAACTTCTTTACTCAGAGAGTGGTAGCTGTGTGGAATGAGCTTCCAGTAGAAGTGGTAGAGGCAGGTTCGATATTGTCATTTAAAGTAAAATCGGATAGGTATATGGACAGGAAAGGAATGGACGGTTATGGGCTGAATGCTGGTCGGTGGGACTAGCTGAGAGTAAGCGTTCGGCGCGGACCAGAAGGGCCGAGATGGCCTGTTTCCGTGCTGTAATTGTTGTATGGTTTCTGACGATTTAGTTGATGCATGCAGTAATGAGTTATACGCTGTATGCGTATACCTGTGCGCTGATGACTCCACACTATTTGCACCAATTAGAGCAGGAGAGAGTAATACAGTGGCAGCAGGCCTTGAATAGGGATCTTGACAGGATGAAAGCCTGGGCAGATGACTGGAATGTCACCTTTGAGCCTACTGAGTGCTAGGTGATGTGATGTCCAGGAAGAGGAATCCATCTAACCCTGACCTGTGTTTTGGGAACCGCAAGCTGGATTTAAAGAAGGAGCTAGTAATCCTTGGTGTTAGTATTGACACCAAGTTGGTGTGGGATAAACACCTTTCCACTATTTCAAACAAGGCTGGACAAAGGCTTGGAGCTCTGTGGAAAGTAGCATCCAAACTAGATAAAAGAGGGGAGAGCCACGGTTCACAAAGCACAGGTACGAAGTATCATAGAGTATGCCTCACAGAGTGTCCACAGCCAGCTTGATTCCATTCAAAGAAAGGCTCTCGGGATTATAGGTGTAGGTGAAGCCACAGCTCGTGAGAAGCTAGCCATCAGTAGCTTACACCACAGATGATAGGTTGCTGCAGCTACTGTGCTATACAAAATGCACCAGCCACAGTCCTGCAGAGCTTCGTGCCATGCTGCCTTCAGCTTATGAAAGACGGCGCACCACACTATCAAGTTTGTCTATGCCTGCTCATGCTGTTTCTATGCCTGATGTGAGAACCTACATACTGGATAGAAGCTTCCTTCACTGTGCTATCAGAATTTGGAACAGCCTTCCAGATGCTGTGGTTGGAAACATCTCCGACGATGGGGTCCAAGACTTCAGGAGTCGAGTGCACAAACACCTCTCATCTCTGGGAGGGAGTCACATGCTTCTTCATAAACTATGAAGGGGACCAGGATGGCAATGCTTGGTTGTTGGCAGGTAGGGTTAATACCCGACTTTCAAGAGCACTTGTGAGTTATGTTCCGGCTGGACTTAGTCCGTAAACTGCTGGAGAACAGTGTGGAAAGATCAGGTGCTGTTTTCTCCCGGTAGGGATTAGTTTTTAGTTTCCAGTGTTCCTGCCACATTTTGTCACCCTCCAACCTTATCCTTCAATCTCTCTGAATTATGGAGGACAGTGTGTGTATAAATGTCTCTCTCATCAGACTTCATCATGATCATCATGACTCCAGTATTTCCATTTTTTTACTGTTTCTTAATTGTACATATGATTTTTTTGTGTTCTATCGCTGAGCAGCAGTGAACCATCTGACTGGCCTATCAGAGTTCTCTTTGGGAACTGGTTGACTTGATCAGCGTTTCTGATCTGGCCATTGTTCACGATTGCACTTAATAAAAAAAGGGCAGTGCATGGCCTCACAATTATAAAGCCAGAAAAGCTGGCTAAGTGGCAAGCCACTCGCATGGGCCACTGGACTGCAGGTGATATGCCATGTGGTGATGTAGCCTAACACTGAGATTCTGGGCCACCACAGCCCAGAGGTTTGAAATGAATTGGGGATTGCTGTCAGAGAAAGTATCAGATGGGCTGCCGAACAGGGCCACCCAGGTGCTGAGGGATAAGCTCTAGCATGGTAAGAAGGTTCATGAAACCATAGGACAGGGGAAGAGGACCAACAAGGTCCCATTGACATGGTTAAACCATCGCTCAGGGACCTCAAAAGATACCAGTGGCACCCAAACATGACAGTTAGTTTTTTTCCCGCTGACACTCCACAAAAGTCCCATCACGTATGTCCTTTCTGGAATGAGGAGGAATGATGCACTGCTGCCTAGCTAAGTATGGACTATCAGCCATTTTAGCAAGCTCCCCATAGTCCTTTACAGGTGCATTAACAAGGACAATGCGAATTTGATAAGGCATTTGCTGCATGAAGAGTTCGTTAAAAATAAAACAAGGTTAGCGGTTTCCCAGGAGAGACAGTTTGTGGTCCATTAGCTCCAAAGGCCTGGAATCACCCAGACTGGGTAAAGAGAGCAACTGTTTGGAGCGCTCAGACACCTATAGTTTACAGCAATCAGCATTTATCTTGTTCAGGCGGGTGTTCAAGCAGAATCACCATTCTCGCAGCCGCGGAATTGGTGAGCAATGCGACTACATATCATCCACGGAGATTTCTCGCAGAATGAACAAACTCAGCGACGACATTTTGCTCCCAAAATTCTGGCAGTTTCAAAGCCACTGCATTGACCAACATGTTCAATAACTTTGGAATCGTCTTAGAGCATCAGGGTCACCAATGTAGGTTTTTGCAAATAAAACAAAGTGAGGCGTTTTATGTTTAATGAAACCTGTTACCACGTTTTATGGAACTCTAAAACCTACACACAAAAGCGTGCTAAAGATCTTTATGTAACAACATCACCATTCAGTGTCAGTGGTTGTGAATTATGTACATTTCCCCCAGTTACATTACCCTACACAGTTAGGCAGGTGAACTTGGAACATGGACCTGAACGTGGAATTATGATGTAGCCATTAATGAGACTTGATTACAGGAGGGAGGGTTTTCAACACGATTGAGGAGGGGATATCAAAGGGGAAGAAATTGCACTACTAGTCAGGGAAAATGTCATGGCAGTGCTCAGACTGGAGGGCTCATCTAATGAGGTTATCCGGGTGGAAATGTGGAATAAAAAAAGGTTGGCCTCCTAGTATCTCCACGATCCAGGGGAGCAAATTTGTAAAGAGATCTCAGATTGCTACAAGAAATATAAAGCTGTGATAGCAGATGATTTTAACTATACACAAATTGACTGGGACTCACATAAAGCGAAAGAACTGGATGGGAAAGAGTTTGTCAATGTATTCAGGAAAGTTTCTTTAATCAATGAGTAGAGATCCCAACTTGAGAGTCAAGTCAAGTCAAGTGAAGTCAAATATGAGGAAATCTGCAGATGCTGGAAATTCAAACAACACACACAAAATGCTGGTGGAACACAGCAGGCCAGGCAGCATCTATAGGAAGAAGCACTGTCGACGTTTTGGGCCGAGACCCTTCGTCAAGTGAAGTCACTTTTTATTGTCATTTTGACCAAAACTGCTGGTACAGTACACAGTAAAAATGAGAGAACATTTTTCAGGACCATGGTGCTATAGGAAACAGTACAAAAACGAGGCTGAACTACGTAAAAACAACACAGAAAAAAAACTACACTAGTCTACAGACCTACCCAGGACTGCATAAAGTGCACAAAACAGTTCAGGCATTACAATAAAAAGTAAACAAGACAACAGGCACAATAGAGGGCAGTAAGTTGATGTCAGTCCAGGCTCTGGGTGTTGAGGAGTCTGATGGCTTGGGGGAAGAAACTGCTACATATTTTGGTCATGAGAGCCAGAAGGCTTCAGAGCCTTTTCCCAGATGGCAGGAGGGAGAAGAGTTTGTATGGGGTCCTTCATAATGTTGTTTACTCTGCAGATGCAGCGTGTAGTGTAAATGTCGGTAAAGGTGGGAAGAGAGACCCCGATGATCTTCTCAGCTGACCTCACTACCTGCTGCAGGGTCTTGCGATCTGAGACGGTGCAATTTCCGTACCAGGCAGTGATGCAGCTGCTCAGGATGCTCTCAATACAACCCCTGTAGAATGTGATGAGGATGGGGGGGTGGGAGATGGACTTTCCTCAGCCTTCGCAGAAAGTAGATACACTGCTGGGCTTTCTTTGCTATGGAGCTGGTGTTGAGGGACCAGGTGAGATTCTCCGCCAGGTGAACAGCAAGAGATTTGGTGCTCTTAACAATCTCTACTGAGGAGCTGTCGATGTTCAGTGGGGAGTGGTCGCTCTGTGCCCTCCTGAAGTCAACAACTATCTCTTTTGTTTTGTTCACATTCAGAGACAGGTTGTTGGCTCTGCACCAGTCCGTTAGCCGCTGCACCTCCTCTCTGTATGCTGACTCATTGTTCTTGCTGATGAGACCCACCACGGTCGTGTCGTCGGTGAACTTGGTGATGTGGTTCGAGCTGTGTGTTGCAGCACAGTCGTGGGTCAGCAGAGTGAACAGCAGTGGACTGAGCACGAAACCCTGGGGAGCCCCCGTGCTCAGTGTGATAGTGTTGGAGATGCTGCTCCCGATCCGGACTGACTGAGGTCTCCCAGTCAGGAAGTCTAGGATCCAGTTGCAGAGGGAGGTGTTCAGGCCCAGTAGGCTCAGCTTTCCAATCCGTTTCTGAGGGATGATTGTGTTGAATGCTGAACTGAAGTCTATGAACAGCAATCGAACGTATGTGTCTAGAGAGTGTGATACTGGATTCCTCTTAGGGAATAAGACAAGGCAAGTGACCGAAGTGAGTGTCAGGAAATACTTTAGATCTAGTGATTATAATTCCATTAGTTTCAGGATAATTATGGAGAAGGAAAGGACTGGTCCTCAGGCTAAGAGTCTAAATTGAAGAAAGACCAATTCTGATGGCAGCAGAAAGAGTCTGGCAGACGTGGCTTGGGACACGTAGTTTTCTGCCAGAGGTGCTTAGTAAGTGGGTCCTTCAAAAATGAAATATGGCAGTACAGAATTGTTATGTTCATGTTATTGTAAAAGGCAAGGCTAACAGGTTTAGGGAACCTTGGTTATTGAGGGATATTGAGACTCCGGTAAAGAACCATTGAGAACAATTTCAAAAGGCAGCATTCATCATCTTCACCATCATGGAGGTGCTCTCTTCTCATTACTACCATTAGGGAGGAGGTTCAGGAGCCTTAAGACACAAACACTCAATATCTTAGGAACAATATCTTTCCCTTGGCCATTAGGTGTATAAGAGATGAGAGGCATTGATCATGTGGATAGTCAGAGGCTTTTTCCCAGGGCTGAAATGGCTAACACGAGAGGGCAGTGTTTTAAGGTGCTTGGAAGTAGGTACAGAGGAGATGTCAGGGGTAAGTTTTTTACACAGAGTGGTGAGTGCGTGGAATGGGCTGCTGGTGGAGGCAGATACAATAGGGTCTTCAAAGAGGCTCCTGGACAGGTACATGGGGCTCAGAAAAATAGAGGGCTATGGGTAACCCTAGGTAATTTCTCAGGTAAGGACATGTTCGGCACAGCTTTGTGGGCCAAGGGGCCTGTATTGTGCTGTAGGTTTTCTGTTTCTATTAAATGCTCCATGAATCCATGCAAACTACCTCCCTGTTTTGTTTTCTTTTTTCACTACTGCTTTTTTTTATATTGCTTATTGTAAGTTGTAGAAATTTTTCATGTATTGCACTCTACTGCCTCTGCAAAACAGCAAATTTCCGAGAGTGATAATTAACCTGATTCTGAAGGAGCGAGCATGTACCAGGTGTAGGTAGTTCAGATCAAATGAGGCCCCTCAGGGGAAAAGGAAATGTAAGAGAAGACGAGAGAATTCAGGTGGGCTCAAAGAGGACATGAAGTTGCTCTGGCAGAGGGCTTTTACTGATATATTGAGAGCAAATGGACAGAATTGGTCTTCTTGTTATTTATGCATGGACCCAAAAGAGATAGGGCAGATGGTAAATGGAAATTTACCATCTGTATTTACTCAGGAGAGTAAATATGGACATATATAAATACAGAGAGTATTTACACAGTGTCTATAGAACTGAGGCAAAAGAGCAGCAAGGTCATGGACCACACACAGATTTCAGAGGAGGAGGTGCTTGCTGTCTTGAGACAAATTAGGGTGGGTCAATCCCCAGGACCTGACAAGATGTTCCCTCGGACCCCATGGGAATCTAGTGTAGAAATTGCAGAGGCCCTCGCAGAGGTATTTAAAATGTCTTTAACCTCTGGTGAAGTGCTGGAAGATGGAGCATAGCTAATTTTGTTCCATTGTTTAAGAAAGGCTCAAAAACTAACACTAAAGGCTCTAAAACCAGTGGTCTGCCATCAGTTTTGAGTATATTATTGCAAGATATTCTAATGGACAGGATATATCAGTATTTGGAGAGACAGGGCCTGATAAGGGATAGACAATATGGCTTAGTGCATGCTAAGTCATCTCTATAAAAACGGAGGTTGCTAAGAAGATTGATGTAGGGAAGGCAGTGGGCATTGTCTATGTGGACTTCAGCAAGGCTTTTGACAGGGCCCTGAATGGAAGGCTGGTCCAGAAGGTTAAATCTTTTGGCATTCTGTATGAGACAGTAAATTAGATTTAGCATTGGTTTAGTGGGAGAAGCCAGAGAGTGGTAGTTGATCATTATCTCTCTGACTCCAGGCAGGTAGCTAGTGTGCCGCAGGGATCAGTGCTGGACTGTTGTTGTTTATGACCTATGTTAATAATTTGGATGATAATATGGTAAATTGGATTAACAAACTTGTGGATTACACCAAGACTGGGGGTGCACTGGACAGTGAGGAAGGCTGTCATGGCTTGCAAAGTGATTTGAACCAGCTGGGAAAATAAGTGACAAAATGGCAGAAGAATTTAATGCAGGTAGATGTGTTGTTGCACTTTTGGAGGGAAAACCAGTTCAGGACTTATACCTACCTTATAGCAGAAATGTTGCATTTATCCCTGCAAGTGATAGAAGTGCTACACCTGCCCATTCACCTCCTCCATCACCTCCATTCAGGGCCCCAAACAATCCTTCCAGTTGAGGCAACATTTCACCTGTGAAACTACTGTTTTTGCTCCTGATCTGGACTCCCGACAGAGATCAGGGTCCTCTTTGTTCAGCACTTTAGCTCCATCCATATAAAGCAGAATTTCTTTGTGGCCAATTCCACAATTTCAATTCCTATCGCCACTGCGTTTCCACATGTCCATCCAGGGCCTTCTCTCCTGCCTTGAAGAGGCCACTCTAAGACTGCAGGAGCAAAACCTTGCTGTCCAGCATAAAATAGTACAGCGTAGGAGCAGACCTGCTAAAAAGCAAATCAAAAACATGAATCCCTCCTACACTTAACACACAGGCACTATGTCCATATCCTTCCATCCTCTTATATCCATGTACCTTTCCAAACATATCCTATTTGCCTCTACCATCATACCAAACAGTGCATTCCAGGCATCCACCACTCTCTGAGTAAAAAACTTACCCCTCACATCCCCCTTGAACCTACCCCCTCTCACATTCAAAATGTGTCCTCTGGTAGTAGACATTTCTACAGATACACTATCTGTGCCTCACAATCGCATAAACCTCTATCAGGTCTCCCCTCAGTCTCCGACACTCCAGAGAAAACAACTCATCTATACAGCCTCTCATGAGAGATTGCCCATGCCCTCTTAATCAGGAAGCATCGTGGTAAACCTCTTCTGCATTCTCTCCAAAGCCTCAACATCCTCCCTATAGTGGGGTGACCAGAACTGTACCCAATACTCCAAATGTGACCTTACAGAAATTTATAAAGTTGCAACATAATCTCCTGACTTTTGAACTCAGTGCCTTGACTAATGAAAGCAAGCGTTCCATAAGCCTTCTTAACCACCTTATTGATCTGTGTAGTCACTTCCAAGGAGCTATGAACTTGGATTCCAAGATCTCTCTGCTCAGCAGCACTATTAAGGACCTTGCCCTTAAACAGTGTACTGTCTCCCTGCATTTGCCCTACCGAGGTGCAGCACCTCACATTTATCTGAGTTAAACTCCATCTGCCAGTTCTCAGCCCATATCTGTAACTGATCTATGTTGTGCTGTATTCTTTGCCAGTCTTCTACACTATCCATAACTCCATCAATTTTAGTATCATCTGAAAATTTACCCATTCACCCATATAAATTTTCATCCTGGTCATTTATATAAATGACAAACAACAGAGGTCCTAGCACAGATCCTTGCAGAAATCCACTAGTTACAGTCCTCCAGCTCTATCAGTCTCTTCAACCACTTCCCTCAATCTGCAAGCCAATTCAGAACCCAGACAACCAATTCACTGTAGATTCAATGAGGGACATTTTCAAACGCCTTACTAAAATCCATGTGGAGAACATCCACTGCCCTAACTTCATCAATCTCTCTCGTCGCCATATCAATAAACTCGATCAAGTTGGTAAGCCACGACCTGCCCTGCACAAAACCACGCAGGCTCTAGCTAATGAGGTCATGGGTTTCCAAATGCTCATGTATCCTATCCCTAAGAATGCTCTCCAACAATTTCCCTACAACTGATGTGAAACTCTCTGGTCCATAGTTCCCAAGTCTTTCCTTTGTTCCCTTCTTAAATAGAGGTACATTAGCCACTCATTAGTCCTCCAGGACCTCCCCTGTGGCTAGAGAGGACATAAAGATACTCGTCAAGGGCCCAGAAATCTCGCCTCTTGCCTCCTTCAATAACCTGAAGCAAATCCCATCAGACCTATCCACCTTAATAATTCTTAGGAGGCCCAACACTTCCTCTTCCCTGACCTCTAAACACTTAACATATTTATACACTCAGCACTGATCTCCTGGTCCTCCCTATTCTTTTCCTTGATAAATACTGAAGCAAAATATTCATTAAGTACCTCACTCACATTCTCAGCATCTAAGCAAATTACCCCCCTTTTATCCTTGAATGGTCCTACCCTCTCCCTAGTTATCCTTTTACTCCTGATATATGTATAGAGTGCCTTGGGATTCACCTTAATCTGATTTGCCAAGGACTTTTCATGGCCCCTCCTGGTTTTCCTAATTCTCATCTTCAGTTCTTTTCTTGCTTCTTTATATCCTCATGTGCTTTGTTTGATCCTGACTTCAGAAGCTTTACATACTTTTCCTTTTTCTTCTTGATTAAATTCATCACTTCCCTGGACATCCAAGATTCTCTTATCTTTCCATCTCCGTCCTTCCCTCTAACTTAAGACCATATGATACAGGAGCAGAAGTAGGCCATTCGGCCCATCGAGTCTGCTCCACCATACAATTGCGGGCTGATCCAATTCTTCCAGTCAATCCCACTCCCCTGCTTTCACCCCATACCCCTTGATGCCTTGGCTAATCAAGAACCTATCTATCTCTGTCTTGAATACACCCAATGATTTGGCCTCCACAGTCGCTCGTGGCAACAAATCCACAGTCAAGTCAAGTGAAGTCACTTTTATTGTCATTTCAACCATAACTGCTGGTACAGTGCATAGTAAAAATGAGACAACATTTTTCAGGATCATGGTGTTACAAGTTACAGTACAAAAAGTAGACTGAACTACATAAAAAAACACAGAGAAAGCTACACTAGACTACAGACCTACACAAGACTGCGTAAAGTGGATAGAGAATTGGTTGGCAGACAGGAAGCAAAGAGTGGGAGGAAACGGGACCTTTTCAGAATGGCAGGCAGTGACTAGTGGGGTACCGCAAGGCTCAGTGCTGGGACCCCAGTTGTTTATAATATATATTAATGATTTAGACGAGGGAATTAAATGCAGCATCTCCAAGTTTGCGGATGACACGAAGCTGGGCGGCAGTGTTAGCTGTGAGGAGGATGCTAAGAAGATGCAGGGTAACTTGGATAGGTTAGGTGACTGGGGAAATTCATGGCAGATGCAATTTAATGTGGATAAATGTGAGGTTATCCACTTTGGTTGCAAGAACAGGAAAACAGATTATTATCTGAACGGTGGCCGATTAGGAAAAGGGGAGATGCAACGAGACCTGGGTGTCATTGTACACCAGTCATTGAAGGTGGGCATGCAGGTACAGCAGGCGGTGAAAAAGGCAAATGGTATGTTGGCATTCATAGCAAAAGGATTTGAGTACAGGAGCAGGGAGGTTCTACTGCAGTTGCACAAGGCCTTGGTGAGACCACACCTAGAATATTGTGTGCAGTTTTGGTCCCCTAATCTGAGGAAAGACATTCTTGCCATAGAGGGAGTACAGAGAAGGTTCACCAGATTGATTCCTGGGATGGCAGGACTTTCATATGAAGAAAGATTGGATCGACTAGGCTTATACTCACTGGAATTTAGAAGATTGAGGGGGGAATCTTATTGAAATGTATAAAATTCTAAAGGGATTGGACACGCTAGATGCAGGAAGATTGATTCCAATGTTGGGGAAGTCCAGAACGAGGGGTCACAGTTTAAGAATAATGGGGAAGCCTTTTAGGACCAAGATGAGGAAATCTTCTTCACACAGAGAGTGGTGAATCTGGAATCCTCTGCCACAGGAAACAGTTGAAGCCGGTTCATTGGCTATATTTAAGAGGAAGTTAGATATGGCCCTTGTGGCTAAAGGGATCAGGGGGTATGGAGAGAAAGCAGGTACAGGGTTCTGAGTTGGATGATCAGCCAGGATCATACTGAATGGCGGTGCAGGCTCAAAGGGCAGAATGGCCTACTCCTGCACCTATTTTCCATGTTTCTATGTTTCTAAATGCACAAAACCAGTGCAGGCATTACAATAAATAATAAACAGGACAATAGGGCAAGGTGTCAGTCCAGGCTCTGGGTATTGAGGAGTCTGATAGCTTGGGGGAAGAAACTGTTACATAGTCTGGTCGTGAGAGCCTGAATGCTTTGGACCCTTTTCCCAGATGGCAGGAGGGAGAAGAGTTTGTATGAGGGGTGCATGGGGTCCTTCATAATGCTGTTTCCTTTGTGGATGCAGCATGTAGTGTAAATGTCCATGATGGCGGGAAGGGAGACCCCGATGATCTTCTCAGCTGATCTCACTATCTGCTGCAGGGTCTTGCGATCCAAGATGGTGCAACCACCCTCTGACTAAAGTAATTTCTCCGCAACTATGTTCTAAATGGGTGCCCTTCAATCATGAAGTTGTGGCCTCTTGTCATAAACTCCACTACCATTGGAGATAACTTTGCCATAACTACTCTGTTCAGGCCTTTTAACATTGTTTCTATGAGATCCCCTCTCATTCTCTTGAACTCCAGGGAATACAGCCCAAGAGCTGCCACATGTTCCTCATACAGTAACCCTTTCATTTCTGGAATCATTCTCATGAATCTTTTCTCAACCCTCTGCAATGTCGGTACATTCTTTCTAAAATAAGGAGCCCAAAAATGCACACAATACTCCAAGTGTGATCTCATGAGTGTCTGATAGAGCCTCAACATCACACCCCTGCTCTTATATTCTGGAAATGAAAGCCAACATTGCATTCACCTTCTTCACCACCGACTCAACCTGGAGGTTAACCTTTAGGGTATCTTGCAGAAGGACTCCCAAGTCCCTTTGCATCTCTGCATTTTGATTTCTGTCCCCATCTAAATAATAGTCTGCCCATTTATTTCTTCCACCAAAGTGCATGACCATACACTTTCCAACATTGTATTTCATTTGCCCATTCCACTAAACTATCTAAGTCTTTCTGCAGGCTCTCTGTTTCCTCAACACTACCCGCTCCTCCACCTATCTTTGTATCATCGGCAAATTTAGCTGAAAATCCATTAATCCCACCATCCAAATCATTGAAATACATTGTAAAAAAGCAGCAGTCCCAACACTGACCCGTGGAACTCCACTGGTAACCGGCAGCCAGCCAGAATAGGATCCCTTTATTCTGACTCTCTGTTTTCTACTGATCAGCCAATCCTCCATGCATGCTAGTAATTTCCCTGTAATTCCATGGGCTCTTATCTTGCTAAGCAGCCTCATGAGTGGAACCTTGTCGAAGACCTTCTGAAAATCCAAGTACATCACATCTACGGCATCTCCCTTGTCTACCCTGCTTGTAATTTCCTCAAAAAAATTGCAGTAGGTTTGTCAGACAGGATTTTCCTTTCATGAAACCATGCTGGCTTTGGCCTATCTTGTCATGTGCCTTCAACATACCTTTCCTGTACTCTGTGCAGTTGAACTTCAAACACCTTCCACATGTCTGATGTGGACTTGCCAAAGGTGTTCCAAATTAATGCTTCTAAGTTCCTGCCTAATGCCTTACTCCAATTTAAAGCTCTCCCACGAGGACCATACCATACCTACCCTTATCTATAGCTGTCCTAAAAGGCAGTTGAAAGGCCATCACCTGGCCAGGCTCGTTGCCCAACACCAGGTCTAGTATGGCCCCTCCTCTCATTGGACTGTCCACAAATTGATTTAAGAAATCTTCCTCGATATACTTAACCAATTCTGCCCCATCTAAACCTCTTGCACTCAGAAACTATTAGGGAAGTTAAAATCCCCCATGACAACAACCCTATTATTGTTATACATTTTCCTCATCTGATTACATATCTGTTCCTCAATGTCCCATTGACCATTCGGGGGTTTGTAATACAACCCCATCAGTGTGATTGTGCCCTTCTTATTCCTGACTTCTACCCAAATGGACTCGATGTCTGACTCCTCCATTATGTCTGCTCTGAGTGCAGCTGTGATATTGTCCCTCATTAATAGTGCAATATCACCCCCCTCTTTTATCTCTTCCTAAATTTTTTCTAAAACATTAAAAACCTGGTACATTAATCACCCATTCCTGCCCCTCTCGCAAACAAGTTTTAGCAATGGCCACAACATCGTAATTCCATGTACTGATCCATGCTTTAAGTTCATTACTCTTATCCATAATATTCCTAGCGTTAGAAATATAGAAAACTTATAGCACAATACAGGCCCTTCAGCCCACAATGCTGTGCCAAACATGTACTTATTTTAGAAATTACCTAGTGTTACCCATAGCCCATTGAAATATACACATTTCAAACTATCCGACCCATCATACCTGTTATCTTGATTTTGCCTTTCAATACTTTTCCTGCTATCTACCTTCCAGTCTGTTCCTTCTGTTACTGATGTCCCCCAGCAAAACTAGTTTAAACTCTCCTGAGTAGCACCAGAAAACTTTCCGACTGGGATATTAGTTCCCCTCCAGTTTAGATGCAAGCTGTCCCTCTTGTACGGGTTACCGCTTCTCAAAAAAGGTTCCAATGAAAGACTTTGAAACTCTGTCCCCTGCACCATCTCCTCAGCCACTCATTCACCCATGCTATCACCCCATTCCTATCTGCACTAGCCCGTGACACAGGGAGTAATCCAGACATTACTACCTTGCAAGTCCTTCTCTTCAGCCTCTTTCTCTAACTCTATATACTCACTGTGTAGGACCTCTTCTCCTTTCCTGCCTATGTCATCAGAGCCAATCTGCACCATGACCTCCAGCTGTTTCCCTTTCCCCTTGAGAATATCCTGCAACTGCTAAGATACATCATGGACCCTAGCACCTGGGAGGCAACACAACATCCTGACCTCTCTTTTGCAGCCACAGAATCTCCTTTCTGTCCTCCTTATTGAATTCTCTATAGCTACTGAACTTCCTGATTTTATCTTTCCCCATCGAGGCTCAGAACAGGCCTCAGTGTCCCAAGCCTGGCTCCTGCTGCCATGATCAGATGGGCCATCCCCTCAGCAGCATCCAAAGGGGTATTGTTGTTGCTGAGGGGACTGGCCACAGAGGAACCCTGCACTGGCTTCTTAATCCCTTTGCCTCTCCTGGTGGTTACCCATCTACTGCCTGAAATCTGTACTCTGGGTGTGCTATCTCTTCAAAGGTCTTGCCTATAATATCTTCAGCATCCCGAATAATAATCAGTACATACAACTCCAGCTCCAACTCCTTAACCTGGCCAGTCAGGCAGTGAAGTTGGGTGCACTTTGCACAAGTGGAGTCATCAGGGAAACTGTGAGGTATTTTGAATTCCCACATCTGACAGGAGGAACATTCCATCCTGACTACTCTACACCAAAAAAGAGAAAGGTTTGCCTCTTTTTAACTGTGCCAATGCCTGTTCATGCTGAAGCCTATTAAGCCGGAGCCTCCACGCTCTATCACTGGTGCACTCCGACAATGGCTTCTCCACTTGAGCCGACTCTCCTTTTATTTGCAGCTGAGGTTAGGCCACTTATATCAACACTTCCTGTGCCTGCACCTTTCCCAAAAAGACTGGCCTTACCCAAATCTGCTCTTTTATCCTTTCTCCCGACTTCCACAGCGATCTGACCCAATATACACACCTCTTACCTGAGCTGCCAAAAAAAGGTAGGCTCCAACCTGATGGCACGGTCATCTTTTTCTCCAACTTCTTCCCCTACCCCTACCCTCTTCTTTATTTCCCTACTCTGACCTTTAACCTCTTCTCCTCACTTGTACCCTCCTCCTTCCCTTTCTGCTATGGTCCACTGTGGTCAGATTCCTCCTTTACCATTTCTACTCCCAGCTCCTTAGCTTATCCACCTCCACCACCCATCTGGCTTCATCTATCACCTTCTAGCTTGTCCTCTTCCCCTCCCCCACCTTCTTATTCTGGCTTCTTCCCCCTTCCTTTCCAGTCCTGATGAAGGGTCTCAGCCTAAAACATCAACTGTTTATTCATTTCCATAGATGTTGCCTGGTTTGCTGAACTGTTTGTGTGTATTGCTCTGGATTTCCAGCATGTGCACGATCTCTTGTGTTTATGACTTATTTAGTGAATGGTAAGTTACTGAGGAATGTGTTAGAACAAACGGGCCTAGGAATACAGACACATAATTCCTTGATTGTGGCATCACAGGTCAAGGTTGTAAAGAGCTTTTGGAACCCTGATCTTCATAAATCAAGGCACTGACTGCAGGAGATGGGATGTTATGTTGAAGTAGTACAAGACATTGTTGAAGCCAAATTTGGAGCACTGTGTGCAATTCTGGTCATCTACCTACAGAAAAGAGGTCAAAAAGCTTGAAAGAGTGCAGAGAAAATTTACAGAGCTGCTGGGACTTGAGGACTGTAGTTAAAGAGATAAGATGAATAGGTTACGACAGAGGGATGCAAGATTATAAGGGGTATAGAACTTGTGAACGCAAGCAGGCTTTTTCCCCTAAGGTTGGGTGAGAGTAGAACTAAAGGTAATCGGTTTAGGTGGAAGATGAAATACTCAAAGGGAAGATTTGGGAAACTTTTTTCACTGAGAGGGTGGTGAGAATGTCAAACAAGCTGCCAGCGGAAATGGTGGATGCAGGTTCAATTGTAATATTTAGGAGGACCTGGATGAGAAAAGTACGGAGAGTTATGGTTTAGGTGGAGATGGGACTAGGCAGTAGACCAGGCTGGCATGGACTAGATGGAGTGAAGGGCCTGTTTCTGTGCTGCAGTGTTCTGTGACTCAATGTAATGAAATGGCCTGTATGGAGAACAGGCAAAAGCCTTGACTTTTTCACTGTACCTTGGTACCTATGGCAATAATAAACCAATTTATCATATTTCAATCTTTGTCAGCACATCATTCCACTTTGCTACTAACTTATTTTACCCAGTATACAATGCATGTAAAATCAGCTCTTCTATGTGTTTTAAAATTCTTATTTATTATAGCCATTACTAATACTACAATTATTATGTGGCTTGTAAGTACAAGGCAGTTAGAAAATATATTGATTGACTCCTCTCTTCTTTCTCACTCCTATTCTACTACATCCTGTACACCCCTCACTCCATCCTCCATCCTTTTTCCACTTACGCCCCTAAACGTCTGTCCCTCCATGCCATCATCCATTTTCTCTCTTCTTTCCCAGCTCCCTCTTTCACTCACTCTTCTCCTCCCTCCCTTCTCCACCTCCCAACCTCCTCTCCCCTCCCCATGTCCTCACCACCCTCCCCTACCCTTCCACTCTTCCCCTCCTTCTCCTATCGCCCACCCCTCCCCAGCCCCTCCACTCCCCTCCTCCCTTCCCATTCACCATTCCACCAACCGTGTTTCCTTCCCCCCCCCCCCACCGTCCTGCTTCCTTTATCCTCCCGATACCCCCACCGTGAAGCTTCTCTTTCTCACCTCTCCCACCCACCTCCGGCCCCTCCCCAGTCCCGCCTCCCGCCTTCCCTCCGTCCGCAGTCCGAGCGCGGGAGCAGGGCGTTCAGGTGAGCTGCTGCGGCTCTGCCTTTCCGCGGGGTCAGGGCGAAGGGTCTGAGGAGCAGGGGGCAGAGAGTAGGGTGAGGGTGAGGAGGCAGGGGCAGAGTGTGAAAGTGAGAGGTTACAGGATCCCATCGCCAGAACCAATGCGACCAGAATGGCTCAGAAAGAACCCTTCAGCCCGTAAGTTTCACGTTACTTCGCGCTCCGCTAAAGCTGTTTCCTCAGCCCCTTTCCCTGAGGACGCAACCCCTCTGCCACTGATCTAAATGCCTTTTCCACGTCTAGACTTCAGTTCCTTTGCCCTTCCTGGCTCTGAGATCCAGATCTAAACTTGGATTCCTCTATTTCTTATCTTGTTTTCTCAATTATGTTACCTCCTTAAAAAAAGACGTTCACAGAAAGGTGCTCAGACAGGTTAGATAGTAGGAAACTTTTTCCATGGCTAAAGTATCTGAACTCGTAGCCACAAGTTCAAAACACATCTGAAGAATTTTTTCACCAGAGGATAGGTGTGAGCTAAAACACACTTTCCCAAGGGTGGTGGAGGCACAGACTGGCACCATGGTTAGAGCATTCACTTGAATCGGCAAAGTAGGATTGGTGTAGATTGGAAATTGATGGAAGTGCTGTTTATGAACCAGTCTGTGTAACCAATATAAAGTTTCTCTGTTGCATCTTTTGTCCCAGATTTTGTAACTGTGCCTCTCGTTCTTGAAGTGCCTGCTTTTGGAGGTTTATCTGCATCAGTTCCAGGACTGCCACACCATTTCCAAAGTGCAGCCACCAGAATTCTTTCAACAGCCAGAGAAAGCAGTGTCCACAGACTAATGATTGGTGAGTTCACGACTTTACTATTGTAACAGAACTAAATTGAATAAATAATAATTTTATGGTAGGTGAAAGGATGATGTTTCAATGGACAAAGATCGGGAAAACATACTGTAAAGTGTGAACATGAGCAATTGTTTATTTTGGCAGGAAACATTTAAAAATGTCATCTGAACAGAGAGGTTGCAGGGCTGTGTGACAGAGTGCTGGAGTACCTGACTCACTAAAGGTGCAGTTCAATGAGAGTAGGCAGTTTAAATAGTTCGGCATGGGCTCGATGGGCCTTAGGGTCTGTTTCTGTGATGTACTTTTCTATGGCTCTGTGACAGCGATGGCAAAATACTGGGAAAGCTAATGGTGGAATTTTGCGCTGAGGAAGGTCAGAAGCAAGAGTTATGTTATTGAATAAAACAAAATTTATTTATTTATTAAATAAATAAAGGCTGCACTTGGAATAAGACCATAAGGTATAGGAGCAGAATTAGGCCATTTGGTCCATTGAGTCTGCTCTCCCTTTTCATCATGGCTGATCCAATTTTCCTCTCAGCCCCAATCACCTGTCTTTCCCCATAATCCCTTCACGCCCTGACCAGTCAAGAATCGATCTGCCTCTGCTTTAAACATTCATAAAGTCTTAGCCTTCTCAGCCACCTCTGGCAATGAATTCCATGGATTCACTACTCTCTGGCTAAAGAAATTTCTCCTCATCTTTGTTCTAAAGGATGCCCCTCTATTCTGAGACTGTGTCCTCTGATCTTAGACTCTCCCACCAGAGGCAACAACCTCTCCACATCCACATATCAAGGCAGTCATCCCCCAATCTTTTGATTTCTGGAGCGGCCCAGAGCCATCAGATGTTCTTCATATGACAAGCCATTCAATCCTGGAATCGTTTTTGTGAACCTCCTTTGAACCCTCTCCAGTTTCAGCACATCCTTTCTAAAATAAGGGGCTCAAACCTACTCACAATACTCCAAGTGAGGTCTCACCAGTAGTTTATAAACTCTCAACATTACATCCTTGCTTTTATATTCTAGTCCTCTTGAAATGAATGCTAACAATGCATTTGTCTTCCTCACCACAGCCTCAACCTGCAAATTAACCTTTAGGGAATCCTGTACAAGAACCTCTAAGTTTCTCTGCGCCTCAGTTTTTGTATTTTCTCTTCATTGAGAAAATGGTCAATGCTTTCATTTCTTCTACCAAAGCACACGACAATACATTTCCCAGCACTATTCCATCTGCCGTTTCTTTGCCCATTCTCCTAATCTGTTTAAGTCCTTCTGTAGCCTTCAAAACTACCTACCTCTCCACCTATCTTCATATTGTCTGAAAACTTTGCACCAAAGCAATCAATTTCATCTTCCAAATCATTAACGTATAATGTAAAAAAAAATCAGTCCCAACACAGACCTCTGTGGAACACCACTGTCACTGGCAGCAAACCAGAAAAGCTCCCTTTATTCCCACTCTTTGCCTCCTGCCAATCAGCAACTGCTTTATCCATGCTCGAGTCTCTCCTGTAATACCATGGGCTTGTAGTTTGTTAAGCAGCCTCATGCATGGGCACCTTGTCAGAAAACTTAGGTACACAGCATCAACCAATTCTCCTTTGTCTCTCCTGCTTGTTATTTCTTCAAAGCATTCCAACAGATTTGTCAGGCAAGATTTTCCCTTGAGGAAACTGTGCTGACAATGGCCCATTTTATCATATGCCTCCAAGTACCCTGAAACCACATCGTTAACAATTGACTCCGACATCTTCCCAACCACTGAAGTCAGATTAAATGGCCTATGGTTTCATTTGATATAATGAGGCAGCCTACAGGGAAGAAGTCATCTCTCTGACACAGTGGTGTCAAGAAAACAACCTCTCCCTCAAAGTCACAAAAACAAAGGAGCTGGTTGTGGATTACAGGAGGAATGGAGACGGGTTGACCCCTATTGACATCAATGGATCTGGGGTTGAGAGGGTTGAGGAAATTTGGTATGGTCCCCCAAATCCTAAGAACTTTCTACAGGGACACAATTGAGAGCATCCTGACAGGCTGCATCACTGCCTGGTATGGTAACTGTATTTCCCTTAATCGCAGGATTCTGCAGAGAGTGGTGCGGACAGCCCAGTGCATTTGTAGTTGTGAACTTCCCATGATTCAGGGCATTTACAAGGACAGGTGTGTAAAAAGCACCCGTAGGAACATTGGGGACCCAAGCCATCCCAACCACAATCTATTCCAGCTGCTACCATCCGGGAAGTGGTACGGCAGCCTAAAAGCCAGGACCAACAGGCTCTGGGACAGCTTCTTGCACCAGGCCATTAGACTGATGAACTCATGCTGACCTGAGTGTACTCTGTATTACATTGACTGTTCTATTTATTATAAATTACTATGATTGCACATTGCACATTTAGATGGTGATGTTATGTAAAGATTTTTACTCCTCATGTATGTGAAGGATGTAAGAAATAAAGTCAATTCAATTCAATTCAATTCAATTCTTCTGCTTCTCTCCCTTTTTGAAGAGTGGAGTGACATTTTCAATTTTCCTGTCTCCGAAACCATTTCAGATCTAGTGATTGTAGAAAGATCATTCCTAATGCCCCTACAATCTCTTCAGCTGCCTTGTTCAGAACGCTGGGGTGTACACAAGAATCAGAATCAGGTTTATTATCACTGGCATGTGACATGGAATTTGTTAACTTAGCAGCAGCAGCTCAATGCAATACTTAATCTAGAAGAGAAAACCAATCAATCAATTACAGTATACAGATATAGAATCGATTAAAAAGTCGTGCAAAAAAATGAAATACTACATATTAAAAAAGTGAGGTAGTGTTCACGGGTTCAATGTCCATTTAGTACTTGGATGGCAGAGGGGAAGAAGCTGTTCCTGATTCGCTGAGTGTGTGTCTTCAGGCTTCTGTACCCCCTACCTGATGGTAACAGTGAGAAAAGGGCATACCCTGGGTGTTTAATAATGGACGCTGCCTTTCTGAGACACCACTCCCTGAAGATGCCCCAGGTATTTTGTAGTCTAGTGCCCAAGATGGAGCTGATTAGATTTACAACCCTTTGCAGCTTCTTTCGGTCCTGTGCAGTAGGCCCTGCATGCCAGACAGTGATGCATCCTGTCAGAATGCTCTCCATGATACATCTATAGAAACTTTGAGTGTATTTGTTGACATGTCAAATCTCTTTAAACTGCTAATGAAGCATAGCCACTGTCTTGCCTTCTTTATATCTACATCAATATGTTGGGACCGGGTTAGATCCTCAGAGATCTTGACACCCAGGAACTTGAAACTGTTCACTCTCTCCACTTCTGATCCCTCTATGAGGATTGGTATGTGTTCCTTTGTTTTACCCATATGGTCCAGGTGACTTGTCTACTTTCAAACCTTTCAGTTTCCCAAGAACCTTTTTATCAACAGAACAAACACCACTTTCTCTGCCTTCCTGCCTGTCCTTTCGATACAATGTGTGTCCTTGGACTTTAAGCTCCCAGCTATAATCTTTCAGCCATGATTCAGTGATGCCTGCAACATCATACCTGCCGATCTGTAACTGTGCCTCAAGTTCATCAACCTTATTCCGTATACTACGGGCTTTCAGATACAACACCGTCAGTCCTGTATTCACCCTTTTTGATTTTGTCACACCATGTTCAACCTTTTGACTCCTAACTTTGTCTGAGTGTTGCAATGGGTTGTAAGGAGTGGATCCAAGAGCAGGACAACAAATAGGAGGAGCTCGGACATGGAGCCTGGACTTGGACTTGGACACTGAACCGACAACACCATACAATGACAGACAATTCGTATCGCGGCTCCGAGCAGCAGCAAACGGCCCACAATACTCAGCCGGACCCAGGAGCTGCGGACCACAGGCTCTCGACTCGACCTAGGAGCTGCGGACCACAGGCTCTCGACTCGACCCAGGAACTGCGGACCACAGGCTCTTGACTCGACCCAGGAACTACGGACGGCAGGCTCTCGACTCGACCCAGAAGCTGCGGACCACAGGCTCTCGACTCGACCCAGGAACTATGGACGGCAGGCTCTCGACTCGACCCAGAAGCTGCGGACCACAGGCTCTCGACTCGACCCAGGAGCTGCGGACGACAGGCTCTCGACTCGACCCAGGAGCTGCGGACGACAGGCTCTCGACTCGAACCAGGAGCTGCGGACGTCAGGCTCTTGACTCGACCCAGGAACTGCGGACCACAGGCTCTCGACTCGACCCAGGAACTGCGGACCACAGGCTCTCGACTCGACCCAGGAGCTGCGGATGACAGGCTCTCGACTCGACCCAGGAGCTGCGGACGACAGGCTCTCGACTCGAACCAGGAGCTGCGGACGGCCGGCTCTCGACTCGACCCAGGAACTGCGGACCACAGGCTCTCGACTCGACCCAGGAGCTGCGGATGACAGGCTCTTGACTTGACTCATTCTCAGCAGTCTGGAACGAGCATAGCCACACTGCCGAGGTGACGAATCAGCAGCGAGTAGATGTAAGTCAGAGTTTTCATGCTGCCGGTTTGAATGAGGATCAGGTGCCCTAAGCAAGGAGCCCAGTGGAACACAGGGAAAAGGGAATTAACTGAAATGAGGAGTCAATGGACTGGACCATGAGACTGAGGTCTTACCAACATCTGTTCTGGCATTCTGGTTCCCATCCCCCAGCAACTCGAGTTTAAACACCCCATTAACAAACCTTCCCGCTAGGATATTAATTCCCCTCCAGTTCAGCGTCCCTTTTGTACAGATCCTGCCTGCCTTCTCTGGAAGAGAGCCCAATGATCCAAAAACCTGATGACCATGTTCCTTCACCAACTCCTTAGCCACGTATTAAACTGTATAATCTTCCTAGTTCTAGACTCACTAGCAAGTGGCACAGGTAGCAATCCTGAGATCACAATCCTGGGGGTCTCACACTTCCACTCAGCACCTAACCCTCTGAACTGCCCATGCAGAACCTCGTCACTTGTCCTACCCATGTCCCTGGTATCCACATGGACTAGGACTTCTGGCTGTCCACCCTGCCTGATACAGTTCTATTTCTGTGCTGTAGTGGTCTATGACTATGAGGGCATGTGGAAAAGTTCAAAGGAGATGTTTAAAGGGGAAGTTTAACTGACTGAGGCACTTTGGGAGCAGCAACCATTGTTTTATGAGTTATGGAAAGGGACCGATCTAGTCCACAAGATAAAGTTCTAAATTGAGGCATGGCAGATTTTGACAGCACTTGACAGAAATTTGCAAACATTGTTTCCAGTGGTAAGCCCAATATCTGTGGTAGATTGTGAGGGTGAAGATAAGCATGCATTTGGAAAGACAGAGTTGAATGGTTTTGTGCATGGGAGATCATGTCTCATGACTTTGATTGAGTTTTTCAAGAAGGAATCATATTGGTTGATGAGGATGGGGCAGCAGGTGTGGTCTAAATGACAGGTACATGGATAGGGAATGTTTAGAGGGATATTTACCAAACATGGACAAATGAGACCAGCTTAGATGTGAATTTTGGTCAGCATGTTGGGCCAAAGGGCTTTTTTCAGAGCTGTATGACTCTGTGGGGTAAGTTCTTTTAACTACAGAGTGGTCATAATCAGAATCAGAATTATTTATTATCACTGACATGTCAAATTTGTTGTTTTGCAGCAACAGTACATAAAATATACTATAAATCTCAAAATATATGTATTGTATAGCATACAATGCCTATAAAAAGTATTCACCCCTTCATGGAAGTTTTCATGTTTTATTGTTTTACAACGATGAATTCAGATTAGATATGGCAAAGTTATTTCCCATGGTAGGGGATTCCAGGACAAGAGGGCACGAGTTCAGGATTGAAAGACGTCCATTTAGAACTGAGATGTAGAGAAATTACTTTAGTCAGAAGGTGGTAAATCTGCAGAATTTGTTGCCACGAGTGGCTGTGGAGGCCAAGTCATTGGGTGCTTTTAAGGCAGAGATAGATAGGTTCTTGATTAGCCGGGGCATCAAGGGGTATGGGGAAGGCAGGGGAGTGGGGATGGCTGGAAGAATTGGATCGGCCATGATTGAATGGTGCAGCAGACTCAATGGGCCGAATGGCCTACTTCTGCTCCTATATCTTGTGGTCTTATGGATTTAATTTGGCTTTTTTGAAAACAATTTTCTACAAATTGGTCTAAATTTATTACAGTTGTTAAACACAAAATAATTAATTGCTTACTCACTCACCCCTTCAAGTCAGTATTTAGTAGATGCACCTTTGGCAGCAATTACAGCCTTTAGTCTGTGTGAACATAGAACATAGAAATTTACAGCATATTACAGGCCCTTCGGCCCACAATGTTGTGCCGACCATACCTACTCCAGAGACTGCCTAGAATTTCCCTAGCACATAGCCCTCTATTTTTCTAAGCTCCACGTACCTATTTAAGAGGCTCTTAAAAGACTCTATTGTATCCGCCGCCACTGGCAGTCCATTCCACGCACCCACCACTCTCTGAGTGAAAAACTTATCCCTGACATCCCCTCGGTACCTATTTCCAAGCACCTTAAAACTATGCTCCTTTGTGTTAGCCATTTCATCCCTGGGAAAAAGCCTCTGGCTATCCGCACGATCAATACCTCTCATCATCTTGTATACCTCTATCAGGTCACCTCTCACCCTCCGTCGCTCCAAGGAGAAATGGCCAAGTTCATTTGACCTATTCTCATAAGGCACGCTCTCCAATCCAGGCAACATCCTTGTAAATCTCCTCTGCACTCTCTCTATAGTATCCATATCCTTCCTGTAGTGAGGTGTCCAGAACTGAACACAGTACTCCAAGTGGGGTCAGACCAAGGTCTTATATAGCTGTAACATTACTTCATGGCTCTTAAACACAATCCCACAGTTGATGAATGCCTACACCTTCTTAACAACACTGTCAACCTGCGCAGCAGCTTTGAGTGTCCTATGGACTCCATGATCTCTCAGATGCTCCACACTGCCAAGGTTCTTATCATTTATATTATATTCTGTCTTCAAATTGGACCTACCAAAATGAACCACTTAACACTTATCTGGGTTGAAGTCCATCTGCCACTTTTCAGCACAATTCTGCATCCTTTTGATGTCCCGCTGTAACCTCTGACAGCCCTCCAGACTATCCACAACACCCCCAACCTTTGTGTCATCAGCAAACTTACTAACCCATCCGTCTACTTTTTCATCCAGGTCATTTATAAAAATCACAAAGAGGAAGGGTCCCAGAACAGATCCCTGTGGAATACCACTGGTCACCAACCTCCATGCAAAATACAAACCATCTACAACCACCTTTTGCCTTCTGTGGACAAGCCAATTTTGATCCACAAAGCAATGTCTCCTTGGATCCCATGTTTCCTTACTTTCTGAATGAGCCTTGTATGGGGAACCTTATCAAAAGCCTCTACCATAGATAGGTGGATAGGTCTCTACCAGCTTTGCACATCTGGATATTGCAAATTTTCCCATTCTTCTTTACAAAACTGCTCAAGCTCTGTCAGATTGCATGGGGATCATGAGTGAACAATTCTTTTCAAGCCCAGCCACAAATTCTCAATTGGATTGAGGTCTGGACTCTGAATTGGCTACTCCAGAACATTAACTTTGTTGTTTTTAAGCCACTCCTGTGCAGTTTTGGCTTTATGCTTGGGGTAATTTTCTTGCTGGAAAACAAATCTCCCTAGTCACAGTCCTCTTGCAGACTGCATCAGTTTCCCCCCGGGATTTCCCTGTATTTTGCTGCATTTATATTACCCTTTACTTTCACAAGCCTTCCAGGGCCTGCTGCAGAGAAGCTTGCCCACAGCATGATGCAGCCACCACCATACTTCACAGTGGGGATGGTGTGTTTTTGATGATGTGCAGTGTTTGACTTGAACCAAACATAGTGTTTAGTCTGGTGGCAAAAAGCTCAACTTTGGTTTCATCAGACCATAAAACTTTCTTCCAGCTGACTTCAGTGTCTCCCACACGCATTCTGGCAAACTCTAGCCAAAATTTCATGTGAATTTTTTTCGACAATGACTTTCTCTTTGCCACCCTCCCATAAAGCTTGACTGGTGAAGCGCCTGGGCAACAGTTGTTGTATGCACAGTCTTTCCCATCTCAGCTACTGAAGCTTGTAACTCCTCCAGATTTGTCCTAGGTCTCATGGTGGTCTCCCTCACCAGTCCCCTTCTGGCACTGCCACTCAGTTTTTCAGAACCGTCTGCTCTAGGTTGATTTACAACTGTGCCATATTCTTTCCATTTCTTGATGATTGACTTAATTTTACTCCAAGGGATATTCAGTGACTTGGAAATTTTCTTGTATCCATTTCCTGACTTGTGCTTTCCAGTAACCTTTTTGTGGAGCTATGTAGAGTGTTCTTTTGTCATCATGGTGTAGTTTTTGCTAGGGTACTGACTCACCAGCAGTTGGACCTTCCAGATACAGGTGTCTCTTTAGCACAATCAATTGAAACACCTTGAATGCACACAGGTCTCCAAAAACAGATACCCATTTAACTAATTACGTGACTTATAAAACCAATTGGCTGCATGAGTGATGATTTGATGTGTCATATTAAAGTGGAATAAACACACATTCAATTATTTTATGGTTTATATTTGCAATTAATTCTCTCTCTCTCTCTCTCTCTCTCTCTCTCTTGCTCGCTCGCTCGCTCTCTCTCTCTCTCTCTCTCTCTCTCTCTCTCTCTCTTCCTCTTCCTCTCTTCCAGCATTTGCAGCCTCCTGTGCCTCCAAAGAAAGACAAATCATTGATTAGTAAAGACTACAGGTTTAAAAAGGAAACTATGCACAAAGGTTAATACAGATACCTCACACAGTGATAGAGAACTGATGCTGGAAATAAGAAAATGGCAGAAAAATTAAATTAAAATTCAGCATAAGTATTCAAGTTGGTTTTATTGTCATGTGCACAAGTTGGCTCTGTAGGTCATATAAAGCACTGTTCAGTCCACAACACAGATCTTGATACCAATTTATACAAAATGTTTGCCTCTATTATCCACACCCCTCCATTCCCTTCATATTCATGTGTCTATCTAAACTTCACTAAACTGCCCCCTTTTTTCACTCTGCTGTGTGATGAACTGAGGCTGTGGGCCTGCTCTTGCTGCACTGGGGTTTGTGTCTATGGACTCACATCCATTCTGCTGTTATACTGCCGCTGTTACTGTTTGCACGATTTGTGTTTCTTCCACTCTCTGCGTGTTGGGTGGTTGTTTTTTTAAAGGGTTCTTTTGTGTTTCTTGTTTTGTGGTTGCCTGTAAGGAGATGAATCTTAAAGTTGTATAATGTATACATGCTTTGAAAATAAATGTACTTTGAACTTTTCTCAGTTCTCTCAGGGAGAAGGTATAGGACCCTGAAGACCCACAGTCAGCATCTTAGGAAAAGCTTCTTCCCATCTGCTATCAGATTTCTGAACAATCTCTGAACTCAGGAACACAACCTCACAGTTCCTCTTTTGCACTTTGTAAAATTTTTATAGTAACTTATAGTCAATTTTAATGTCAGTGATAATAAACCTGATTCTGATTCTGCATGAAGCCCCCCCCCCCCCGGTAACCTTAAAAGGAAATTTCTACCTTATCTATACTCCTAATTTAAAAAAAAATCATTTATCAAGTCAGGTGTCCATATCAGGTCAGGTGTCAGGTCTCTCAGTGGGAGAGCATTTTGGAGATAGTGATCATAATTCTATCTTATTTACAAAAGCACTGGAGAGAGATAGGAACAGACAATTTAGAAAAGCATTTAATTGGAGTAAGGGGAATTATGAGGCTATCAGGCAGGAAATTGGAAGCTTAAATTGGGAACAGATGTTCTCAGGGAAAAATATGAAAGAAATGTGGCAAATGTTCAGGGGATATTTGTGTGGAGTTCTGCATAGGTATGTTCCAATGAGACAGGGAAGTTATGGGTGGGTACAGGAACCCTGGTGTACAAAGGCTGTAATAAATCTCGTCAAGAAGAAAAGAAAAGCTTACAAAAGATTCAGAGAGCTCGGTAATGTTAGAGATCTAGAAGATTATAAGGCTCACAGGAAGGAGCTTAAAAAGGAAATTAGGAGCCAGAAGGGGCCATGAGAAGGTCTTGGTGGGCTGGATTAAGGAAAACCCCAAGGCATTCTACAAGTACGTGAAGAGCAAGAGGATAAGATGTGAAAGTATAGAACCTATCAAGTTTGACAGTGAGAAAGTGTGTATGGAACCAGAGGAAATAGCAGAGGTATATAATGAATAATTTACTTCAGTATTCACTATGGAAAAGGATCTTGGTAATTGTAGTGATGACTAGCAGAGGAGTGAAAAGCTTGAGCATGTAGATATTAAGAAAGAGGATGTGCTGGAGCTTTTGGAAAGCATCAAATTGAATAAGTTTTCGGGACCAAACAAGATGTACCCCAGGCTACTGTGGGAGGCAAGGGAGGAGATTGCTGAGCCTCTGGCAATGATCTTTGAATCATCAGTGGGGACGGGAGAGGCTCCGGAGGATTGGAGGTTTGCACATGTTGTTCCTTTATTCAAGAAAGGGAGTAGAGATAGCCCAGGAAATTATAGACCAGTGAGTCTTACTTCAGTGGTTGGTAAGTTGATGGAGAAGATCCTGAGAGGCAGGTTTTATGAACATTTGAAGAGGTATCATGTGATTAGAAATAGTCGGCATGGCTTTGACAAGGGCAGGTTGTGCCTTAAGAGACTGATTGAATTTTTTGAGGATGTGACTGAAGACATTGATGAAGGAAGAGCAGTAGATGCAGTGTATATGGATTTCAGCAAGGCATTTGATCAGGTACCCCATGCAAGGCTTACAGAGAAAGTAAGGAGACATGGGATCCAAGAGGACATTGCTTTGTGGATCCAGAACTGGCTTGCCCACAGAAGGCAAAGAGTGGTTGTAGACGGGTCATATTCTACATGGAGGTTGGTCACTAGTGGAGTGCCTCAGGGATCTGTTCTGGGACCCTTACTCTTCGTGATTTTTATAAATGACCTGGATGAGGAAGTGGATGGATGGGTCAGTAATTTGCTGATGATGCAAAGGTTGGAGGTGTTGTGGATAGTGTGGAGGCTGTCAGAGGTTATAGCGGACATTGATAGGATGCAAAACTGGGCTGAGAAGTGGCAGGTGCAGTTCAACTCAGTTAAGTGTGAAGTGGTTCATTATGGTAGGTCAAATATGATGGCAGAATATGGTATTAATGGTAAGACTCTTGGCAGTGTGAAGGATCAGAGGGATCTTGGGGTCCGAGTCCATAGGATGCTCAGAGCAGCTGCGCAGGTTGTCTCTGTGGTTAAGAAGGCGTATGGAGTATTGGCCTTCATCAATCGTGGAATTGAGTTTAGAAGCTGAGAGGTAATGTTGCAGCTATATAGGACCCTGGTCAGACCCCACTTGGAGTGCTGTGCTCAGTTCTGGTCGCCTCACTACAGGAAGGATGTGGAAGCCATAGAGAGGGTGCAGAGGAGATTTACAAGGATGTTGCCTGGATTGGGGAGCATGCCTTATGAGAATAGGTTGAGTGAACTCGGCCTTTTCTCCTTGGAGTGATGGAGGATGAGAGGTGACCTGATAGAGGTGTATAAGATGAAGAGAGGCATTGCTCATGTGGATAGTCAGAGGCTTTTTCCCCAGGGCTGAAATAGTTGCCACAAGAGGACACAGAATTAAGGTGCTGGGGAGCAGGTACAGAGAAGATGTCAGGGGTATGTTTTTTACTCAGGGAGTGGTGAGTGTGTGGAATGGGCTGCCTGCAATGGTGGTGGAGGCGGATACAATAGGGTCTTTTAAAGGACTTCTGGATAGCTATATGGAGCTTAGAGGAGGGCTATAGGTAAGCCTAGTAATTTCTGAGGTAGGGGCATGTTTGGCACAACTTAGTGGGCCGAAGGGCCTGTATTGAGCTGTAGATTTTCTATGTTTCTATAACCCTGAGATAACCAGAAATACCCCAATATAACCAACATAACCCTCAGATAACCATAAATACCCTGTGATAACCAGAAACACCCTGAGATAACCATAAATAACCCTGAGATAACCATAAATACACCGAGATAACCATATATACCCTGAGATAACCAGTATAACCCTGAGATAACCATAGATAACCCTGAGATAACCATAAATACACTGAGATAACCATAAATACCCTGAGATAACCAGTATAACCCTGAGATAACCATAAGTACACCGAGATAACCATAAATACCCTGAGATAACCAGTATAACCCTGAGATAACCATAAATACCCCAAGAACTATACATACCCTGAGATAACCATACATAACCCAAGATAACCATAAATACCCCAAGATTTTGGAGAAGGAAGTCAGAGGATCAGAACGGGAGTGCGGTGGGAGCCATTTTGACTTTTTCTTATTCTCATCGGAGTTAAGAGAGGTGGGACTGTGCAGGCATGTGACGTCGGGCAGTGAAGCGGGGAAGATTTCAAAAGGACACAACCTGATACAGCGGGCAGCAGAGTGAGCCGGGAGCAGAGTGAAGGCTTAAGAGCTTTGGCTCAACAGGCTTAGGCGGAAACGGGCAAGGCAAGGTAGGTTGAGGTTTCAGTTTTTCCTGTTATTTGAGGAAAGGGGGAAGTATGAGTGTGAGGGCAGCTTGTTGTTCTCGGTGTCGGATGTGGGAGGTCCTGGAGTCTCCGAGCCTCCCGGACGTCCATATCTGCGCCAGGTGTGCCGAGCTGCAGCTCCTAAGGGACCGTGTTAGGGAACTGGAGATGCAGCTCGATGACCTTCATCTGGTCAGGGAGAGTGAGGAGTTGACAGAGAGGAGTTACAAACAGGTGGTCACACCAGGACCACGAGAGGCAGACAGGTGGGTCATGGTTAGGAGGGGGAAGGGGAAGAGGCAGGTACTAGAGAGTACCCCAGTGGCTGTACCCCTTGACAATAAGTACTCCTGTTTGAGTACTGTTGGAGGGGACAGCCTACCTGGGGGAAGCAACAGTGACCGTGCCTCCGGCACAGAGTCTGGCCCTGTAGCTCAGGAGGGTAGGGAAAGGAAGAGGAAGGCAGTAGTAATAGGGGACTTGATAGTTAGGGGGTCAGATAGGTGATTCTATGGACGCAATCAGGAGACCTGGATGGTAGTTTGCCTCCCTGGTGCCAGGGTTCGGGACGTTTCTGATCGTGTCCAAGATATCCTGAAGTGGGAGGGTGAGGAGCCAGAGGTCGTGGTACATATAGGTACCAATGACATAGGTAGGAAAAGGGAAGAGGTCCTGAAAGGAGAATATAGGGAGTTAGGAAGGGAGTTGAGAAGAAGGACCGCAAAGGTAGTAATCTCGGGATTACTGCCTGTGCCACGCGACAGTGAGAGTAGGAATGGAATGAGGTGGAGGATAAATGCGTGGCTGAGGGATTGGAGTAGGGGGTAGGGATTCAAGTTTCTGGATCATTGGGACCTCTTTTGGAGCAGGTCTGACCTGTACAAAAAGGACGGGTTACAGTTGAATCCTGGCAGGGAGACTTTAAACTAGAATGGTTGGAGGGTGGGAATCAATTTGAAGAGACTAGGAGAGAGGAGATTAGTTCACAAATAGAGAAAGCTAGTAGACAGTGTGTGAGGGAGGATAGGCAGGTGATAGAGAAGGGCAGCGCTCAGACCGAAGATGTAAGGGAGAAGGAAGAAAAAGATAATGAAGTTGTTTGCACCATTAGAGATAAACAGAGAGGAAGAGGTGGAGAGTTTCTTAAATGTATCTATTTTAATGCTAGGAGCATTGTAAGAAAGGTGGTTGAGCTGAGAGCATGGATTGATATCTGGAAATATGATGTTATAGCAATTAGTGAAACATGGTTGCAGGAGGGGTGTGATTGGCAACTAAATATTCCTGGATTTCTTTGCTTCAGGTGTGATAGAATCGGAGGGACAAGAGGAGGAGGTGTTGCATTGCTTGTCCGAGAAAATATCACAGCGGTGCTTTGGCAGGATAGATTAGAGGGCTCATCTAGGGAGGCTATTTGGATGGAATTGAGGAATGGGAAAGGTGTAGTAACACTTATAGGGGTGTATTATAAACCACCTAATGGGGAGCGAGAATTGGAGCAGCAAATTTGAAACGAGATAGCAGATATTTGTAGTAAGCACAAGGTTGTGATTGTGGGAGATTTTAATTTTCCACATAGACTGGGAAGTCCATTCTGTAAAAGGGCTGGATGGTTAGGAGTTTGTAAAATGTGTGCAGGATAGTTTTTTGCAGCAATACATAGAGGTACCGACTAGAGAAGGGGCAGTGTTGGATCTCCTGTTAGGGAATGAGAGAGGTCAGGTGATGGACGTATGTGTTGGGGAGCACTTCGGGTCCAGTGATCACAATACTATTAGTTTCAATATAATTATGGAGAAGGATAGGACTGGACCCAGGGTTGAGATTTTTGATTGGAGAAAGGCTAACTTTGAGGAGATGTGAAAGGATTTAGAAGGAGTGGATTGGGACAATTTGTTTTCTGGGAAGGATGTAATAAAGAAATGGAGGTCATTTAAAGGTGAAATTTTGAGGGTACAGAATCTTTATGTTCCTGTTAGGTTGGAAGGAAAGGTTAAAAGTTTGAGAGAGCCATGGTTTTCAAGGGATATTGGAAACCTGGTTCAGAAAAAGAGAGAGAGCTACCATACAAATAGGTAGCATGGAATAAATGAGGTGCTCGAGGAATAAAAAGAATGTAAAAAGAATCTTAAGAAAGAAATTAGGAAAGCTAAAAGAAGATATGAGGTTGCTTTGGCAAGTAAGGTGAAAATAAATCCAAAGGGTTTCTACAGTTATATTAACAGCCAAAGGATAGTGAGGGATAAAGTTGGTCCCTTAGAGAATCAGAGTGGACAGCTATGCGTGGAGCCGAAAGAGATGGGGGAGATGTTGAACAATTTATTTTCATTGATATTCACTAAGTAGAAGGATATTGAATTGTGTAAGGTAAGGGAAACAAGTAGGGTAGTTATGGAAACTATGATGATTAAAGAAGAGGAAGTACTGGTGTTTTTAAAGAATATAAAAGTGGATAAATCTCTGGGTCCTGACAGGATATTCCCTAGGACCTCGAGGGAAGTTAGTGTAGAAATAGCAGGGGCTCTGACAGAAATATTTCAAATGTCATTAGAAATGGTGTCGGAGGATTGGCGTATTGTTCATGTGGTTTCATTGATTAAAAAGGGTTCTAAGAGTAAACCTAGCGATTATCAGCCTGTAAATTTGACGTCAGTGGTGGGTAAATTAATGGAAAGTATTCTTAGAGATGGTATATATAATTAGCTGGATAGACAGGGTCTGATTAGGAACAGTCAACATGGATTTGTGTGTGGAAGGTCATGTTTGACAAATCTTATTGAATTTTTAAAAGAGGTTACGAGGAAAGTTGATGAGGGTAAAGCAGTGGTTGTTGTCTATATGGACTTCAGTAAGGCCTTTGACAAGGTTCCACACGGAAGGTTAGTTAGGAAGGTTCAATCATCGGGTATTAATATTGAAGTAGTAACATGGATTCAACAGTGGCTGGATGGGAGATGCCAGAGAGTAGTGGTGGATAACTGTTTGTCAGGTTGGAGGCCGGTGACTAATGGTGTGCCTCAGGGATTTTTACTGGGTCCAATGTTGTTTATCATATACATTAATGATCTGGATGATAGGGTGGTAAATTGGATTAGTAAGTATGCAGATGATACTAAGATAGGTGGTGTTGTGGATAATGAAGTGAGTTTTCAAAGCTTGCAGAGAGATTTAGGCCAGTTAGAAGGGTGGGCTGAAAGATGGCAGATGGAGTTTAATGCTGATAAGTGTGAGGTGCTACATTTTGGTAGGAATAATCCAAATAGGACATACATGGTAAATGGTAGGGTACTGAAGAATGCAGTAGAACAGAGTGATCTCGGAATAATGGTGCATAGTTCCCTGAAGGTGGAATCTCATGTGGATAGGGTGGTGAAGAAAGCTTTTGGTATGCTGGCCTTTATAAATCAGAGCATTGAGTATAGGAGTTGGGATGTAATGTTAAAATTGTACGAGGCATTGGTAAGGCCAAATTTGGAGTATTGTGTACAGTTCTGGTCACCAAATGATAGGAAAGATGTCAACAAATTAGAGAGAGTACAGTGAAGATTTACTAGATTGTTACTTGGGTTTCAGCACCTAAGTTACAGAGAAAGGTTGAACAAGTTAGGTCTTTATTCTTTGGAGTGTAGAAGGTTGAGGAGGGACTTGATAGAGGTATTTAAAATTATGTGGGGGATAGATCGAGTTGATGTGGATAGGCTTTTTCCATTGAGAGTAGGGGAGATTCAAACAAGAGGACATGAATTGAGAGTTAAGGGGCAAAAGTTTAGGGATAACACAAGGGGGAACTTCTTGTGTTGAAGAGAGTGGTAGCTGTGTTGAACGAGCTTCCAGTAGAAGTGATAGGGGCAGGTTCGATTTTTGTCATTAAAAAAAAATTGTATAGGTATATGGACAGGAAAGGAATGGAGGGTTATGGGCTGAGTGCAGGTAGGTGGGACTAGAACTAGAACTAGGGACTAGTTCGGCACGGACTAGAAGGGCCAAGATGGCCTGTTTCTGTGCTGTAATTGTTATATGGTTATATGATTATAACCATACATACCCTGAGATAACCATACATAACCCGATAACCATAAATACCCTGAGATAACCATACGTACCTCGAGATAGACATACATAACCCCGAGATAGCCATACATACTCTGAAATAACCATAAATGCCCCGAGATAACCATACATGACCCGAGATAACCATACATAACCCAAAAACCATAAATACCCCGATAACCATATGTACCTCGAGATAGACATACATAACCCTGAGATAACGATATATTACCCTGAGATAACGATATATTACCCTGAGATAACCATATATAACCCTGAAATAACCATACATAACCCTGAGATAACCATATATTACCCTGAGATAACCATACATAACCCTGAGATGACCATACATACCCTGAGATAACCATACATATCCCAAGATAACCATGCATACCCTGAAATGACCATACATACCCTGAGATAACCATAAATACCCTGAGATAACCATATGTAAGCCTGAGATAACCAAGCAAATAATATCAACGAGGATACTAAAAGCTTTTTCAAGTATATAAAGAGTAAAAGACAGGTGAGAGTAGATATAGGACTGATAGAAAATGATGCTGGAGAAATTGTAATGGGAAATAAGGAGATGGCAGAGGAACTGAACGAGTATTTTGCATCAGTCTTCACTGAGGAAGAGATCAGCAATATACCGGACATTCAAGGGTGTCAGGGAAGAGAAGTGTGTGCAGTCACAATTATGACAGAGAAAGTACTCAGGAAGCTGAATAGCCTAAGGGTAGATAAATCTCCCAGACCCGATGGAATGCACCCTCGTGTTCTGAAGGAAGCAGCTGTGGAGATTGCGGAGGCATTGGCAATGATCCTTCAAAAGTCAATAGATTCTGGCATGGTTTTGGAGGACTGGAAGATTGCAAAAGTCACTCTGCTATTTAAGAAGGGGGCAAGGAAGCAAAAAGGAAATTATAGACCTGTTAGCTTGACATTGGTGGTTGGGAAGTTGTTGGAGTCGATTGTCAAGGATGAGGTTACGGAATACCTGGAGGCATATGACAAGATAGGCAGAACTCAGCACGGTTTCCTTAAAGGAAAATCCTGCCTAACAAACGTGTTGCAATATTTTGAGGAAATTACAAGTAGGCTAGACAAGGGAGATGCAGTGGATGTTGTGTATTTGGATTTTCAGAAGGCCTTTGACAAGGTGCCACACATGAGGCTGCTAAACAAGGTAAGAGACCATGGAATTACAGGAAAGTTACATACATGGATAGAGTGTTGGTTGATTGGCAGGAAACAGAGTGTGGGAATAAAGGGATCCCATTCTGGTTGGCTGCCGGTTACCAGTGGTGTTCCACAGGGGTCCGTGTTGGGGCCACTTCTTTTTACGTTGTATATCAATGATTTGGATTATGGAATAGATGGCTTTGTGGCTAAGTTTGCTGATGATACAAAGATAGGTGGAGGGGCTGGTAGTGCTGAGGAAATAGAGAGTCTGCAGAGAGACTTGGATAGATTGAGGGAATGGGCAAAGAAGTGGCAAATGAATTACAATGTTGGAAAGTGTACGGTCATGTACTTTGGTAGAAGAAATAAGCAGGCAGACTATTATTTAAATGGGGAGAGAATTCAAAGCTCTGAGATGCAACTGGACTTGGGAGTCCTCGTGCAGGATACCCCTAAGTTTAACCTCCAGGTTGAGTCAGTGGTGAAGAAGGCGAATGCAATGTTGGCATTCATTTCTAGCGGAATAGAGTATAGGAGCAGGGATGTGATGTTGAGGCTCTATAAGGCACTGGTAAGACCTCACTTGGAGTACTGTGTGCAGTTTTGGGCTCCTTATTTAAGGAAAGATGTGCCGACGTTGGAGAGGGTTCAGAGAAGATTCACTAGAATGATTCTGGGAATGAGAGGGTTAACATATGAGAAACGTTTGACTGCTCTTGGACTGTACTCCTTGGAGTTTAGAAGAATGAGGGGGGACCTCATAGAAACATTTTGAATGTTGAAAGGCACGTACAGAGTGGGTGTGGCAAAGTTGTTTCCCATGGTGGGGGAGTCTAGTACGAGAGGACGTGACTTGAGGATTGAAGGGCGCCCATTCAGAACAGAGATGCGAAGAAATTTTTTTAGCCAGAGGGTGGTGAATCTGTGGAATTTGTTGCCACGGGTGGCAGTGGAGGCCAAGTCATTGGGTGTATTTAAGGCAGAGATTGACAGGTATCTGAGTAGCCAGGGCATCAAAGGTTATGGTGAGAAGGCAGAGGAGTGGGACTAAATGGGAGAATGGATCAGCTCATAATAAAATGGCGGAGCAGACTCGATAGGCCGAATGATCGACTTCTGCTCCTTTGTCTTATGGTCTTATAACCATATATAACCCTGAGATAACCATATACCCAAGATAACTATACATAGCCCTGAGATAACCATATACCCAAGATAATTATACATAACCCTGAGATAACCATATACCCAAGATAACTATACATAACCCTGAGATAACAATAAATCCCTCAAGGTAATCATACATAACACTGAGATAACCATATATAACCTGAGATAACAATAAATACCCCGATAATCATACATAACACTGAGATAACCATATATAACCTGAGATAACAATAAATACCCCAAGATAATCATAGATAACCCTGAGATAACCAGATAAACCCTAAGATAACCATATATATCTCAAGATAGCCAAACATAACCATGTGCTAACCACATGTACCCTGTATCATGTACCCCGTGACCGGGTTACTGAACCAGCAGAAATGGAATACAAGTTGGAGTCTGGTATTACTGTAACTAATACAGTACTATAAAATGCAAATGTATGAAACAGGTTAGCAATGATATATACAGAAGTGTGGAAATATGAATCAGAACCAAGTTCTTTCAAAGTCTCGGGGTAAATGGATAGTCTTACGATGGTGAAGAGTTCAGTTCAGTTTAGGTCGAGGTAATTGCTGGTGTACCGTTGGGGGGAGAGAGAGAGAGAGAGCGAGACGTGATGCCGTTGCCGTCAAACCTTCGGTTATCTTCCTATCCTGTTACGGTCACCAAATGTGACCCCGTACGACCGTTCTTCAGTGGTAGACCTGTCACCCAGGCGAGGGTGGACACACAACAAGTCCCCACCAGTTGCACCTTCACACACTGAACCACTGATCGATTCCCCCGAATCGATCCTCCAAACCCCCACCTTCACGTGAGTGCACAAAGCTCTCTCAGTGTCCCGTGGTGTGTCTGCTTGTGTCTTTGCAGACCTGCTTTTTATCTCCCCTCTGCAGGGCACCAGCCATCCATCAGGCCAGTCCCCCCCTTGCTGTATCTGCAAGAATCTAACAAGCAGGCAAAGAAAGTGTCCTTGGAGCAAAGGTAGACTATTAGCTAAGAAGCCATAATATTAAATCATGTCTCTCTCTCTCTCTCTCTCTCATCTGTGCAGGATGCCTCCCCCCTCCCTTCATCTCTCTCCCTCATTAGCAGCATAGTTCACAGGGGGGTCAACTCTGGACCCCATCTCAGCTTGGTTTGCTCATCATACCTGAGATACCATACATACCGTGAGATCCGCTTGTACACAGCCACGAAAGAAAGAAACACCATGGAGCCCATTCAAAATAAAAATAAGTTACACTGGGTGATAAAAAATGCCTGCCAAAGGGGCAATGTTGCAATAGTCATGGGGGACTTCAATATGCAGGTAGATTAGGAAAATCAGGTGGGTGGTTAATTACAGGAGGGAGAATTCCTGGAGTCCCTACGAGATGGCTTTTTAGAGCAGCTCGTGGTTGAGCTCTATAGGGGATCAGCTATTCTGGATTGGGTGATGAATTGAATTGAATTGACTTCTTACATCCTTCACATAAATGAGGAGTAAAAATCTTTATGTGTCTCCATCTAAGTGTGCAATGTGCAATCATTGTAATTTATAATAAATAGAGCAGTCAATGTAACATAGAAATACACTCAAATCAGTCCGATGGCCTAATTGAAGAAGCTGTCCTGGAGCCTGTTGGTCCTGGCTTTTATGCTGCATTACTGTTTCCCAGATGGTAGCAGCTGGAATAAACCATGGTTAGAGGACTCGGGTCCCCAATGATCCTCTGGGCCCTTTTTACACACCTTTCTTTGTAAATGTCCTGAATCATGGGAAGTTCACGACTACAGATGCACTGGCCTGTCCGCACCATTCTTTGCAGAATCCTGCGATTGAGGGAGGTACAGTTCCCATACCAGGCAGTGATGCAGCCAGTCAAGATGCTCTCAATTGTGCCCCTGTAGAAAGTTCCTAGGATTTGGGGCCTATACCAAACTTCCTCAAGCATCTGAGGTGAAAGGGGTGCTGTCGTGCTTTTTTCACGACACAGCTAGTGTGTACAGACCACCTGAGATCCTCGGATGTCAAGGAACATAAAGCTGTTTACCCTCTCAACCACAGATCTATTGATGTCAATATGGGTTAGGCTGTCTCCATTCCACCTGTAATCCACAACCAGCTCCTTCAGTTTTGCAACAGAGAGGAGGAGGTGGAAAATTTCTTAAATGCATCTATTTTAATGCTAGGAGCATTGTAAGAAAGGTGGATGAGCTTAGAGCATGGATTGATACCTGGAAATATGATGTTGTAGCTATTAGTGGAACATGGTTGCAGGAGGGGTGTGATTGGCAACTAAATATTCCTGGATTTCGTTGCTACAGATGTGATAGAATCAGAGGGAGAAGCTTGTCAGAGAAAATATTACAGCAGTGCTCTGGCAGGATAGATTAAAGGGCTCGTCTAGGGATATATTTGGGTGGAATTGAGGAATGGGAAAGGTGTAGTAACACTTACAGGGGTGTATTATAGACCACCTAATGGGGAGCGAGAATTGGAGCAGCAAATTTGTAAGGAGATAGCAGATATTTGTAGTAAGCACAGGGTTGTGATTGTGGGAGATTTTATTCTTCCACACATAGACTGGGAAGCCCATAGTGTAAAAGGGCTGGATGGTTAGGAGTTTGTAAAATGTGTGCAGAAGGGGCAGTGTTGGATCTTCTGTTAGGGAATGAAATCGGTCAGGTGACGGAGGTATATGTTGGGGAGCACTTCGGGTCCAGTGATCACAATGCCATTAGTTTCAATATAATTATGGGGCAGGATAGGACTGGACCCAGGGTTGAGATTTTTGATTGGAGAAAGGCTAACTTTGAGGAGATGCGAAAGGATTTAGAAGGAGTGGATTGGGACAATTTGTTTTCTGGGAAGGATGTAATAGAGAAATGGAGGTCATTTAAAGGTGAAATTTTGAGGGTACAGTACCTTTATGTTCCTGTTAGGTTGAAAGGAAAGGTTAAAAGTTTGATAGAGCCATGGTTTTCAAGGGATATTGCAAACTTGGTAGAGGAAAAAGAGAGAGATCTACAATAAATATAGGCAGCATGGAGTAAATGAGGTGCTCGAGGAATATAAAGAATGTAAAAAGAATCTTAAGAAAGAAATGAGAAAAGCTAAAAGAAGATACAAGGTTGCTTTGGCAAGTAAGCTGAAAATAAATCCAAAGGGTTTCTACAGTTATATTAATAGCAAAAGGATAGTGAGGGATAAAATTGGTCCCTTAGAGAATCAGAGTGGACAGCTATGTGTGGAGCCGAAAGAGATGGGGTAGATTTTGAACAATTTCTTTTCATCGGTATTCACTAAGGAGAAGAATATTGAATTGTGTAAGATAAGGAAAACAAGTAGGGTAGTTATGGAAACTATGACAATTAAAGAGGAGTAAGTACTGGCGTTATTAAGGAATATAAAAGTGGATAAATCTCCGGGTCCTGATAGGATACCACTAGGACCTTGAGGGAACTTAGTGTAGAAATAGCAGGTGCTCTGACAGAAATATTTCAAACATTAGAAACGGGGATGGTGCCGGAGGATTGGTGTATTGCTCATGTGGTTCCATTGTTTAAAAAGGGTTCTAAGAGTGAACCTAGCAATTATAGGCCTGTCAGTGGTGGGTAAGTTAATGGAAAGTATTTTTAGAGATGGTATATATAATTATCTGGATAGACAGGGTCTGATTAGGAACAGTCAACATGGATTTGTGTGTGGAAGGTCATGTTTGACAAATCTTACTGAATTTTTTGAAGAGGTTACGAGGAAAGTTGACGAGGGTAAAGCATTGTATGTTGTCTATATGGACTTCAGTAAGGCCTTTGACAAGGTTCCACACAGAAGGTTAGTTAGGAAGGTTCAATCGTTAGGTATTAATATTGAAGTAGTAAAATGGATTCAACAGTGGCTGGATGGGAGATGCCCGAGAGTAGTGGTGGATAACTGTTTGTCAGGTTGGAGGCTGGTAACTAGTGGTGTGCCTGAGGGATCTCATATACATTAATGATCTGGATGATGGGGTGGTAATTTGGATTAGTAAGTATGCAGATGATACTAAGGTAGGTGGCGTTGTGGATAATGAAGTAGGTTTTCAAAGCTTGCAGAGAGATTTAGGCCAGTTAGAAGATTGGGCTGAACAATGGCAGATGGAGTTTAATGCTGATAAGTGTGAGGTGCTACATTTTGGTAGGAATAATCCAAATAGGACATACATGGTAAATGGTAGGGCATTGAAGAATGCAGTATAACAGTGTGATCTAGGAATAATGGTGCACAGTTCCCTGAAGGTGGAATCTCATGTGGATAGGGTGGTGAAGAAAGCTTTTGGTATGCTGGCCTTTATAAATCAGAGCATTGAGTATAGGAGTTGTGATGTAATGTTAAAATTGTACAAGGCATTGCTAAGGCCAAATTTGGAGTATTGTGTACAGTTCTGGTCACCGAATTATAGGAAAGATATCAACAAAATAGAGAGAGTACAGAGAAGATTTACTAGAATGTTACCTGGGTTTCAGCGCCTAAATTAAAGAGAAAGGTTGAACAAGTTAGGTCTTTATTCTTTGGAGCATAGAAGGTTGAGGGGGGACTTGATAGAGGTATTTAAAATTAGGAGGGGGATAGATCGAGTTGATGTGGATAGGCTTTTTCCATTGAGAGTAGGGGAGATTCAAACAAGAGGACATGAGTTGAGAGTTAGGGGGCAAAAGTTTAAGGGTAACACAAGGGGGAATTTCTTTACTCAGGGAGTGGCAGCTGTGTGGGACAAGCTTCCAGTAGAAGTGGTAGAGGCAGGTTCGGTATTGTCATTTAAAGTAAAATTATATAGGTATATGGACAGGAAAGGGATGGAGGGTTATGGGCTGAGTACGGGCCAGTGGGACTAGGTGAGAGTAAGCACTTGGGATGGACTGGAAGGGCCGAGATGGCCTGTTTCCATGCTATAGTTGTTATACGGTTATGTGGTTTAACATTGAGGAGAGGTTGTTTCTTGATATCACTGTGTCAGAGAGATTACTTCTTCCCTGTAGGCCACCTCATTATCGTTTGAATTAAGGCCAATCAATGCAGTATCATTGGCATTTTTAATCAGCAGATTGGAGCTGTGGGTGGCAACACTGTCATGGTTATACAGGGAATAAAGGAGTAGACTTAGTACACAGTCCCGAGGGGCTCCTGTGTTGAGAGTCAGAGGGGTGGAGATGAGGGAGCCCACCTTTACCGCCTGCTTCGATCTGACAGAAAATCCAGGATCCAACTGCACAAGGCAGGGTCAAGGCTGAAGTCTCTGAGCTTCCTGTGGAGTCTGGATGTTGAGTCCAAGAACAGCATTTACACATAAGCATCCTTCTTCTCCAGATGTATAAGGATGGCGTGTAGAGCTATGGCTATTGTGTCGTCTGTGATTCGGTTGTGTCAGTAGGTGAATTGTAGGGGGTCCACTGTGAGTGGTAGCAAGCTGCAGGTGTAATCCTTGACCAGCCTCTCAAAGCATTTGCTTATTAATGAGGTGAGTGCGTGAGGACGGCAGTTGATCAGGCATGTTACCTTGATCTTTTTTGGTGCAGGGATAATGGTGGATAATTTGAAGCAGGAGGTCACTCTACACTGGTACAGGGAGAGATTAAAAATATCTGTAAACACACCTGCCAGTTGTGCTGAGCACATCCTGAGTACTCGCCCTGGGATGCCGTCTGGTCCCGCAGCCTTGCGACTGTCCACTCGTTGGAAACATCTGTGTACCTCAGCCTCAGAGATGACCAGGTTGCAGGTTGTAGTGGTGGCTTTCCTCAGAGGCTCAGGGTCAGTGACATCGAACTGAGCATAAAAGCGATTGAGCTCATCTGGGAGAGAGGCCGCGATGTTGGCGGCACCACTACTTTTAGCTTTGAAGTCTGTGATGGTATGCAACCCTCGCCACAAGTCACGTGTACTATTTGTTGTGAATCTTGACTCAATCTTGTCACTGTATTGTTGTTTGTGTGTTGTGCATTGAACCAGAATTGATCAGAGATATTAAGGTAAAAAAAAACCCTTGGGGTCAAGTGCTCATAAAATAATCAAATTCACACTGAGGAAGGGAAGCTAAAGTCAGATGTATCAGTATTACAGTGGAGTAAAGGGAATTACAGAGGCATGAGAGAGGAGTTGGTCAGGATTGATTGGAAAAGAACACTGGTAGGGATGATGGCAGAGTAGCAATGGCTGGAATTTCTGGAAGCAATTCAGAAGACGCAGGATATATACATCCTAAAGGGTATTTATTCTAAAGGAAAGATGACACAACTGTGGCTAACAAGAGAATTCAAAGTCAACATAAAAGACAAAGAGAGGGCATGTAAAAGAACAAAAATTAGTGGGAAGTTGGAGGATTGGGAGGCTTTAAAATACCAACAGACGGCAACTAACAAGTCATAAAGAAGGTAAAGATGGAATACAAAGTAGGCAAGCCAATAATATTAAAGAGGAGACTAAAAATTTCTTAAGATATATAAAATGTAAAAGAGAGGCGAGAGTAGATATCAGTCCGCTGGAGAGGCAGTAATGGGGAAACAACTAAAAGGTGAAAGAACTGAATAAGTATTTTGCATCAGTCTTCACTGTGGAAGACTCTAGAAGTATGTTGGAAGATCCAGGAGTCAGGGGAATAAAGTGTGTGAAGATACCATAACTAGAGAGAAGGTTCTTGGGAAACTGAAAGGTCTGAAGTTAGGAAAGTCACCCGGACCAGATGGTGTATACCCCAGAGTTCTGAATGAGGTGGCTGAAGAGATTGTGCAGGCATTAGTAATGATCTTTCAAGAATCACTAGATTCTGGAATGGTTCCAGAAGAATGGAAAATTGCAAATGTCACTCCACTTTTAAAGAAGGGAGAGAGGCAGAAGAAAGTCTAACCTCAGTGGTTGGGAAGATGTTCGAGTTGGTTATTAAGGATGAGGTCTCAGTGTATTTGGAGGCTCATGATAAAATAGGCCGTAGTCAGCATGGTTTCCTCAAGGGAAAATCTTGTCTGACAGATCTGCTGGAATTCTTTGAAGAAATAACAAGCAGGATAGACAAAGGAGAATTGGTTGATGTTATCTATTTGGATTTTCAGAATGCCTTTGACAAGGTGCAAACTTGAGGCTGCTTAATAAGTTACAAGCCCATGGTACTACAGGAGAGATTCTAGCATGGATAAAACAATGGCTGATTGTTAGGAGGCAAAGAATGGGAATAAAGGGAGTCTTTTCTGACTGGCCGGCAATGACTTGTAGTGTTCCACATGCGGCTGTGTTGGGACCATTTCTTTTTATATGATACATCAATGATTTGGATGATGAAATAGATGCCTTTGTTGAAAAGTTTGCAGATGATATGAAGATAAGATGATAAGAAGAGAGGCTGCAGAAGGACTGAGACAGATTAGAAGACTGCGCAAAGCAAAGGCTGATGGAATAGAGGGTCAGGATGAGTATGGTCATTCACTAGAATTCAGAAGAACGAGGTCTGACATCATTGAAACCTATCACATGGTGAAAGGCCTTGTTAGAGTAGATCTGGAGAGGATGTTTCCTATGGTGGGAGAGGGTAAGCCCAGAGGACTCAGCCTCAGAATAGAGGGGTGTCCTTTTACAGCAGAGATGAGGACGAATTTCTTTAGCTAGAGACTCATGCGTCTGTGGAATTGTTTGCTACAGGCAGCTGTGGAGGCCAAGTCTTTATGTATATTTAAAGCAGAGGTTGGTAGATTCTTGATTGGTCAGGGGATGAAGGGATACAGGGTGAAGGCAGGAGATTTGGGGCTGAGAGGAAAGTTGGATCAGCCATGATGAAATAGCAGAGCAGACTCGATGGGCCAAATAGCTTAATTCTGCTCCTATATCTTGAGGTGTTAAAACATCAAATACCCAACATGCGAAAAACAGAATAAATTGCACCTACAACAAAAAAATGAACAAATTACACACAGAATATTAAATGTTAAACCACAGCCTAGGAATGTTCAGCTTATTTTAGTTCAGTTTAGTGCTGTGTTGTTCATTGACTGCAGGATACAAAGCCAGCCTTTCGGATCTTCCCTTCAAAATGTTACTCTCTAATTCAGATGATATCCCACTAAATCTCCTCTGTACTCTCACCAACATGATCACATCTTTCCTTTGGTAATCAATATTCCAATTGTGACCTAACCAATAGTTTACAAAGTGGCATCTACTTTTTGTGTAATGTGCCACAGCTGATGAGGCTAGCATCCAGAAGCCATCTTCATCAACCTCTCTACCTGCAATGCCACTTTCAGTGCTCGACTTTATCCCAAGGCCCCTCTGATCAACACACTTGTACTTTTGTGTACCCCTCAAAATGCATCACCTTGCACTTGTCAGGATTAAATTGTGTTTTCCAACGCACTGCCCATTTCTGCTGAATTATATCCTGGTACATCTTTAGACAACCTTCAGCTCCACACAACCATCAGTTTCATGTCGCATGCAGACATGCTAACTATACCTCCCTTGTTCACATCCAGATAGTTAACATACCTCACAAACAGCAAAATTCCCAACATCAACCTTTCCATAAGATCATCTCTCTTTCTTCTGCAGTGAAGGTATTTCCAACCACATTCCCCCACGTCAGTCCCTGCTATTCCAATAATCAGTCTTTGTTGTCTCCTTCCATGGGAAAACTCTGCAAATGACCCAGCCATCATTTTGCTTTTGCCACACTGCAAATTTTGGATATAATTTCCCAACCTTCTTTGTATTCCATGGGCTTTTCCTGAACTTCATCCCATGCAAGGTCTTGCTAAAACCCATACAGCCCAAATCCAATGCACAGCCACCAGTGTGGAAAGCATCTTCTGCAGCTGAAGCTACTCACTTACAGTGTGAACTGTACATTGACATAGTGCCTTTCTCTGGTTAACTGACAGGCATTTATCCTTTACGGTCTGCACCAACACTTGCTGCACTAAGTGAGGAATTTCTTGTCAAGTCTCATTGAGAAGCAAACTGTAAAACAGACAGAAGGGGTATTGGCCATCAATGCAATGGAACGAATCCAGAAACGCACCTTAACCAAGTCACGGATTCGGAGGATTACCAGTGACGATGTGAAGAAATTTGGAAAGAACAACGCGTTTGTGCTATTCACTGTGGTGGCTGTTATTGCCGGTTAGTAATGGTGACATCTAAAGATAAGTAGCTTCACTCAGTTTACTTGTACTAACACATGTCTTAGAATATTCAGATCAGCCTTCTTCCAATCCTGAAGCATCATTTCCATCTATCTTTAGAGTTCTTCATAAATTCCCACACTAATCCCATTGCCCTGCTCTCTCCCAATTGCCCTGTCACTAATCCCACTGCCTTTCTCTTTCCCCGCAGCCCTGGGTCAGTCCCCACACTAATTCCACTGCCCCTCTGGCTCCCCACAGCCCCTGGGTCAGTATCATGCTAATTCCATAAGACCATAAAACTTAGGAGCAGAATTAGGCCATTTGGCCCATCGAGTCCGGTCATTTGGCCCATCGAGTCTGGTCTGCCATCAAATCAGGCTGATCCTTCTCTCACCTCCTCAACCCCACTCCCCAGCCTTACCCCCTGTAACCTTTGATGCCACGTCCAATCAAGAACATATCAATCTCTGTCTTAAATACACCCAACGACCTGGCCTCCACAAATTCCACAAGTTCACCAGCCTCTGACTAAAGAAATTTCTTTGCATCTGTTTTAAGTGGATGCTCCTCTATCCTGAGGCTGTGCCCTCTCCTATATCCTCCCATCATGGGAAACTTCCTTTCCACATCTACTCCATCTAGGCCTTTCAACATTCGAAAGGTTTCAATGAGATCCCCCTCATCCTTCTGAATTCCAACGAGTACAAACCCAGAGCCATCAAACATTCCTTGTATGATAAGCCTTTCATTCCCAGAACCTCCTATGGATCCTCTCCAATGCCAGCACATCTTTTCTCAGATGAGGAACCCCAAAACTGTTCAGAATACTTAAGCTGTGGCCTCACCAGTGCCTTATAAAGCCTCAGCATCACATTCATGCTCTTGTATTCTAGACCTCTTGAAATGACTGTTAACATGGCATTTACCTTCCTCACCACCAGCTCTACCTGCAAGTTAACATACCCAAGCCTTTTGCATCTCAGATTTTTGGATTTTCTCTCTAGAAAATAGTCTGCACATTTATTTCTTCCACCAAATTACAGGACCATGCATTTCCAATATTGAATTTCATTTGCCACTTTCTTGCCCATTCTCCTAATCTGTCTAAGTCCTTCTGCAGTCTACCTGTTTCCTCAACACTACCTGCTCTTATACTAATCTTTGTATCATCTGCAAACTTGGCAACAAAGCTTTCTATTCCATCATCTAGATCACTTATATACAGCATAAAAAGAAATGGTCCCAACACTGACCCTTGCAGAACACCACTGGTCACTGGCAGTCAACCAGAAAAGGATCCTTTTATTCCCACTCACTGCCTCCTACCAATCAGTCAATGCTCAAACCGTGCCAGTAACATTGCTGTAATATCATGGGCTCTTAACTTGGTAAGCAGCCTCATGTGTGGCACCTTGTCAAATGCCTTCTGAAAGTCCGAATATACAGCATCCACTGCATCCTCTTTATCTTTCCTACTTGTAATCTCAAAGAATTTCAACAGGTTTGTCAGGTAAGATTTTCCCTTACGGAAACCATGCAGACTTTGTTCTATCTTGTCCTGTGTCACCAAGTATTCCATAACCTTGTTGTTAACAATTGACCTCAACATCATACCTACCACTGAGGTCAGGCTAACTGGTCTATAATTTCCTTTCTACTGCCTTCCTCCTTTCTTCAAGAATGGAGTGACATTTGAAATTTTTCATGCCAGAGTCCAATGATTTTTGAAAGGTTATTGCTAATGTTTCCATAATCTCTAATGCTACCTATTTCAGAACCCTAGGATGTGGTTCATCTGGTCTGGGTGACTTATGTACCTTTTGGTCTTTCATCTTTATGAGCACCTTGTCCCTTGTAATAGTAACTGCACTCACTTCACTTCCCTCACACCCTTCAACATCTGGCACACCGTTAGTGTCTTCCAAAGTGAAGACTGATGCAAAATACCCATTTAGTTCATCTGTCATCTAATTATCTCCCATTATTATTTCTCTGGCCTCATTTTCTAGTGGTCCTATACCCACTCTCATCTCCCCTTTATTGTTTACATTTTTGTAAGAGCTTTTCCTATCCAGTTTGATATTGTTTGCTGGCTTGCCTTCATATTTCATCTTTTCCATTCTAACATTTCTTTTAGATGCTCTCTGTAGGGTTTTAAAGGCTTCCAATCCTTAATCTTCCTGCTAATTTTTGCTTTGTTGTATGCCCTTTCTTTTGCTTTTACAATAGCTTTGACTTCCTTTGTCAGCATGGTTGTACTATTTTACCATTTGAGTATTTTTGGTTTTGGAACACACCTATCCTGCACCTTCCCCATTTCCCCCAGAAATACACGCCATTGCTGCTCTGTTGCCAGCAGCTCGTTCCAGTTTACTTTGACCAACTCTTCTCTCATACCACTGTAATTTCCTTTTCTCCACTGAAATACTGCTACGTTAGACTTTACTTTCTCCCTATCAAATTTCCAGTTGAACACACTCATATTGTGATCATTGGTTACCAAGGGTTCTTTTACCTTAAACTCTCTAATTACCTCCGCTTCATTACATTACACCCAATCCAGTATAGTTGACTCCCTAGTAGGCTCAATGACAAACTGCTCTAAAAAATTATCTTAGGCATTCAACAAATTCACTCTTGAGATCCATTACCAACCTGATTTTCCCAATCAATCTGCATGTTAAAATCTCCCTTGACTATCATAACATTGCTCTTTTGATATGCCTTTTCTATTTCCTGTTGTAATCTATAGTTCGCTTCCCAGCTACTTTTAGGAGACCTGTATACGTATAACTGCCATCAGTGTCCTTTTACCCTTGTAGTTTCTTAACCCAACCTACAAGGATTCAACATCTTCTAATCCAATGTCACATCTTTCTACTGATTTGATGCCATTCTTTACCAGCAGAGCCACACCACTCCCTCTGCCTACCTTCCTATCCCTCCGATACAATGCATTACCTTGGACATTCAGCTCCCAACTACAACTATCCTTTAGCCACAATTCAGTGATGGCCACATCATATCTGACAATCTGTAATACTGGAACAAGTTCATCCACCTTATTTCTTATATTACACACATTGACATTTAACACGTTGAGTGCTGCATTTGCTACTGTTTATGATTCTGTATCCCAAATGTACTGATACTCACCCTGCTGGTTGCAATTATGTCCTATTGTCTGCCTGCCCTTCCTGACAGTCTGACTGCATGGTATTTTTGCTTTTTTACCATCAGTCCTATACTGAGACCCTTCAATCCAGTTCCTAAAACCCTGCCTGAGAAATTAATTTAAACCCTCCCCAGCAGCTCTAACAAGCCTGCCCATCTCCCTCGGGTTCAGGTTCAACCCGTCACTTTTGTACAAGTCAGCTCCCCCAGAAGAGATCCCAATATACAAGAACCTGAAGCCCTGTCCCCTGCACCAATTTCTCAGCCATCCATTAATCTGCTAAATCATCCTGCTTCTAGCCTCAGAAGCATGTGGCACAGGCGGAAATTACTACCCTGGTTCTCAGCTTTCTTCCTAGCTCTCTAAGTTCTCTTTTCAGAACTCTTTGTTTTTCCTTCCTATGACATTGGTACCAATATGTACCAAGACATCTGGCTGGTCCCCCTCCCTCTCCAAACTGTTGTGGATGTGATCTGAGATGTCCCTGACCCTGGCACCTGGAAGGCAACATACCATCTGGGTGTCTCTTTCACATCCACAGAATCTCCTGTCTGTTTCCCTCACGATTGAATCCTCTATCACTCCCGCTCTGTTCTTCTCCCTCTTTCCCTTCTGCACCACGGACCCATGCTCAGTGCCAGTAACCCGGTCTTTGTAGTACTCCCCTGGGAGGTTATCCCCCACAACAGTATCTAAAATAGTGTATTTATTATTGAGGGGAGTGGCCACAGGGGTGCTCTGCGCTAACTGCCTATTCACATTTCCATTTCTCCTGACAGTCACCCAGCAACTCGCCTCCTGCAACTTCGGTGTGACTACTTCCCTGTAACTCTGATTGATGATCTCCTCATTCTCCTGTACAGCTGCTGCTCCAGATCCCTAACACGGTCTTCAAGGAGCTGCAGCCAGATGCTCTTCATGCAGATATTGTTCCCTGGGAGACTCTGGGTCTCTCAGGACTCCAACATCCAGCATGAAGAACACACAACTGCCATTTACTACACTAAGTACAGTAGGGAGAGAGGAAAAAGGGAACCTTATCAGAAACTTACCCAGAGCCAATGCTGCTTCTGAGTCGAAGCCTCCTTTAGCCAAAGCTTGATACTCCTACCCTCGCCACTAACCTACTCCCATCAATGGCTGCCCTGATTGTCCCTTCTGTATTTTTATTCATTTTGCTGTGCTCTGCTCCCACTTCTGAATGGGCCTCTGGAATCCCACTGCCCCACTCTCTCCCCAGAGCTCTGTGTCAGTCACACACTAATCCCACTGCCCCACTCTCTCATCAAGCAACTGCTCTCACTTCTGTCCCCTGACACTCTCAGATTTCTAGTACGCTGCTAGTGTCTTCCACAGTGAAAGACTAATACAAAATACTTCTTAATTTTGTCTGCTGTTTCCTCGTACCGGATTGCTACCTCTCCGGCATTATTTTCCAGCAGTTCGATATCTACTCTTGTCTCTCGTTTACTCTTTATAAATCTGAAAATATAAGTCAACTGGACCAGATGGTGTACACCCAAGAATTCTGAAAGAGGTGGCCAAAGAGAATGCGGAGACATTGGTAATGATCCTTTCAAGAATTAATAAATTCTGGAATGGTTCCGGAAGAATGGAAAATTGTATATGTCACTCCACTCTTCAAGAAGGCAGAAGAAAGGACATTTAACCTGACTTCAGCGGTTGGGAAGATGTTAGAGTCGATTATTAAGGATGAAGTCTCAAGGTACTTGGAGGCACATGATTAAATAGGCTATAGTCATCATGGTTTTCTCAAGGGAAAATCTTGCCTAACAAATCTGTTGGAATTCTTTGAGGAAATAACAAGCAGGATGGACAAAGGAGAATCGGTTGATGTTGTGTACTTGGATTTTCAGAAGGCCTTTGACAAGGTGCCACACAACAAGCTATGAACCTATGGTATTACAGGGAAGATTCTGGCATGGATAAAGCAGCGACTGATTGGCAGGAGGCGAAGAGTGGGAATAAAGGGAGCCTTTTCAGACTGGCTGCCAGTGACTAGTGGTGCTCCACAGGGGTCTGTGTTGGGACCAATTCTTTTTACATCATATGTCAATGATTTGGATTATGGATTGATAGTTTTGCTGAAAAATTTTCAGACAATATGAAGATAGGTGGAGGAGCAGGTAGTTTTGAGTGGCTACAGAAGGACTTAGACTCATTAGGAGAAACGGCAGATGGAATGCACTGTCAGAAAGTGTATTGTCATACACTTTGCCAGAAGAAATGAAAGGGTTGACTGTATTATAAATGGAGACAAAATACAAAAAACTGAGGTTCTTGGGAGTCTTTGTGCAGGATTCCCTAAAGGCTAATTTTCAGATTGAGTCTATGGTGAGGAATGTTAGCATTCATTTCAAGAGGACTAGAATATAAAAGCAAGGATGTAATGCTGAGATTTTGTAAAGCACTGGTGAGGCCTCACATGGAGTATTGTGAGCAGTTTTGGGTCCCTAATCTTAGAAAGGATGTGCTGAAACTGGAGAGGGTTCAAAGGAGGATTATGAAAATGATTCCATGATTGAATGGCTTTTCAAATGAAGAGTGATTGATGGCTCGAGGTCTGTATTCACTCAAATTTGGATGAATGAGAGATGACCTCATTGAGACCTGTTGAATGGTGAAAGGCCTTGATAGAGTGTATGTGAAGAGGGTGGTTCATATGATGGGAGAGTCTAAGACCAGAGGACGCAGCCACAGTATAGAGGGGCACCCTTTTAGAACGAACATGAGGAGGAGTTTCTTTAGCCACAGAGTGGTGCATCTAGTGGAATTCATTGCTACAGGCAGCTGTGGAGGCCAAATCTTTATGTATATTTAAGGTAAAGGTTGATAGATTCTTGATTGGTCAAGGTATGAAGGGATACTGGAAGTAGGCAGGAGATTGGGGCTGAGAGGAAAATTGGATCAGCCATGATTAAGTGGCAGAGCAGACTTTATGGAACAAGTGGCCTAATTCTGCTCCTATATCTTATGGTCTTATGTTCTTATGGTATCCTCTTTGATATTATTTGCATACTGCTTTATTTTTCACTTCTAAAAACTTCACAATCCTCCAACTTCCCACTAATTTTTGCTCTGTTATATGCCCTTTGCTTTTATGTTGCTATGACTTCCTTTGTCAGCCATGGTAGTGTCATCCTGCCTTTAAAATACTTCTGTCTCCCCACACCACTCTATTCAGCACAATCAGTTGACACCCATTTGTTGCTCTCTGTCTGGATAAAGGATGCTCTGTCATTGGTTCCCTCTCCCCAGGTGTCATACTCGGCTTCTGTCTCAGGAAATATCAAATGAGCTTCCGCCAGGTGAAGTACTTCTCCTTCCCGGGAGAACTGCTGATGCGCATGTTACAGATGATGGTGATGCCTCTCATCATTTCCAGCTTGGTCACAGGTATGGGTACTGCTTACATTGGAGCTGGGCTTCAGAGTGACCTGCTTGGCAATCTTCTGTATGTCTGCGGACTGAGCTGGTCAAAATCAGTTCCTTGTGCTAATTTCTAACGGTGGGATGCCCACAATGTAGAGATGGTAAGGTGGTGAAGAAAGCACAAATGATACTTTCCTTCATCAACTGGGGTATAGAAGATTAGTGCAACAATGTCATGGCAGACTTTATAAAACATTTGGTATTGGATGATACCAGGTTCGTAGTACTGTGGATACTGAGGAAGTTTGTCTAAGGCTACTGCAAGGTATGGATCAAATGGGAAGTCAGGCAAAGTGCGGGCAGATGGAATTCATTCCCGATAAAACAACTCAATCCCTTGCAACACAGGAACAGCAGATATTGTAAAAAGTAGGACACTAAGGAGTGTTGATGAACAGAGAAGCAGGTCCACAGTTCCTTGAAAGTTGTCTGTGGACCATGAAATATATGATGGTGAAGATCTATGGCATGCTTGCTTTCACACGTCAGGGCACAGAAATATAGAAGTTAAAATTATGTTGCAACCTTACAAAATACTAGTTAGTCACCCTTTGGAGAACTGTGAGCACTTCTGGTCACTGTGCAATAGGATGCATGTGATTAGCTGGAGAGAGTGCAGAGAAAGTTCACCAAGATTGCAGGAGTTCAGTTATGGGGTAAGATTGGATAGGAGTGAAGGAGGATGAGAGGTATTGATAAGGGTAGGGCATTCACTTGTGAGAAGGAGTTTTAAGGGGATCAGAGGGAAAAGTGTTTTACACTTGAGGCTTGAAGGCCAAATGGCCTACTCGTGCTTCTAGTTCTTTAACGTTTCTACATGTGTGAAGATTGGTGACATGTAAATGCAGTGTGTTTATTAAGTAATTGGAGAATAAACTGTGCTTGTATTCAGTGACTTGCTCAATGAACTGCAGATAACACGTGATCAATGAATAACTTGCCTGAATTTGGTCATGGTGTTGAATGAAATGTGTGTACATATTTGGTGACTTATGAATGAATTATGTGTATTTAGCTAGATGTAAATGAACTGTGTGTATACCTCATCAGTTGCTGTGTATATCTCATCAGTTGTGAATGAACTGTGTGTATACCTCATCAGTTGCTGTGTATATCTCATCAGTTGTGAATGAACTGTGTGTATACCTCATCAGCCGCTGGATAAACTGTCTGTATACATCACGGGACATTGAACCCTCACTACCTCACTTTTTTAATGTATATTTCTGTTTTTGCACAATTTTTAATCTGTTCTATACATATATATACAGTAATTGATTGATTTATTTATTGTTTTTTCTCCTATATTATGTATTGTATTGAACTATTGCTGCTAAGTTAACAAATCTCACGACACATGCCGGTGATAATAAACCTGATTCTGATCGGTTGCTGAATGAATTTCTCAGAACGGTGGCAATGTGGAAAGAGGTTTGTACCGGCTCTCAGCAAGATCCAGTCAAGGTGTTGGGATGTGATGGAACCAGAGAGCCATACAGCATGGTAACAGACCCATCAGCCCAACTTGTCCATGTCAACTGTGTTCACATTTGGCCCGTTGCCCTCTAAATACTTCCTAACACTGCACTTACCATAAGACCATAAGACGCAGGAGCAGAATTAGGCCATTCAGCCCATCGAGTCTGCTCCACTATTCCAGCTGTTCCCGGATTCCACTCATCCCCATACACCTGCCTTCTCACATATCCTTTGCCCTGACCGATCAGGAAACTATCAACTTACGCCTTAAATATACCCAAGCACTTGGCCTCCACTGCAGTCTGTGACAAAGCATTCCACAGATTTAGTACTCTCTGGCTAAAAAAATTCTTCTTTAACTCTGTTCTAAAAGGTCGCCCCCTCAATTTTGAGGCTGTGCCCTCTAGTTCTAGATACCCCCACCATAGGAAACATCCACTCCACGTTCAAACTATCTAATCCTTTCAATATTTGGTAGGTTTCAATGAGTACAGGCCCAAAGTTGCCAAACGCTCCTCATATGTTAACCCCTTCATTCCTGGAAAAATCCTCATAAACCTCCTCTGGACTCTCCAATGACAAAAGATCCTTTCTGAGACATGGGGCCCAAAACTCCAAGTGTAGCCTGACCAATGTCTTATAAAGACTCAGCATTATCTCCTTGTTTTTATATTCTATTCCCCTTAGAATGAATGCCAACATTGCATTTGCCTTCTTTACACCACAGACTCAACCTGTAAATTAATCTTCTGAGAGTCTTGCATGGGGCTCCTAGGTCCCTCTGCACCTTTGATGTTTGAACCTTCTCCCCATTTAGATAATAGTCCACACTATTGTCCCTTTTACTAAAATGTATTATCATACATTTCCCAACACTGTATACCATCTGCTACTTTTTTGCCCATTCTTCAAATTTATCCAAGTCCTGCTGCAATTGCAGTACTTCCTCAGCACTGTGTACCCCTCCACCTATCTTTGTATCACCCACAAACTTTGCCACAAAGCCATCAATTCCATTATATAAAAAGATATAAAAAGGAGAGACTGAGTGAGGTAGTTCTCTTTTGGAAGAGGACAGCGAGGCTTTGAGAGGAAGCACGGGGGTGGCCATTTTCAAATTGTCCAATTGCGTCTCAGATCGGAGTTCTGAGAGGCGGGACTGCGCAGGCGCGTGAGGAGGCCTGGGAAGGAGGGAAGATATAAAAAGAACGCAGCCTCAAGAAGCGGGCAGCTTCGTTTGCGGGCAGCGGAGTGAGCCGGGAGCAGAGTGTAGGGCTTGGGCTCAGGGGGCTTAGGCGGAAGAGGGCACAGTAGGCTTATCTTTTAGTTCTTGTTATTGTCAGTTTTTCGGGAAGTATGAGTGTGAGGGCAGCTTGTTGTTCTCGGTGTCGGATGTGGGAGGTCCTGGAGTCTCCGAGCCTCCCGGACGTCCACATCTGCGCCAGGTGCACCGAACTGCAGCTCCTGAGGGACCGAGTTAGGGAACTGGAGCTGCAGCTCGATGACCTTCGCCTGGTCAGGGAGAGTGAGGAGGTGATAGAGAGGAGTTACAGGCAGGTGGTCACTCCGGGACCACGGGAAGCAGATGGGTGGGTTACAGTCAGGAAGGGGAAGAGGCAGGTACTAGAGAGTACCCCGGTGGCTGTACCCCTTGACAATAAGTACTCATGTTTGAGTACTGTTGGGTGGGACAACCTTCCTGGTGGAAGTGACAGTGGCCGGGTCTCCGGCACAGAGGACGGCCCTGTAGCTCAGAAGGGTAGGGATAGAAGAAAGAGGACCATAGTAATAGGGGACTCGATAGTTAGGGGTTCAGACAGGCGGTTCTGTGGAGGTGATCGGGAGTCCCGGATGGTAATTTGCCTCCCTGGTGCCAGGGTTCGGGACGTTTCTGATTGTGTCCAAGATATCCTGAAGTGGGAGGGTGAGGAGCCAGAGGTCGTGGTACATGTAGGTACCAATGACATAGGTAGGAAAGGGGAAGAGGTCCTGAAACGAGAGTATAGGGAGTTAGGAAGGCAGTTAAGAAGAAGGACCGCAAAGGTAGTAATCTCGGGATTACTGCCTGTGCCACGCGACAGTGAGAGTAGGAATAGAATTAGATGGAGGATGAATGCGTGGCTGTGGGATTGGAGCAGGGGGCAGGGATTCAAGTTTCTGGATCATTGGGACCTCTTCTGGGGCAGGAGTGACCTGTTCAAGAAGGACGGGTTACACTTGAATCCTGGGGGAACCAATATCCCAGCGGGGAGGTTTGCTAGGGCTACAGGGCAGACTTTAAACTAGTGAGATGGGGGGGCGGGAATCAATTTGAGGAAACTATGGGAGAGGAGGTTAGTTCACCAGTAGAGCAAGTAAATAGACAGTGTGAGGGAGGAAAGGCAGGTGATGGAGAAGGGATGCGCTCAGCCAGAAGATGTAGGGGAGAAGAAAGAAAAGGATAATAAATTTGGATGCATTGTTAGGGATGGAAAGAGAGGAGGAGGTGGAGAGTATTTTAAATGTATCTATTTTAATGCTAGGAGCATTGTAAGAAAGGTGGATGAGCTTAAAGCGTGGATTGATACCTGGAATTATGATGTTGTAGCTATTAGTGAAACATGGTTGCAGGAAGGGTGTGATTGGCAACTAAATATTCCTGGATTTAGTTGCTTCAGGTGTGATAGAGTAGGAGGGGCCAGAGGAGGAGGTGTTGCATTGCTTGTCCGAGAAAATCTTATGGCGGTGCTTTGGAAGGATAGATTAGAGAGCTCCTCTAGGGAGGCTATTTGGGTGGAATTGAGGAATGGGAAAGGTGCAGTAACACTGATAGGAGTGTATTATAAGCCACCTAATGGGGAGCGTGAGTTGGAAGAGCAAATGTGTAAGGAGATAGCAGATATTTGTAGTAAATACAAGGTGGTGATTGTGGGAGATTTTAATTTTCCACACGTAGACTGGGAAGCTCATTCTGTAAAAGGGCTGGATGGTTTAGAGTTTGTGAAATGTGTGCAGGATAGTTTTTTGTAACAATACATAGAAGTACCGACTAGAGATGGGGCAGTGTTGGATCTCCTGTTAGGGAATGCGATAGGTCAGCTGACAGATGTATGTGTTGGGGAGCACTTCGGGTCCAGTGATCACAATAGCATTAGCTTCAATATAATTATGGAGAAGGACAGGACAGGACCTAGAGTTGAGATTTTTGAATGGAGGAAGGCTAACTTTGAGGAGATGCGAAGGGATTTAGAGAGAGTGGATTGGGTCAAGTTGTTTTATGGGAAGGATGTAATAGAGAAATGGAGGTCATTTAAGGGTGAAATTATGAGGGTACAGAATCTTTATGTTCCTGTTAGGTTGAAAGGAAAGGTTAAAGGTTTGAAAGCACCATGGTTTTCAAGGGATATTAGAAATTTGGTTCAGAAAAAGAGGGATGTCTACAATAGATATAGGCAGCATGGAGTAAAGGAATTGCTCGAGGAATATAAAGAATGTAAAAGGAATCTTAAGAAAGAGATTAGAAAAGCTAAAAGAAGATACGAGGTTGGTTTGGCAAATAAGGTGAAAGTAAATCCGAAAGGTTTCTACAGTTATATTCAAAGCAAGAGGATAGTGAGGGATAAAATTGGCCCCTTAGAGAATCAGAGTGGTCAGCTATGTGTGGAGCCGAGGGAGATGGGAGAGATTTTGAACGATTTCTTCTCTTCGGTATTCACTAAGGAGAAGGATATTGAATTGTGTAAGGTGTGGGAAACAAGTAAGGAAGTTATGGAACCAATGACAATTAAAGAGGTGGAAGTACTGGCGCTTTTAAGAAATTTAAAAGTGGATAAATCTCTGGGTCCTGATAGGATATTCCCCAGGACCTTGAGGGAAGTTTGTGTAGAGATAGCAGGAGCTCTGACGGAGATCTTTAAGATGTCTGACGGGGATTGTGCCGGAGGATTGGCGTATTGCTCATGTGGTGCCATTGTTTAAAAAGGGTTCTAGAAGTAAGCCTAGCAATTATAGACCTGTCAGTTTGACATCAGTGGTGGGTAAATTAATGGAAAGTATTCTTAGAGATAGTATTAATAATTATCTGGATTGACAGGATCTGATTAGGAGTAGCCAGCATGGATTTGTGCGTGGAAGGTCATGTTTGACAAACCTTATTGAATTTTTTGAAGAAGTTACGAGGAATGTTGACGAGGGTAAGGCAGTGGATGTAGTCTATATGGACTTCAGCAAAGCCTTTGACAAAGTTCCACATGGAAGGTTAGTTAAGAAGGTTCAGTCGTTAGGTATTAATGCTGGAGTAATAAAATGGATTCAACAGTGGCTAGATGGGAGATGCCAGAGAGTAGTGGTGGATAATTGTTTATCAGGATGGAGGCCGGTGACTAGTGGGGTGCCTCAGGGATCTGTTTTGGGCTCAATGTTGTTTGTAATATACATAAATGATCTGGATGATGGGGTGGTAAATTGGATTAGTAAGTATGCCGATGATACTAAGGTAGGAGGTGTTGTGGATAATGAGGTGGGTTTTCAAAGCTTGCAGGGAGATTTATGCCGGTTAGAAGAATGGGCTGAACGTTGGCAGATGGAGTTTAATGCTGAGAAGTGTGAGGTTCTACATTTTGGCAGGAATAATCCAAATAGAACATACAGAGTAAATGGTAGGGCATTGAGGAATGCAGTGGAACAGAGAGATCTAGGAATAACAGTGCATAGTTCCCTGAAGGTGGAGTCTCATGTAGATAGGGTGGTGAAGAAGGTTTTTGGAACGCTGGCCTTTATAAATCAGAGCATTGAGTACAGAAGTTGGGATGTAATGTTAAAATTGTACAAGGCATTGGTAAGGCCAAATTTAGAATATTGTGTACAGTTCTGGTCATCAAATTATAGGAAAGATATCAATAAATTAGAGAGAGTGGAGTGACAATTTACTAGGATGTTACCTGGGTTTCAGCACTTAAGTTACAGGGAAAGGTTGAACAAGTTAGGTCTCTATTCATTGGAGCGTAGAAGGTTGAGGGGGGATTTGATCGAGGTATTTAAAATTTTGAGAGGGATAGATAGTGTTGACGTGAATAGGCTGTTTCCATTGAGAGTAGGGGAGATTCAAACGAGAGGACATGATCTGAGAGTGAGGGGGCAGAAGTTTAAGGGAAACACGAGAGGGTATTTCTTTACTCAGAGAGTGATAGCTGTGTGGAATGAGCTTCCTGTAGAAGTAGTAGAGGCCAGTTCAATTGTGTCATTTAAGGTAAAATTGGATAGGTATATGGACAGGAAAGGAGTGGAGGGTTATGGGCTGAGTGTGGGTAGGTGGGACTAGGTGAGATTAAGAGTTCAGCACGGACTAGGAGGGCCGAGATGGCCTGTTTCCGTGCTGTGATTGTTATATGGTTGTTATATGGTTATTATCTAAATCATTGACAAACCATGTGAAAAGTAGTGGTCCCAATACTGACCCCTGAGGAACACCACTAGTCACTGGCAGCCAAACAGAAAAGGCCCCTTTTATTCCCATTCCTGTCTCCTGCCTGTCAGCCATTCCTCTATCCATGCCAGTATCTTTCCTGTAAAGCCATAGGATTTTATCCTGTTAAGCAGCCTCATGTGAGGCACCTTACCAAATGCCTTCTGAAAATCCAAATAAATGACGTCTACTGCCTCTCCTTTGTCCACCCTGCTTGTTACTTCCTTGTCAGGCAAGATTTTCCTTCACAGAAACCATGCTGACTTTGACTTATTTTATCATTAGTCTCCAAGTACCCTGAAACGTCATCCTTAATAATAGACTCCCAAGTGAACATTACCTAGACTGCTTTTAAATGTTGCCAATGAGAAATCAAGTAGACACGGGAATGAAAGTGTGATGGAGACCAAGGTGAGGTTGTTGGATTCAGGTGTATCAAGGTTGGAATCAAGACATGATGCAGGGCTGAAACAAGAAGAGAATACGAAACTAGATAATGCAAGAGGAACTGATGATTGAGCAGGTGCTCCTTCGATTTTGAAATACTGCCGCCAAAACATGGCTGCCATTTAGTGGGACAGTCCTGAATCCTTAAAGGGGCTGCACTAGCCATCCATACAGCAGAGAGTTAGGGTATCTAAATCCCGGGATCCTGGAAGCTGGTGCAGTTGGGTGCTGGAAAGGGACTCTAATGGGTCAGGCTGGGGTTAGGGTGAATCCAAATTCCATTCAGGTTTATTGCCACTAACTTGTAGGACATAAATTGTATTGTTTTATTACAGCAGTACAGCATAAAGACATAACATTTCAATAAATTACAAACAAATAGATAGTGTAAAGTAAAGAAATTATGAGGCAGTATTCATGGGTTCATAAACCACTCAGAAATCTGATGTGGAGGGTAAGAAGCTGGCTCTAAATTATTGAGTGTGTGTTCCTCCTCCCTGATGGTAGCCATGAGAAGAGGGCATGTCCTGGGCAATGGACGTGCTGCAGGATGTGGGAGATCAGAGAATCTGCCAGTGTCCCATGTGAGTATTCCATTGGGAAGTTTGTCGAGCTGCAGCTCCTAACTGACCACCTCCAGAGGCTGGAGCTGCAGATCGAGTCACTCAGGAGCATCACGTTATAGACAGGAGCTTCAGTAAGGTGATCATGATGGCTAGATGGGTGATCAGCGGGAAAGGTTGAAGGAGTAAGGAAAGTGCATAGTTCCATGGTGGCCATTTTCCTTGCTAATTAGCATTTTGATTTGGATATTGCTGAGGGAGATGGCCTTTTAGAGGAGAGCAGCAGGCAGAAGTGTGGCACAATGACAGACTCTGATGTACAGCTGAGGAGAGTGGAGACAAGGAGAGTTGCAGTGACAGTCAACGGTTAGAAGGACAGACAGGGGAAATCAACAAGAATCCAGGATGATGAGTTGACTCCCAGGTGCCAGGGTCAATATGTCTCTCAGAGGCTGCAGAACATTCCCAAGGATGAGGACAAGCAGCCAAAGGTCAGAGTGCATGATAATACCAACAACATAGTCATAGAGCACTAAAGCACAGTAACAGGCCATTCATCCCATCTAGTCCATGCCAAACTATTAATCTGCCATGTACCATTGACCTGTAGCAAGGCCATAGCTCTCCATACCCCTCTCATCCATACACCTATACAGATTTCTCTTGAAATCAACCCTGCATCCACCAGTTGTGCTGTTAGCTTGTTCCACACTCTCACCATCCTATAAGTGAAGAAATTACCCCCCCCATGATCCTATTAAATATTTCACCTTTCATTCTTAACTCATGACTCACCCAACCTCAGTGGAAAAAGCCTGCTTGCATGTTCCCTGTCTATGCCCCTCATCATTTTGTGTACATCTCCCCTCAGCTGCCGATGAATAAAGTCATAACCCAGTCAACCTTTCACTACAACTCAGGTCATCAATCCTTGGCAACTTCATTGTTGGTGACCAAAACTCAAAGTTCAGAAGTTCAATGTAAAATTAATGAAGTAAATGTATGTCATCATATACATCTCAAAGATTCGTTTTCTTATGGGCATACTCATTAAACCAATAACTATTATAGAATCAATGAAAGACTGCACCAATGGGGCCAACTAGTGACGACAAACTATGCAAATACAAAAAGAAAGAAAACAAATAAACAACAATAATAATACTAAATTTCGAGAACATGAGATGAAGTCCTTGAAAGTGTCCATAGGTTGTTGGAAAAGTTCAATGTTGGGGTGAATGAAGTTATCCCCTTTGGTTCAGGAGCCTGATGGTTGAAGGGTAATAACTGCTCCTGAACCTGGTTGTGTGAGTCCTGAAGGCAGCAGCGAGAAGAGAGCATGTTCTGGGTGGTGGGGGTGCTGCTTTCCTGGAACAATGCTCCGTGTAGGTGTACTCAATGGTGAGGGTTTTACCCATGATGGACTGGGTCATTTACTCTCCACTATACACCTGTTGAAGTTTGTCCAAGTTTTAGATATCATGCCAAATCACCCCAAACTCCTAAAAAAGTAAAAGCACTGCCATGCTTTCTTCATAATTGCACTTCCATGCTGGGCCCAGGACAGGTCTTCTGAAATTATAATGCCAAGGCTTCTGCACCTCTGAGGACTGGCTCATTATCCTCCAGTTTCCAAAGACCATGAGATATAGGAGCAGAATTAGGCATCAAGTCTGCTTCACCATTTCATCATATCTGATCCTTTTTCCCTCTCAGCCCCAGTCTCCTACCTTCTCTTCATATCCCTTCATGCCCTGACCAATCCAGAATATATCAACCTCTGCCTTAAATATACATAAAGACTTGGCCTCCACAGCGCCTTTGCCAACAAATTCCACATATTCACCACTCTCTGGCTAATGAAATTTCCCCTCATCTCTGATCTAAATGGACACCCCTCTATTCTGAGGCTGTGTCCTCAACTCTCCAACCACAGGAAACATCCTCCCCACGTTCACTCTATCAAGGCCTTTCAACATGAAATAGGTTTCAATGAGGTCACCCCTCATTTTTCTGAATTCCAATGAATATAGGCCCAGAGTCATCAAACACTCTTCATATGACAAGCCTTTCAATCCTACAATTATTTTTGCAAACCTCCTTTGAACCCTCTCCAGTTTCAGCACATTCTTTCTAAGATAACGAGCCAAAAGCTCCTCAGAATACTCCAAGTGAGGCCTCACCACTGCTTTATAAAGTCTCAATATTACATCCCTGCTTTTATATTCTCGTCCTCTTGAAATGTACGCTAACATGGCATTTGCCTTCCTCACCAGACTCAACCTGCAAATTAACTTTTAGGGAATCCTGTACAAGGAATCCCAACTCTCTTTATGCCTCAGTTTTTTTGTATTTTCTCTCCAATTGGAAAATAGACTATGTTTTTATTTATTCTACCAAAGTGCATGACCACACACTTCCCGACACTTTATTCCATCTGCCACTTCTTTGCCCATTCTCCAAATCTGTCTGTCCTTCTGTAGCCTCTCAGAATCTATCTGCCCCTCCACTATGTTCGTATCAGCTGAAAACTTTGCAACAAAGCCATCAATTCTGTCATCCAAGTCATTAAGATATAATGTGAAAAGAAGTGGCCCCAACACAGTGCCAGGAAGAGCATGACTAGTCATTGGCTGCCAACCAGAAAAAACTCACTTTATTCTTTGCCTCCTGGTGCAAGTGACTTATCTACCTTCAGAACTTTCAGTTTCCCAAGAACCTTTTCCCTAATATTGGCAACTTCACACACTTCTGACCTCTGCCTTCCAGCACACTGCTAGTGTCTTCCACAGTGAAGAGTGATGTAAAATACTTGCAATGCCCACAAAATGCTGAGGAACTCAGCAGGCCAGGCAGCATCGATGGAAAAAAGCGTAGTCAATGTTTTAGGTGGATGGAGTGTGGATGTCAGAACAAGCAAGATCTCTCAGTGGCCACCCATTTTAATTTCACTTCCCGTTCCATTCCAATATGTCCATCCATGGCCTCCTCCCCTCTAGGGATAAGGCCACACTTAAGTTGGAGGAACGACACTTTATATTCTGTTTGGGTAGCCTCCAACATGAATACATGAACTTCAATTTCTCAAACATCCAGTAATGCCTCCACCACCCCCCCCACCATTTCCCATCCACTTTTCCTGCTCTCATCTTTACCTTATTAATGACTTTTTAGTTGCCATCTGCTTTGTTTTTAAAAGTTTCCCAGTCCTCTAACTTCCCACTAATTTTTTCTCTATCCGTGAATGTCAGGGAGCAGGAGTGAGTGCCATTGCTATTACAAAGGAAAAAGTGCAGGCCAAACTGAAAGGTCTAAAGGTAGAAAAATGACCTGGACCTGATGAACTACCTTCTAGAGTTCTGAGAGAGGTTGCTAAAGAGATAACAGATACATTGGCTATGATGATTTCCGGGGGCTGGAAAATTGCAAACGTCACTCCATTCTTTAAGAAGGGAGGAAGGCAAATGAAAGGAAATTATAGGCCAGTTTGCCTAACTTTGCTCATAAGGGGGCCTTTAATGGTTGGTTGCCAATAACTAGTAGTTTTCCTCAGGGGTCAGTATTGGGACCACTACTTTTCACATTGCTTGTCATTGGCTGATTGTCAGAAAACAGATTGGGAATACAGGGATCCTATTCTGGCTGGCTGCCAGTTACCAGTGGAGTTCCACAGGGGTTGGTGTTGGGACCACTGCTTTTTTACAATGTATGTCAATGATTTGGACTATGGGATTGATGGGTTTGTGGCTCAATATGCTGAGGATACACAGTTAGGTGGAGGAGCAGGTAGTATTGAGCCTGCAGAGAGACAGAGAGACCTAAATAGTTTAGGGGAATGGGCAAAGAAGTGGCGAATGAAATACAATGTTGGAAGATGTATGGTCATGCACTTTGGTGGAAGAAATAAATGGGCAGACTATTATTTAGATGGAGAGAGAATTCAAAATGCAGAGATGCAAAGGGACTTGGGAGTTTTTGTGCAGGATACCCTAAAGGTTAACCTCCTCGTAGAGTTGGTGGTGAAGAAGGCGAATGCAATATTGGCATTCATTTCTAGAGGTATAGAGTATAGGAGCAGGGATGTAATGTTGAGGCTCTATAAGGCACTCATGAGACCACACTTGGAGTATTGTGTGCAGCTTTGGGCTCTTTATTTTAGAAAGGATATACTGACATTGGAGAGGGTTGAGGCAGGATTCACGAGAATGATTCCAGGAATGAATGGGTTACTGTATGAGGAAAGCCTGGCAGCTGTTGGGCTGTATTCCCTGAAGTTCAGAAGAATGAGGGAGGGTGATGCACCATCAATAACTCTCTCTGAGATGTGAAGGGAAGATATTGGATTTTATTGACTGGAAGAAAGAACAAGCAGTAGTTGACCACCATACTACATCCTGGAGACTGAGGGCCGGGCTCAGGCCTCAATCGCCTTTATACCGGGGTCTGTAGGAGGAGCCACAGTCAGTGGGAGGGGCCACAGGAGCAGTCAGCAGGGGGCGTGTCCAGACAGGTATATGTAGTTCACCACAGAGGGATCTCATAGAAACATTCTGAATGTTAAAAGGCCTGAACAGTTTAGATATGGCAAAGTTATTTCCCATGGTAGGGAATTCTGGGACAAGAGGGCACGACTTCAGGATTGAGGGCGTCTATTTAAAACAGATGCGAAGAAATTACTTTAGTAAGAGGGTGGTAAATCTGTGGAATTTGTTGCCAGGAGTGGCTATGGAGGCCAAGTCATTGAGTGCTTTTAAGGGTTCTTGATTAGCCAGGGCATCAAAGGGTATGGGGAGAAGACAGGGAAATTGGGATGACTGAAAGAATTGGATCAGCCACGATTGAATGGCAGAGCAGGCTTGATGGGCTGAATGGCCTACTCCTGCTCCTATACCTTATGGTCTTATGGTTTAGATAATGGAATTGATGTCTTTGTGGCAAAGTTTGCAGATCATACAAAGATCGGTGTAGAGGTTAGGTGGTGCTGAGGAAGCAATGCAATTGCAGAAGGACTTGGACGAATTGGAAGAATGGGCAAAAAAAGTGGCAGATGGAATACAGTGTTGGGAAATGTATGATAATGCATTTTGGTAAAAGGAACAACAGTGCGGTCTATTGTCTAAAAGGGGCAGAAAATTCAAACATCAGAGGTGCAGAGGGACTTCAGAGCCCTTGTGCAAGACTTCCAGAAGGTTAATTCACAAGTTGAGTCTGATAAAGAAGGCAAATGTAATGTTGGGATTCATTCGAAGGGGAATAGAATATAAAAACAAGGAGATAATGCTGAGCCTTTATAAAACACCAGTCAGGCCGGACTTGGAGTTTTGTCAACAGTTTGGGCCGCATATCTCAGAAAGGATGTGTTGTCATTGGAGAGAGTCCAGAGGAGGTTCATAAGGATGATTCTGGGAATGAACGGGGTGTATGAGGAATGTTTGGCATCTTTGGGCCTGTACTCACTGGAATTTAGAAGAATGCATGGGGATCTCATTGAAACCTACCAAATGTTGAAAGGATTAGATAGGGTGGATGTGGCGAGGATGTTTCCTATGGCTGGAGTGTCCAGAACTAGAGCAAACAGCCTCAAAATAGAGGGGCGATTCTGTAGAACAGAGGTAAAGAGGAATTTTATTAGCCAGACAGTAGTGAATCTGTGGAATGCTCTGCCACAGACTGCGGTGGAGTCCAACAGCATAGGTATATTTAATGAAAAAATTGATTGTTTCCTGATTGGTTGGAGCATCAAGGAATATGGGGTAAAGGTAGGTGTACGGGGTTGAGTGGGATCCAAGATCAGCCCTGATAGAATGGTGGAGCAGAATCGATGGGCTCAATGGCTGTTTCTGCTGCTGTGTCTTCTGGTCTCATGATCTTATATGCATTCTTTTTGGCTTTGACTCCCCTTGTCAGCCATGGTTGTGTCATCTTGCTTTCTTTTTCTGTGGGAGGTATATATCCTGCGTCTTCCGAATTGCTTGAAGAAATTCCAGCCTTGGCTGCCCAACTGTCATCCCTGCCAGTGTTCTTTTTCAGTCAATTCTGGCCAAATCCTCTCTCATGTCTCTGTAATTTGCTTTACTCCACTGTGCGTCGAGCGCGCACTTTAAAAGGCAGGACTTCTTGTCAGAGCGGGCAGCGGAGTCCGTGGAAGCAGAGTCCTGGGCTTTGGCTAAGTGGGCTTCGGCGTAAGGGGACTTCGGTAAGCCTGTGTGATTGCTCGCTGAGGGGAAGAAGGTAAGGTCGCTAGGTGCTTTTTAGACATTCTATTAATCCAGTTCAGGTATGGGGGAGACAGTCAGAGCAGTGGTGTACTCCGTATGCAGTATGTGGGAAGTCAGGGTCAACACAGTTGTCCCTGATGACCACACCTGCAAGAGGTGCGTCCAGCTGCAGCTCCTATCAGCCCGAGTTAGGGAGTTGGAGCAGGAGCTGGATGAACTACGGATCATTCAGGAGGCAGAGGCAGAGATATCAGGAGTTATCAGGAGGTAGTCACACCAAAGAACCAAGATTTAGGCAGATGGGTGACGGTCCAGAGAGGCAGGGTGAGCAGGCTGAGAGAGCAGAGCACCCCTGCGGCCATTCCCATTAACAATAAGTATACCGTACTGGATACTGTTGATGGGGATGACCTACCAGGAATGAGTTGCAGTGGTTCTGCCTCTGGCACAGAGGTTGAACCCTCAACTAGAAAGGGGAGGAGGGAAGAGAAGAGAGTGATAGTTTTAGGGGATTCTATAGTTAGGGGGGCAGATAGGAGATTTTGTGGGGCAGATCGGGAGTCTCGGATGGTATGTTGCCTCCCTGGTGCCAGGGTCCGGGACATCTCAGATCGGGTGCAGGCTATTCTTGAGAACGAGGGCATGAACCCAGATGTAGTGGTCCATGTAGGGACCAACGATGTAGGTAAGGTGAGTGAGGGGGTCCTGCTTAGAGAGTTCAGGGAGTTAGGAGTGAAGCTGAAAGGCAGGACCTCCAGGGTGACAATCTCGGGATTGCTACCTGTGCCACGTGCGAGTGAGGCGAAGAATAGAATGATTATGCACATTAAAACGAGGCTGAGAGCATGGTGCAGGAAGGAAGGGTTCAGGTTTTTGGATAATTGGTCTTTGTTCCAGGGACATTGGGATCTGTTTCGAAGGGACGGTCTACATCTGAACTGGAGGGGTACTAACATTCTTGCAGGAGTGTTTGCCAGTGCTGCTCGGGGGGGTTTAAACTAGATGTGCAGGGGGCAGGGATCCAGATCCAGAGGGTTGGTCAGAAGGAGCATGGGATTAAATGTATAGAAGGTTTGGGTAATCTTGAGAAGGTCATCAAAATTCAGGGTGCAATTAGCCCGATGGAAGTTCAAGGAGCTGGGTTAGGTACAGTAGACAGTCTTTTAAGCAAAGAGAGGAGGAATGGGCTAAGAATTCTATACTTGAATGCACGTAGTGTCAGAAATAAGGCAGATGAGCTTGAAGCTCAGATGAAAATGGGGAACTACGATATTGTTGGGATAACGGAGACATGGCTGCAAGGGGATCAGGCCTGGGAATTGAGTGTACCAGGATATACGTGCTATCGTAGAGACAGAAATATGGGAAGAGGGGGTGGGGTGGCCCTGTTGGTGAGGAATGAGATTCAGTCCTTAGCAAGAGGTGACTTGGGAACAGGGGAAGTAGAGTCTGTGTGGATTGAGCTGAGGAACAGTAAGGGTAAAAAGACCCTAATGGGTGTTGTGTACAGGCCCCCAAACAGTAGCGTGGATATTGGGTACAAGTTGATTAGGGAGTTAACATTGGCATGTGCTAAAGGTAATGTAGTCGTTATGGGAGATTTCAACATGCAGGTGAACTGGGAGAATCAGGTAGGTGCTGGACCCCAGGATAGGGAGTTTGTGGAGTGTCTAAGGGATGTATTTTTGGAACAGCTTGTGCTTGAGCCAACCAGGAACGAGGCTATTTTGGACTTGGTGATATGTAATGAACAGGAATTGATAAGTGATCTTGAAGTAAAGGAGCCATTAGGAAGTAGTGATCATAACATGATAAGTTTTTATCTACAATTTGAGAGGGATAAGGGCAGATCAGAGGTGTCAGTGTTGCAATTAAATAAAGGAGACTACGGAGCCATGAGGGAAGAGCTGGCCAAAGTTAAATGGGCGGATGCCCTGGCAGGAAAGACAGTGGATCAGCAGTGGCAGATATTCTTGGGCATAATACAAAAGATGCAAAAGCAGTTCATTCCAATGAGAAGGAAGGATTCAAAGAGGGGGAAGGGGCCACGGTGGTTGACAATGGAAGTCAGAGATTGTATAGCATTAAAGAAAAAGAAGTATGACAGGGCTAAGATGAGTGGGAATACAGATGATTGGGAAAGTTTTAAGGAGCAGCAGATCTTAACTAAAAAAGCAATACGGAGAGAAAAAATCAGGTATGAGCTCAGTCTAGCCAGGAATATAAAAGGGGATAGCAAAAGCTTTTTTAGCTATGCGAAGAGAAAGAAGATAGTTAAGAACAATGTTGGCCCCTTGAAGAATGAATTGGGAGAAATTGTTATGGGAAACAGGGAAATGGCAACAGAATTTAATGCGTACTTTAGATCTGTCTTCACCAGGGAGGACACAAGCAATCTCCCAGATGTATGGATGGGCCAGGGTCATAAGATATCAGAGGAATTGAGACAGATTGACATTAGGAAAGAAACTGTGATGAGTAGACTGGTAGGACTGAAGGCTAATAAATCCCCGGGTCCAGATGGTCTGCATCCGAGGGTTCTAAAAGAGGTGGCTCAGGAAATTGCGGATGCATTGGTAATCATTTTCCAATGTTCCTTAGATTCAGGATCGGTTCCTGAAGGTTGGAGAGTGGCTAATGTTATCCCAGTTTTCAAGAAGGGAGGGAAGGAGAAAACGGAGAACTATCGCCCTGTTAGCCTAACGTCAGTCGTGGGGAAGATGCTTGAGTCCATTATTAAGGACGAAATAGTGGCACATCTAGATGGCAGAAATAGGATTAGGCCGAGCCAGCATGGATTTACCAAGGGCAAATCATGCTTGACTAATCTGTTGGAGTTTTTTGAGGGTGTAACAAGGATGTTAGACGAGGGTAAGCCAGTAGATGTTGTATACCTAGATTTTCAGAAGGCATTCGATAAGGTGCCACATAGGAGATTGGTGAGTAAAATCAGAGCTCATGGCATTGGGGGCAGGGTTTCAACATGGATAGAAAACTGGTTGGCAGATAGAAAGCAAAGGGTAGCAGTGAATGGGTGTTTCTCGGACTGGCTGGAGGTGACTAGTGGGGTACCACAGGGCTCTGTATTGGGACCACAGCTCTTTACGGTTTATGTCAATGATTTAGATCAGGGCATTGAAAACTATATCAGCAAGTTTGCTGACGATACTAAACTGGGTGGCAGTGTGACATGCGAAGAGGACGTTAGGAGAATACAGGGAGACTTGGATAGGCTGGGTGAGTGGGCAGATACTTGGCAGATATCATTCAATGTGAATAAATGTGAAGTTATCCACTTTGGAAGCTGGAACAAGAGGGCAGAGTATTGTCTGAATGGTGTCGAGTTAGGTAAGGGAGAAATGCAAAGAGACCTAGGAGTCCTAGTTCACCAGTCAATGAAGGTGAATGAGCAAGTGCAACAGGCAGTGAAGAGGGCAAATGGAATGTTGGCCTTTGTTACAAGGGGAATTGAATACAAGAGCAAGGATGTTCTTTTGCATTTGTACAGGGCCCTGGTGAGACCACACCTGGAATATTGTGTACAGTTTTGGTCTCCAGGTTTAAGGAAGGACGTTCTGGCAATTGAGGAAGTGCAGCGTAGATTCACTAGGTTGATTCCTGGGATGGCAGGGCTGTCTTACGCAGAGAGATTGGAGAGATTGGGCTTGTACACGCTGGAATTGAGGAGATTGAGAGGGGATCTGATTGAAACGTTTAAGATAATTAAAGGATTTGATAGGATTGAGGCAGGAAATACGTTCCAGATGTTGGGACAGTCCAGTACCAGAGGGTATGGATTGAGAATAAGAGGTCAGTTATTTAAAACAGAGTTGAGGAAGAGCTTCTTCTCCCAAAGAGTTGTGGAGGTGTGGAATGCACTGCCTCGGAAGACGGTGGAGGCCAATTCTCTGGATGCTTTCAAGAAGGAGCTAGATAGATATCTGATGGATAGGGGAATCAAGGGATATGGGGACAAGGCAGGGACTGGGTATTGATAGTGAATGATCAGCCATGATCTCAGAATGGCGGTGCAGACTCGAGGGGCCGAATGGTCTACTTCTGCACCTATTGTTTATTGTCTATTAATACTGATACATCTGACTTTAGCTTCTCTAACTTTAATTTCAGGCTGAATTCAATCAAATTATGATCACTTGCACCTAAGGGTTCTTTCACCCTAAGCTCTCAAATGAATTCCAGTTTGTTGCACAACACCCAATCCAGAATAGCTGATCCTCCAGTGAGCTCAACCAAGACCTGCTCTAAAAAGCCATCTCACAGGCATTCGAAATTCCTCCTCTTGGGATCCAGCACCAATCTGATCTTTCCTCATCTACCTGCATAGTGAAATCCCCCATGACTATTGTAACATTGGCCTTTTGACATGAATTTTCTGTCTCCAATTGTAATTTGTTGGCCACATCCTTACTACTGTTTGGAGTCTGTATACAACTCCCAACAGGGTCTTTTTACCCTTGCATTTCATTAGTTCTGCCCACAATGATTCAACACCTTCCAACCCTTTGTCATCCCTTTCTAATGATTTGATTTAATTTTTTACCAAGAACCACCCCACCCCACCTCACCCTCACCAGCTACATGCTGTCTTTTCCATACAATGTCTATCTTTGGACAATAAGCTCCCAGCTATAATCTTCTTTCAGCCATGATTCAGTGAGGCCTACATCATATTTGTCAATCTGTAAGTTTGCTGTAAGTTTATCTACCTTATTCTGTATACTGCAAGCATTCAGATATAACACCTTTAGTCCTGTATTCACCCTTTTCGATTTTGTCCACCTTTTACATTGCAGCTTATCCTGTTGACCGCAATAAGAGTCAACCTAGCAATTATAGGCCTGTAAGTTTAACGTCAGTGGTGGGTAAATTAATGGAAAGTATTCTTAGGGATGGTATATATAATTATCTGGATATACAGGGTCTGATTAGGAACAGTCAACATGGATTTGAGCATGGAAGGTCATGTTTGACTAATCCTATTGAATTTTTTGAAGAGGTTACTAGGAAAGTTGACGGTAAAGCAGTGGATGTTGTCTGTATGGTAAGGCCTTTGACAAAGTTCCATACAGAAGGTTAGTTAGGAAGGTTCAATCATTAGGTATTAATATTGAAGTAGTAAAATGGATTCAACAGTGGCTGGATGGGAGATGCCCGAGAGTAGTGGTGGATAACTGTGTCAGGTTGGAGGCCAGTGACTAGTGGTGTGCCTCAGGGATCAGTACTGGGTCCAATGTTGTTTGTCTGGATGATGGGGTGGTAAATTGGATTAGTAAGTATGCAGATGATACTAAGATAGGTGGAGTTGTGGATAATGAAGTAGGTATTCAAAGCTTGCAGAGAGATTTAGGCCAGTTAGAAGAGTGGGCTGAAAGATGGCAGATGGAGTTTAATGCTGATAACTGTGAGGTGTTACATTTTGGTAGGAATAATCCAAATAGGACATACATGGTAAGTGATAGGGTACTGAAGAATTGTACAAGGCACTGTTAAGGCCAAATTTGGAGTATTGTGTACAGTTCTGGTCACCGAATTATAGGAAAGATGTCAACAAAATAGAGAGAGTACAGAGATTTACTAGACTGTTACCTGGGTTTCAGCACCTTGGTTACAGAGAAAGGTTAAACAAATTAGGTCTTTATTCTTTGGAGCGTAGAAGGTTGAGGGGGGACGTGATAGAAGTATTTTAAATTATGTGGGGGATAGATAGAGTTGACGTGAATAAGCTTTTTCCATTGAGAGTAGGGGAGATTCAAACAAGAGGACATGAGTTGAGAGTTGGGGGCAAAAGTTTAGGGGTAACACAAGGGGGAACTTCTTTAGTCAGAGAGTGGTAGCTGTGTGGAACGAACTTCCAGTAGAAGTGGTAGAGGCAGGTTCGGTATTGTCATTTAAAGTAAAATTGGATAGGTATATGGACAGGAAAGGAATTACGGGTTATGGGCTGAGTGCAGGTCGGTGGGACTAGGTGGGAGTAAGCATTCGGCATGGACTAGAAGGGCCAAGATGGTCTGTTTCCGTGCTGTAATGGTTATATGGTTAATTTTGCCCTATTATCAGGTTCTGTTTGCTAGTAGTCTCTCCACACATTTCCTCTGTTTGTAAATCAACTACCTCATCCTTAGCACTATCACTCCAGTTCCCGCCTCCCGTCAAATTAGGTTAAACCCTCCCAATCATCTCTGGCAAACCTGTCTACAAGGATATTGGACTCCCTCAAGTTCATGAGTAACCCATCCATTTTGTGCAGGTCATACCTTTCCCAGAAGAGATTCCAATGATCCAAAAATCTGAACCCCTGTTCCCTGCACCAGTTCCTCAGTCACACATTCACCTACCAAACCATCCTATTCTTAGGATGCACTAAATAGTCAGCAATCCAGTGATTACTACCCTGAAGGTCTTGTTTTTTGACCCTTCTACCTCGCTCCCTAAAATCTCTCTTCAGGACGTTCTCACCTTGTCATTATTGCCAATATGTACCATTCTAGCTGCTCGCCCTCCCCTTGAGAATGCTTGGACTCGATTTGAGACATTCCTGATCCTGGCACCTAGGAGGCAACATACCATCCGGATGTTTCTATCACCCTTACAGAATTTTGTCTCCGTTCCTCTGACTAAGGAATGTCCTCTCACTGCTGCAGACCTCTTCACTTCTCTGCACCAGACTCAGTAGCAGATGCCTGGTCACTGTATTTCTAATCCCTCCCCAGTAGGCCAACCCCCTCAATAGTATCTAAAGTGGTATACTTATTATTGAGGGGAATGGTCCCCAGTGTACCGGTGTACTTCCCTTCCTTCTCCTGACAGTCACTCAGTTACCTGTCTCCTGCAACCTCGGGTTGACAACTTCCCTGTGGCTCCTGTCCAGCACCTCCTCGTTCTCCCACGTGGATCGAAGGTCATTAAGCTGCAGTTCCAGTTCCCTAATACGCACCTGGTGCAGATGTGTTTATTCGGGAGAATGAAGGTCTCACATCCCACACAGAGTACAGAACACTGCCCCAGAGCCATTCGCATTAAAATACTATGCCCTTATAGATGAGAAATGAACAATTAAGAACAAAATGGGAAACTTACCAGATACTTCACCTCATGCAATCCTGGTCTCGCTGAAGCCTGATGAGCCAAAGTTTGCTAAGCTCTAGCCATTCACAACAATGGCCATTCCGTTTGTATTTATGTTATTTTTATTCATCCTTCCTAATAAATCCTGCTAGGTCCAACTCCGAGAAACTGCTGTGAATCTCTGCCTTTTAAATCTTGATTGAAAAGGTAGCTCTACTTGTGTACACCCACTTGGTGATTGGTGACAGTCCTACTCCTTCTCCTGTAGTCAATAATTAGTTCCTTACAGTTCGCAGCGCTTCAAATTCGGCATCATCAATGTTTTACATAACTTTATCATAACATCCTAACTCCTGTACTCAATAAACACAAGAGATTCTGCAGATGCTGGAAATCCTGAGCACCACACAAAATGCTGGAGGAACTCAGCAGATCAGGCAACATTGAATAAACAGTTAATATTTTGGGCCAAGACCTTTCTTCAGGACTCAATACATTGATTGATGAAGGCCGATGTACCAAAGGCTTTCTCTACGATCCTATATACCTGTGACACCACTTTCAAGGAGGTAAGAGAAGAGGGAGAGTTGGGTTTTTCGTTATGGAGAACATCAAAGTGGTACTTAAAGAGGATATTCCTGCAGAAACATGGGTGGAAGTTAGAAGTAAGAAAGGAATAATCATATTGATGGGATTGCATTATAGATGATGGAAATTAACAAAACAAATATGTAGATTGCAGATAGCTGTATAAATAGCAGGCAATTTCAATTTCCCTTATATGAACAGTGCCTGGCACAGTGAAAAGAGTTGGATGGGATAGAATTTGTTAAATAAGATCATAAGACATAGGAGCAGAATTAGGCCATTCAGCCCATCGAGTCTGCTCTGTCATTCCATCTTGAGTTTAGAAGAATAAGGGGGGACCTCATAGAAACATTTCGAATGGTGAAAGGCATGGACAGAGTAGATGTGGCAAAGTTGTTTCCCATGGTGGGGGAGTCTACTACAAGAGGGCATGACTTGAGGATTGCAGGGCGCCCATTCAGAACAAAGGTGCAAAAAATCAGCCAGAGGGTGGTGAATCCATGGAATTTGTTGCGACGGGTGGCAGTGGAGGCCAAGTCATTGGGGGTATTTAAGGCAGAGATTGATAGGTATCTGAGTAGTCAGGGCGTCAAAGGTTATGGTGAGAAGGCAGAGGAATGAGACTAAAGGGGAGATTGGATCAGCTCATGATGAAATGGTGGAACAGACTCGATGGGCCGAATGGCCAACTTCTGCTCCTTTGTCTTATGGTCTTATGGCTGATTCTGGATCCCATTCAACCCCATACGCCTGCCTTCTCACCATATCCTTTGATTCCCTGCCCGATCAGGAACTATCAACTTCCACCTTAAATATATTCACGGACTTGGCCTCCACTGCAGTCTGTGGCAGAGCATTCCACAGATTCACTACTCTCTAGCTTAAAAGATTCCTCCTTACCTCTCTTAAAAGGTCTCCCTTTAATTTTGAGGCTGTGCCCTCTAGTTCTGGACACCACCACCAGAGAAAAAGCCCTCTCCACATCCACCTTATTTAGTCCTTTCAACATTCAGTAGGTTTCAATGAGATCCCCCTGCACTCTTCCAGATTCCAGTGAGTACAGGCCCTAAGCTGCCAAACACTCCCATATGTTAAACCCTTCATTCCAGGAATCATACTTGTGAACCTCCTCTGGACTCTCTCCAAAGACAACATATCCTTTCTGAGGTATGGGGTCCAAAACTGTTGACTATATTCTTAAGTGTAACCTGACTAGTGTCTTATAAAGGCTCAGCATTATAGAACATAGAAAACCTACAGCACAATACAGGCCCTTTGGCCCACAATGCTGTGCTGTACATGTACTTACTTTTAAATTACCTAGGGTTACCCATCCTTGCTTATCTCCTTTTCATATTATATTCCCCTTGAAATAAATGGCACCATTGCCTTCTTTACCACAGACTCAAACTGTGAATTAACCTTCTGGGAGTCTTGCACGAGGGCTCCTAAGTCCCCTTGCACCTCTGATGTTTGAATTTTCTCCACTTTTAGATAATAATCTACACTATTGTTCTTTTTACTAAAATGTATCATCATACATTTCCCAACACTATTCCATCTGCCACTTTTTTTGCCCATTCTTCCAATTTGTCTGTCCTGCTGCAATTGCATTGCTTCCTCAGCACTACCTACCCGTCCACTTATCTTCATATCACCCATAAAATTTGCTATAAAGCCATCAGTTCCATCATCAAAATCATTGACAAACAATGTGAAAAGTAGCAGTTCCAATTCTGACCCCTGAGGAACACCACTAGTCACCGGCAGCAATCAGAAAAGGGCTCCTTTATTCCCACCCACTGCCTCCTGCCTGTCAGCCATTCCTCTATCCATGCCAGTATCTTTCCTATAACATATAGGGATTTTATCTTGTTAAGTAGCTTCATGTGTGGCACATTAACAAATGTCTTCTGAAAATTCATGTAACTGACATCCACTGCCTCTCCTTCGATTAAGAAATAATGAATGAACTTGTCTACTTCTGTCTACATGATAGTTTTCTCAAATAATATGTAGATGGCCCTCAGAGAAAAGGGACATTTGATTTGTTTTTGGGAAACCAGGCTGGGTGAGTGAGTCAAGTGTCAGTTGGAGAACCTTTGAGATCAGTGACATTCCATTAGCTTTAAAATAGATATGGAAAAAGATAAAATCTGTGCACACAAAGAATTTTAGTGTCATCAGCAAACTGGCTAAACATTCTCATCCAAGTCATTATTATAGACAACAAACAACAGGGTAGCTGGCATCAATCCCTGTGGCACACCACTGGTCACAGGCCTCCAGTCTGAAAAACAACCCACCACTCATATGCTCAGTACAGATATTGTGGGCCAAAGTGCCTATCATGTGCTATACTATTTTATGTTCTACAGCCAGATGCCGTGGTCCATGTAGGGACCAATGACATGGATAGGAAGGTGGAGGAGGTCCTGCAAAGAGAATTTAGGGAGTTAGGTGCAAAGTTGAAGGACAGGACCTCCAGGGTTGCAATCTCAGGATTGCTACCCATGCCACGTGTTAGTGAGGCCAGAAATAGGAAGATAATGCAGCTAAATACGTGCCTAAGGAGTTGGTGCAGGAGGGAGGGCTTCATGTTTCTGGACAATTGGGCTTTGTTCCAGGGAAGGTGGGACCTGTTCCAACGGGATGGTTTGCACCTGAATTGGAGGGGGACTAACATCCTTGTGGGTAGATTTGCTGGTGCTGCTCTGGGGGGTTTAAACTAGATTTGCAGGGGGAGGGGAACCAGAGTGTTAGAGCAGACAGTGAGGTGGAGGAGGATAAAGGTTTTGCGAGGACTGCAAGTATAGACAGAAATCAAAGGTTTGTATGTGATAGAAATGTTCTCAGGTGCATCTATGTCAATGCAAGGAGTATTGTAGGTAAAGCAGATGAGCTTGGAGTGTGGATTGGCATGTGGGATTACGACATTATTGCTATTAGTGAGACTTGGTTGCAGGAGGGGCAGGAGGGCAGTTTAATGTCTGGGATTCTGTTGTTTCAGAAGTGATAGCGGGGGAGAGATGAAAGGGGGAGGAGTGGCATTACTAATCAGGGAAAATATCCCAGTTGTGCGTAGACAGGACAGCCCGGAGGGCTTGTCTATAGAGGACATATGGGTGGAGCTGAGAAACAGGAAAGGTGTGACCACACTAATAGGGTTGTATTATAGATTTCCCAATTGTCAGAGAGAATTGGAGGAGCAAATCTGTAGAGAGATAGCAGACCAATGTAATAAACAGAGAGTTGTAATAGTAGGGGATTTTAACTTTCCACATATTGACTGGGACTCCTACACTGTGAAAGGGCTAGATGGCTTAGAGATTGTCAAATGTGTTCAGGAAAGTTTTCTAAATCAATATATAGAGATACCTATAAGAGAGGATGTAATACTTGATCTCCTATTAGGGAACCAGACAGGTAGGGTGACAGAAATATGTGTAGATGAACATTTTGGGTCCTGTGACCATAATGTCATTAGTTTCAAGTTAATTATAGATAAAGATAGGTCTGGTCCTCGAGCTGAGGTTCTAAATTGGAGAAGGGCCAATTTTGTGGAGCTGAGGAAGGATCTAGGAAGAGTGGATTGGGATAGGTTGTTTTCTGGCAAGGATGTGTTCAGTAAGTGGAAAGCCTTTAAAGGCGAAATTTTGAGAGTGCAGAGTTTGCATGTTCCTGCCAGCATTAAAGGCAAAGTTAACAGGCATAAGGAACCTTGGTTTTCAAGGGATATTGGCGATCTGGTTAAGAAAAAGAGAGAGGTGTATAGCAGGTATAGGCAACAAGGAACAAATGAGGTACTTGAAGAGTATAGAAAATGTAAGAAAATACTAAAGAAGGAAATCAGGAAGGCAAAAAGAAGACATGAGGTTGCTTTGGCAGATAATGTGAAGGTAAACCCGAAGGGTTTCTGTAAGTATATTAAGAGTAAAAGGATAGTAAGGGACAAAATTGGTCCCCTAGAAGATCAGAGTGGTCATCTATGTGTGGAGCCTCATGAGATGGGGGAGATCTTAAACAGTTTTTTTGCATCAGTATTTACTCAGGAAACTAGCATAGCATATATGGAAGGAAGGGAAACAAGCAGTAGTATCATGGAACATACAGAGATTAAAGAGGAGGAGGTGCTTGCTGCCTTACAGTGAATAAAGGTAGATAAATCCCCTGGGCCTGACATGATATTTCCTTGGACCTTGAGAGAGACTAGTGCAGAAATTGCAGGGGCCCTGGCAGAAATATTTAAAATGTCCTTAGCCACAGGTGCGGAGCCAGAGGATTGGAGGGTAGCTTATGTCGTTCCATTGATTAAAAAAGGCTCCAAGAGTAAACCAGGTAATTACAGGCCAGGGTGCCTGACATCAGTAGTAGGTAAATTATTGGAAGGTGTTCTGAGAGACCGGATAAACAAGTATTTGGACAGCCAAGGGCTGATTAAGAAAAGTCAGCATAGCTTTATGCGTGGTAGATCGTGTTTAACGAATCTTGTAGGGTTTTTCGAAGAGGTTACCAAGAAAGTAGATGAAGGAAAGGCTGTGGATGTTGTCCACATGGACTTTAGTAAGGCATTTGACAAGGTCCCACATGGGAGGTTAGTTCAGGAGGTTCAGACACTAGGTATCCATGGAGAGGTTGTAAATGGGATTCAAAATTGGCTGTGTGGGAGAAGACAGAGAGTGATAGTGGATGATTGCTTCTCAGACTGGAGGACTGTGACTAGTGGTGTGCTTCAGGGATCTGTGTTGGGACCATTGTTGTTTGTTGTCTATATGAATGATCTAGATGATAATATGGTAAATTGGATCAGCAAGTTTACTGATGTCACTGAGATTAGAGGTGTTGTGGACAGTATGAGGATTGGTACGTGTTCCTTCGTCTTACCCTTACTGATGTCCAAAATCAGCTTTCTTGTTTTACTGACGTTGAGTGCCAGGTAGGTGCTGCAGCACCGCTCCACTAGTCGGTATATCTCACTCCTGTACGCCCTCTCATCTGAGATTCTACCAACAATGGATGTATTATCAGCAAATTTGCAGATGGTATTTGAACGATGCCTAGCCACACAGACGTGTATACAGAGAGCAGAGTAGTGGGCTAAGCACACACCCCTGAGTTGTGCCAGCATTGTCAGTGAGGAGGATATGTTATCACCAATCTGCACAGACTGTGCTCTTCCGGTTAGGAAGTCGAGGATCCAATTACAGATGGAGGTACAGAGGCCCAGGTTCTGCAACTTCTCAACCAGGATTGTGGGAATGATAGTACTAAATGCTGAGCTATAGTTGATGAACAGTATCCTGATGTAGGTGTATGTGTTGTCCGGGTGGTCTAAAGGATCTGCCGTTGACCTATTATGGTGATAGGCAAATTGCAGTGGGTCCAGGCCCTTGCTGGGGCAAGAGTTCAGTCTAGTCATGACCAACCTCTCAAAGCATTTCATCACTGTCGATGTGAGTGCTACTGGGTGATAATCATTAAGGAAGCCCACTTTATTCTTCTTAGGCTCTGGTATGATTGTTGCCTTTTTGAAGCAAGTGGGAACTTCTGCCCGTAGCAGTGAGAGGTTGAAAATGTCCTTGAATACTCCCACTAATTGGTTGGCACAAGTTTTCAGAGCCTTACCAGGTACTCCATCTGGACCATCTGCCTTGCGAGAGTTTACACTCTTTAAAGACAGCCTAACATCGGCCTCTGAGGCTGAGATCACAGGGTCACAGCTGTAGTTGTGTTCTCCCTTTCAAAGTGTGCAGAGAAGGTGTTCAGTTCATCTGGTAGCGAAGCATCGTTGCTATTGGGTTTCACTTTGTAGGAAGTAATATATTGCAGACCCTGTCAGAGTTGCCACGCATCTGATGTTGCCTCCAACTTCATTTGAAATTGTCACTTCACCCTTGAAGTAGCCCTCCGCATATCATACCTGGTTTTCTGGTACAGGCCTGGGTCGCCAGACTTGAATGCCACAGATCTAGCCTTCAGCAGATGACATACCTCCTAGTTCATCCACAGTCAGAATATCCTTTTTAAAATAAGGAACCCAAAACTGCACACAATTCTCCAAGTATGGTCTCACGAGTGCCTTATAGAAACTCAACATCACATCCCTTCTCTTATATTCTATACCTCTAGAAATGAATGCCAACATTGCATTTGCCTTCTTCACCACCGACTCAACTTTTAGGGTATCCTGCACAAGGACTCCCAAGTTCCTTCACATTTCTACATTTTGTATTCTCTCCCAATCTAAATAATGGCCTGCCTGTTTATTTCTTTCACCAAAGTGCATGACCATACACTTTCCAACATTGTATTTCATTTGCCACTTCTTTGCCCATTCCCCTAAACTACCCAAGTCTCTCTGCAGGCTCTCTGTTTTCTCAACACTACCCACTCCTCCTCTTTGTATCATTGGCAAGTTGAGCCACAAATCCATTAATCCCATAGTCCAAATCATTGACCTACATTGTAAAAAGCAGCGGCCCCAACACCGACCCCTGTGGAACTCCACTGGTAACCGGCAGCCAGCCAGAATATGATCCTTTTATTCCCACTCTCTGTTTTCTGCCGATCAGCCAATGGTGTACCCATGTTAGTAATTTCCCTGTAATTCCATGAGCTCTTAGCTTGCTAAGCAGCCTCATGTGCAGCACCTTGTCAAAGGCCTTCTGAAAATCCAAGTACTGTACACATCTACTGTATCTCCTTTGTCTACCCTGCTTGTAATTTCCTCAGAGAATTGCAGTAGGTTAGTCAGGCAGGATATTCCTTTCAGGAAACGATGCTGGCTTTGGCCTGTCTTGTCATGTGCCTCCAGGTACTCCATAATCTCATCCCTAACAATCAATTCCAGCAACTTCCCAACCACTGATGTCAGGCTAAGAGGTCTATAGTTTCCTTTCTGCTGCCTCCCACCCTTCTTAAATAGTGGAGTAACATTTGCAATTTTCCAGTCATCCGGTACAACGCCAGAATCTATCGATTCTTGAAAGATCATTGTTAATGTCTCCACAATCTCTCCAGCTACTTCCTTCAGCACCTGAGGGTGCATTCCATCAGGTCTGGGAGATTTATCCACCCTCAGACCATTAAGCCTCCTGAGCAGCTTGTCAGTTGTAATTTTCACTGCACAAACTTAATTTCCCTGACACTCTTGAATGGCTGGTATACTGCAGATGTCTTCCACTGTGAATACTGATGCAAAATACACATTCCATTCCTGTGCCATCTCCACGTCTCTCATTACAATATCTCCGGCGTCATTTTCTATTGGTCCTATATCTACCCTCGACTCTATTTTACCCTTAATATATTTAAAAAAAGCTTTTAGTATCTTCTTTGATGTTAGTCACCAGCTTCCTTTCATAATTCATCTTTTCCTTCCAAATGACCTTCTTAGTTTCCTAATGCAAGTTTTTAAAAGCTTCCCAATCCTCTGTCTTCCCACTAGCTTTGGTTCCTTTCTTCTGCTTTTACTTCGGCTTTGACGTCACTTGTCAGCCACGGTAGTGTCATTCTTTCATTTGAAAATTTCTTCTTATTTGCAATATATCTGTCTCGCACTTCCCTCATTTTCACAGGAACTCCAGCCATTGCTGCTCTGCTGTTCTTCCTGCAAGCATCCCTTTCCAGTCAGCTTCGGCCAGTTCCCCTCTCATGCTATTGGAATTTCCTTTATTCCACTGAAATACCGACACTTTGGATTTTAGTTTCTTCTTCTCAAATTTCAAAGTCAGACAGACAGACATACTTTATTGATCCCGAGGGAAATTGGGTTTCGTTACAGCCACATCAACCAAGAATAGTGAAGAAATATAGCAATATGAAACCATAAATAATTAAATAATAATAAGTTAATCATGCCAGGTGGAAATAAGTCCAGGACCAGCCTATTGGCTCAGGGTGTCTGACACTCCGAGGGAAGAGTTGTAAAGTGAACTTGATCATATTGTGATCACAGTACCCTTAGGGTTCCTTAACCTGAACCTCTCTTATCACCTCCAGATCATCGCACAACACCCAATCTTGCGCAGCTGATCCCCTAGTGGGCTCAACAACAAGCTGTTCTTAAAAACCATCCTTTAGAATTAGAATTTCTGCAAATTCTCTCTTGTGGTTCGGTACTCCCAATCCACTTTCATGTTAAAATCCCCAACAATTATCATGACCTTGTCCTTCTGACATGCGTTTTCTATCTCCTGCTGTAATTTGTAATCCACATCTTGGCTGCTGTTTGGAGGCCTGTATACAACTGCCACTAGTGTCCTTTTACCCTTGCCATTTCTTAACTCAACCCATGGAGACTCTACACTTTCTGGTCCTATGTCATCCCTTTCTAATGATTTAATATTATTTCTTATACACAGGGCCACATCATCCCCTCTGCCTACTAACCTATCTTTCCATTAAACCATATATCATAGAAACAGAAAACCTACAGCACATTACAGGCCCTTCAGCCCACAAAGTTGTGCTGAAGATGTCCCTACCTTAGAAATTACTAGGCTTACCTATAGCCCTCTATTTTTCTAAGCTCCATGTACCTATCTAAAAACCTCTTTAAAGACCCTATTGTATCCACCTCCAGCACTGTTGCCGGCAGCCCATTCGACACACTTACCACTCTCTGAGTAAAAACTTACCCCTGACATACCCTCTGTACCTACTCCCCTGCATCTTAAACCTGTGTCCTCTTGTGGCAACCATTTCAGCCCCGGGAAAAAGCCTCTGACTATCTACATGATCAATGCCTCTCATCATTTTGTACACCTCTATCAGGTCACCTCTCATCCTCCGTTGCTCCAAGGAGAAAAGGCCGAGCTCACTCAACCTATTCTTATACGGCATGCTCCCCAATCCAGGCAACATCCTCGTAAATCTCCTCTGTACCCTTTCTATGGGTTCCACATCCTTCCTGCAGTGAGGTGACCAGAACTGAGCACAGTACTCCAAGTGGGGTCTGCCCAGAGTCCGATATAGCTGCAACATTACCTCTCGGCTCCTAAATTCAATTCCACGATTGATGAAGGCCATTACACCATGTGCTTTCTTAACCACAGAGTCAACCTGCTCAGCTTCTTTGAGCGCCTATGGACTCGGACCCCAAGAACCCTCTGACCCTCTGATCCTCCACACTGCCAAGAGTCTTACCATTAATACTATATTCTGCCATCATATTTGACCTACCAAAATGAACCACTTCACACTTATCTGGGTTGAACTCCATCTGTCACTTTGCAGCCCAGTTTTGCATCCAATCAATGTCCTGCTGTAACATCTGACAGCCCTCCACACTATCCACAACAACTCCAACCTTTGTGTCATCAGCAAACTTACTAACCCATCCCTCCACTTCCTCATCCAGGTCATTTATAAAAATCACAAAGAGTAAGGGTCCTGGAACAAATCCCTGAGGCACTCCACTGGTGACCGACCTCCATGCAGAATATGACCTGTCTACAACCACTCTTTGCTTACTGTGGGCAAGCCAGTTCTGGCTCCACAAAGCAATGTCCCCTTAGATCCCATGCCTCCTTACTTTCTCTGTAAGCCTTGCATGGGGTACCTTATCAAATGCCTTGCTGAAATCCATGTACACTACATCTTCTGCTCTTCATTCATCAATGTCTTTAGAGACATAATCAAAAAATTCAATCAGGCTCAACCTGCCCTTGACAAAACCATGCTGACTACTCCTAATCATATTATACCTCTCCAAATGTTCATAAATCCTGCCTCTCAGGATCTTCTCCATCAACTTACCAACCACTGAAGTAAGACTCACTGGTCTATAACTTCCTGGGCTATCTCTACTCCATTTCTTGAATAACGGAACAACATCTGCAACCCTTCAATCCTCTGGAACCTCTCCCGTCCCCATTGATGATGCAAAGATCATCGCCAGAGGCTCAGCAATCGCCTCCCTCGCCTCCCACAGCCTGGGGTACATTTCGTCCAGTCCCAGAGACTTATCCAACTTGATGCTTTCCAAAAGCTCCAGCACATCCTCTTTCTTAATATCTACATGCTCAAGCTTTTCAGTCTGCTGCAAGTCATCACTACAATCACCAAGATCATTTTCCATAGTGAATACTGAAGTAAAGTATTTATGAAGTACTCTCCTATTTCCTTCAGTTCCATACACACTTTCCCACTGTCACACTTGATAGATCCTATTCTTCCATATCCTTGGATGGTCAGCTCCCAATGGCAGCCATCCTTTAGCCAAGTTTCAGAGATGGCCGCAACTTCATACTTGCCAGTCTGTAGTTAAATTTCGAGATCGTCCATTTTATTTCTTATGCTGTGGGCATTCAAATATAACACTTTCAGTCCAGTATTTGTTGCTTTCTGTTTTAACTGCAGCACGCCTCTATTGCCCTGTAACTCATACCACTGGCTGTGATTATGCCTCATCTCCTCCCTGTCCTTTCTATCATCTCTGTTGCATGCTATCTTTGATTTATTTCTGTTTTCCCCTTCCTCAGCCCTGTCACTCTGGTTCCCATCCCCCTGCCAAATTAGTTTAAACCCTCCCTAACAGCTTGATTAAACTTGCTTGGACGTTGGACCCCTTTGGGTTCAGATGTAACTCATCCTTTTTGTACAGGTCGTACCTCCCCCAGAAGATGCCCCAATGATCCAGGAACCCAAAGTCCTGCCCCCTACACCAGTCTCTCAGACACAGATTAATATGCCTGATCATGCTATTCCTATGCTCTTTGGCACGTGGTACAGGCAGCAATCCTGAGATTACTACCCTGGAGGTCCTGCTTCTCAGCTTCTTTCCTAACTCCCGGAAATCTCTCTTCAGGACCTCCTCCCTTTTCCTCTCTATGTCATTGGTACCAACATGTACCAAGACAGCTGGCTGCTCGTCCTCTCCCTTCAGAATATTCTGGACCCGATCTGAGACATCTCGTACCCTGACATCTGGTAGGCAACACACCATGCTTGTATCTCGATCAGGCTGACAAGTACACCTGTCTAGTCTCCTCACTATGGAATCCCCCGTGACTACCACATTCCTCATCTTCCTCTCTGCCTTCTGCACCATGGAACCAGGCTCAGTGCCAGAGACACGATTGCTGTGGTCATCCTCTGTCGGGTCACCCGCCCCCCACCACCCCCCAGTCATATCCAAAACAAGATAACGATTACTGAGGGGGATGGTGACAGGGGTGTTCTCTACTCTCTGAGCTCTTCCCTTCCCTTCCCTGACAGTCACCCACTTATCTAACTCCTGCAGCCTCAGGGTGATCAACTCCCTGTAGCTCCTATCTATCTCCTGCTCACTTTCCCTAATAAGCTGTAGGTCATCAAGCCACAGCTCCAGATCCCTAAAGCTGTTCACCCTCTCAACCCCAGATCCATTGATGTCTATTGCGGTTAGCCTATCTCCATTCCTCCTGTAATCCAGCTCCTTTGATTTTGTGACATTGAGGTAGAGGTTGTTTTCTTAACACCACTGTGTTAGGGTGATGACTTCTCTGTAGGCTGCCTTATTATTATTTGAGATTAGGCCAATCAATGTAGTATCACCAGCAAATTTACTTTGCAGTGGGTGGGGACACAGTCATGGGTATACAGAGAGTAAAGGAGGGGGCTTAGGACGCAGCCCTGAGGGGTATCTGTGTTGAGGGTCAGACATGAGGAAGTCCACTCTTAGCTCTTGCTGGCGATCTGACAGGAAGTCCAGGATCCAGTTACACAAGGCAGGGTGAAGGCCGAGGTCTCAGAGTTTCTTGTTGAGCCTGGGGGGAATTATGGTGTTGAATGCTGAACTGTAGTCAAAGAACAGCATTCTCACATAAGCATCCTGCATTTACACAGTTTGTGGTCCATTGATCCTGTTTACAGTTACTGTTCTGTAGATTTCCCACAGAAAAAGATACTGAGTGTTGTATGTGGTGATATACGTGTACTCTGATAATAAATTTTACTTTGAACTTTATGTGCCTGAGAAACCTTTGGTTTGCTCTTTAATATTATTGGGCAGCTTTCTTTTGTATTCCATCTTTACGTTCTTAATGACTTTTTTAGTTGCCTTCTGTTGGTTTTTAAATGCTTCCCAATCCTCTAACTTCCCACTAATTTTTGCTCTATTATATGCCCTCTCTTTGGCTTTTATGTTGGCTTTGTCTTCTCTTGTCAGCCACAGTTGCAAGGTGGAGATGACTGGGAATTAAATATCCAAGGGTGTCAGGTAATATGGAAAGATAGGCAGGAAGGCAGAGGAGGTGGGGTGGCACTCTTAATTAAGGATGACATCAGGGCGATTGTGAGAGATGATATAAGATCTATGAAGCAGAATGTTGAGTCCATCTGGGTAGAGATTAAGAATAGTAAAGGGAAAAGAATCACTGGTGGGTATTGTCCATAGGCTACCTAATGAAAATATTGCAGTGGCCGAGGTGATTAACTAAGAAATAACTGAAGCTTGTAGGAACGGATCAGCAGTTGTCATGGGGGATTTTAACTTCCACATAGATTGGGTGAATCAGGTTCGTCAAGGAAGTCTTGATGAGAACTTCATAGAATGCATCCATGATGGCTTTCTTGAGCAGCATGTTAGTGAACCTACAAGGGAAAATACTATCTTAGATCTAGTCCTGTGCAATGAGACAGGTAATATCAACGATCTTGTAGTCAGGGATCCTCTTGGAAAGAGTGATCATTGTATAATCCAATTTTGCATACATATGGAGGATGAAGTAGATCTAAAACTAGTGTACTATGCTTGAACAATGGGATGAGGGAGGAGTTGGCTAATGTGGATTGGGAACACAGGCTATTTGGTAGGACAATTGAGGAACAGTGGAATACTTTCAAAGAGATTTTTCACAGTGCTCAACAAAAGTATATTCCAGTCAAAAGTAAGGACAGTAAGTGTGGGGAGAGCCAGCCTTGGACAACTAAGGAAATCAAAGATAGTATCAAATTAAAAGCTCATGTGTACAAAGTCGCGAAGAGTAGTGGGAGACAGGAGGATTGGGAAAACTTTAAAAAGCAGCAAAGAACAACTGAACAAGAAATAAGGAAAGGGAAGATAGAGTATGGAAGTAACTTAGCACAAAATATAAAAACAGATAGCAGAAGTTTTTATAAATATATAAAGCGGAAGAGGGTGGCTAAAGTCAATGTTAGTCCCTTGGAGGACAAGAAGGGGTTATTGATATTGGGTGACAAAGAAATGGTTGAGGCATTGAATGACTATTTTGTGTCAGTCTTCACGGTGGAGAACACGTCTAATATGCCAAAGAAGGATGTTATAGATGAAATGGGAGGTGAGGACCTCGATAAAATCAGTGTCATTAAAGAGATAGTGATGAGCAAACTTGAGGGCCTGAGGGTAGATAAGTCCCCTGGTCCTGATGGGATGCATCCCAGGATGCTGAGGGAGTTTGCGAAGGTTATATTAGACACATTGGTAGTCATTTATTAAAACTCTCTAGACTCTGGGCTGGTCCCAGCGGATTAGAAGACAGCAAATGTCACACTGCTTTTTGAAAAAGGATGTAGGCAAGACGGGGAACTATAGGCCAGTTAGCTTAACATCTGTAGTGGGAGAAATGCTTGAAGCTGTCATTAAGGAAGAAATAGCGAAAATTTAGAAAGGAGTGGTTCCATTAGACAGATGTAGCATGGATTCAGAAAGGCAGGTCCTGTTTGACAAACTTACAGGAGTTCTTTGAAGACATAATGAGTGCAGTGGATAAAGGGGAACAGGTGGATGTCGTATACTTGGATTTCCAGAAGGCATTCGATGAGGTGCTGCTCAGGAGACTTATAAATAAAATATGGATGCATGGAGTCAGAGGAAGTGTATTGGCATGGATATTGGATTGGTTAACCAATAGAAGGCAGAGAGTTGGTATAAATGCGTGTTTCTCCTGTTGGCAGTCACTGGTGAGTGGGGTGTCGCAGGGGTCGGTGCTGGGCCCACAGTTGTTTAGCATTTACATTGATGATTTGGAAGAGGGGACTGAGTGTAGAGTAGCAAAATTTGCTGATGACACTAAACTGAGTGGAAAAGCAAATTGTACAGAGGATGTGGAGAGTCTGCAGAGGGATATAGATAGGTTAAGTGAGTGGGCCAAGGTCTAGCAGATGAAATACAATGTTGGTAAATGCAAGATCATCCACTTGAAGGAATAATAGAACAGCAGATTATTATTTAAATGGTGAAAGATTAGAGCATGCTGTTGTTCATAGGGACTTGGGAGTGCTTGTTCATGAATCGCAAAAAGATGGCTTGCAGGAACAACAGGTTATTAAGAAGGCAAACGGAATGTTGGCTTTCATTGCTAGAGGGATCGAATTCAAAAGCAGGGAGGTCATGCTGCAACTATATAGCGTACTGGTGAGGCTGCACCTGGAGTACTGTGTGCAGTTCTGGTCTCCATACTTGAGGAAGGGTATACTGGCTTTGGAGGCAGTGCAGAGGAGGTTCACCAGGTTGATTCCAGGGATGAAAGGGTTAACCTATGAGGAGAGATTGAGTCGCCTGGGACTGTACTCTCTGGAATTCAGAAGAATGAGAGGGGATCTTATAGAAACATACAAATTTTTGAAAGGGATAGATAAGATAGAAGTAGGAAAGTTGTTTCCACTGGTAGGTGAGACTAGAACTAAGGGACATTGCCTCAAGTTTCAGGGGAGAAGGTTTAGGACGGAGATGAGGAGAAATTGTTTTTCCCAGAGAGTGGTGAATTTGTGGAATTCTCTGCCCAGGGAAGCAGTAGAAGCTTCTTCAATAAATATATTTAAGAAACAGTTTTTACATGGTAAGGGAATTAAGGGTTATGGGGAAAGGGCAGGAAGATGGAGCTGAGTTTACAGACCGACCAGCCATGATCTTATTGAATGGCAGGGCTGGCTTGATGGCCTATTCCTGCTCCTATTTCTTTGGTTCTTATGTAGTTGTGTCACTTTGCCTTTAGAATACTTCTTCCTCTTAAGGATGTATATATTCTGCACCTTCCAAATTGCTTCCAGGAAATCCAAACCATTGCTGGTCTGCCATCATCCCTGCCAGTGTTCTTTTCTAATCAATTCTGCCCAACTCCTCTCTCATGCCTCTGTAAATTTCCTTTATTCCACGGTAATACTGATACATCTGACTTTAGCTTCACCTGACTTTAATGTCAGTGTGAACTTGATCATATTATGATCACTTTCCCCTTTGGGTTCTTTTATCTTAAGCCCTCTGATCAATTCTGATTCAATGCACAACACCCAGTCCGGAACAGCTGATCCCTTAGTGAGCTTAACCATGTGCTGCTTCAAAAAAATCATCTCGTAGGCATTCTAGAAATTTCCCCTCTTGGGATCCAGCACCAACCTGATTTTCCCAATCTACCTGCATAATAAAATCCCCCATGACTATAGTAACATTGCCCTTTTGGCATGCATTTTCAATCTCCCATTGTAATTTGTAGACCACATCTTGCTACTGTTTGGGGTCTTTATACAACCCCCATCAGGGACTTTTTACCTTTGCATTTCCTTAGTTGTACCCACAACAAATCAACACCTTCCAACCTTTTGTCATCTCTTTCCAATGATTTGATTTAATTTTTTTTTACCAACAGAGCTACCCGATCCTCTCCAGTCTGTCCTTTCAATACAATGTGTATCCTTTAACAAAAGCTCCCAGCTATAATCTTCTTTCAGCCATAATTCAGTGATTCTTACAACATCATACTTGGCAATCTGTAACTATGCTTCAAGTTTATCGACCTTATTCTATATACTGTATGTATTCAGATGTAATACCTTTAGTTCTGTATTCACCCTTTTCAATTTTGTCCACCTTTTACATTGCAAGTTATCCAAAAAGCTCCAAACAGCTGCAGTGATGTGGACTACAAATTACAACAGGAAATAGAAAAGGCTTGCCAGAAGGGCAGTTTTATGATAATTGTGGGGGATTTTAACATGCGAGTGGATTGGGAAAATCAGGTCGGCACAGGATCTCAAGAGAGAGAACTTGTAGAATGTCTACGAGATGGCTTTTTAGAACAGCTTGTTGTTGAGCCAACTAGGGGATCGGCTGTAGTGGATTGGGTATTGTGTAATGAACCAGAGGTGATTAGAGAGAGATGGAAGTGAAGGAACCCTTAGGAGGCAGTGATCACAACATGATTGAGTTCACTGTGAAATTTGAGAAAGAGAAGTGGAAATCCGATGTGTCGGTATTTCAGTGGAGTAAAGGAAATTACAGTGGCATGAGAGAGGAGCTGGCCAAGGTAGACTGGTAAGAGGCACTAGCGGGAAGGACGGCAGAGTAGCAGTGGCCAGAGTTTATGCGAGAAGTGAGGAAGGTGCAAGACAGATATATTCCAAAGAAGAAGAAATTTTCGAATGGAAAAAGGATGCAACCATGGCTGACAAGAGAAGTCAATGCCAAAGTAAAAGCAAAGCAGAGGGCATACAAGGAAGCAAAAATTGGTGGGAAGACAGAGGATTGGGAAGTTTTTAAAAGCTTACAAAAGGAAACTGAGAAGGTCATTAAGAGGGAAAAGATGAACTATGAAAAGAAGCTGGCAAATAATATCAAAGAGGATACTAAAAGCTTTTTCAAGTATAGAAAGAGTAAAAGACAGGTGAGAGTAGATATAGGACCAATAGAAAAGGATGCTGGAGAAATTGTAATGGGAGATAAGATGGCGGAGGAACTGAACGAGTATTTTGCATCAGTCTCCACTGAGGAAGACATCAGCAATATACGGACATTCAAGGGTGTCAGGGAAGAGAAATATGTGCAGACACAATTACGACAGAGGAAGTACTCAGGAAGCTGAATAGTCTTAAGGGTAGATAAATCTCCCAGACCAGATGGAATGCACCCTCGTGTTCTGAAGGAAGTAGCAGTGGAGATTGTGGAGGCATTAATGCACATCAATACGAGGCTGAGAGCATGGTGCAGGAAGGAAGGGTTCAGGTTTTTGGATAATTGGTCTTTGTTCCAGGGACATTGGGATCTGTTTCGAAGGGACGGTCTACATCTGAACCGGAGGGGTACTAACATTCTTGCAGGAGTGTTTGCCAGTGCTGCTCGGGGGGGGTTTAAACTAGATGTGCAGGGGGCAGGGATCCAGATCCAGAGGGTTGGTCAGAAGGAGCATGGGGTTAAATGTGTAGAAGGTTTGGGTGATTTTGAGAAGGTCATCAAAATTCAGGATGCAATTAGCCCGATGGAAGTTCAAGGAGCTGGGTTAGGTACAGTAGACAGTGTTTTAAGCAAAGAGAGGAGGAATGGGCTCAGAATTCTATACTTGAATGCACGTAGTGTCAGAAATAAGACAGATGAGCTTGAAGCTCAGGTGAAAATGGGGAACTACGATATTGTTGGGATAACGGAGACATGGCTGCAAGGGGATCAGGCCTGGGAATTGAGTGTACCAGGGTATACGTGCTATCGTAGAGACAGAAATATGGGAAGAGGGGGTGGGGTGGCCCTGTTGGTGAGGAATGAGATTCAGTCCTTAGCAAGAGGTGACTTGGGAACAGGGGAAGTAGAGTCTGTGTGGATTGAGCTGAGGAACAGTAAGGGTAAAAAGACCCTAATGGGAGTTGTGTACAGGCCCCCAAACAGTAGCGTGGATATTGGGTACGTTGATTAGGGAGTTAACATTGGCATGTGCTAAAGGTAATGCAGTCGTTATGGGAGATTTCAACATGCAGGTGAACTGGGAGAATCAGGTAGGTGCTGGACCCCAGGATAGGGAGTTTGTGGAGTGTCTAAGGGATGTATTTTTGGAACAGCTTGTGCTTGAGCCAACCAGGAACGAGGCTATTTTGGACTTGGTGATGTGTAATGAACAGGAATTGATAAGTGATCTTGAAGTAAAGGAGCCATTAGGAAGTAGTGATCATAACATGATAAGTTTTTATCTACAATTTGAGAGGGATAAGGGCAGATCAGAGGTGTCAGTATTGCAATTAAATAAAGGAGACTACGGAGCCATGAGGGAAGAGCTGGCCAAAGTTAAATGGGCGGATGCCCTGGCAGGAAAGACAGTGGATCAGCAGTGGCAGATATTCTTGGAGATAATACAAAAGATGCAAAAGCAGTTCATTCCAATGAGAAGGAAGGATTCAAAGGGGGGAAGGGGCCACAGTGGTTGACAAAGGAAGTCAGAGATTGTATAGCATTAAAGAAAAAGAAGTATGACAGGGCTAAGATGAGTGGGAATACAGATGATTGGGAAAGTTTTAAGGAACAGCAGATCTTAACTAAAAAAGCAATACGGAGAGAAAAAATCAGGTATGAGCTCAGTCTAGCCAGGAATATAAAAGGGGATAGCAAAAGCTTTTTTAGCTATGTGAAGAGAAAGAAGATAGTTAAGAACAATGTTGGCCCCTTGAAGAATGAATTGGGAGAAATTGTTATGGGAAACAGGGAAATGGCAACAGAATTTAATGCGTACTTTAGATCTGTCTTCACCAGGGAGGACACAAGCAATCTCCCAGATGTATGGATGGGCCAGGGTCATAAGATTTCAGAGGAATTGAGATAGATTGACATTAGGAAAGAAACTGTGATGAGTAGACTGGTAGGACTGAAGGCTAATAAATCCCCGGGTCCAGATGGTCTGCATCCGAGGGTTCTAAAAGAGGTGGCTCAGGAAATTGCGGATGCATTGGTAATCATTTTCCAATGTTCCTTAGATTCAGGATCAGTTCCTGAAGGTTGGAGAGTGGCTAATGTTATCCCACTTTTCAAGAAGAGAGGGAAGGAGAAAACGGAGAACTATCGCCCTGTTAGCCTAACGTCAGTCGTGGGGAAGATGCTTGAGTCCATTATTAAGGACGAAATAGTGGCACATCTTGATGGCAGAAATAGGATTACCAAGGGCAAATCATGCTTGACTAATCTGTTGGAGTTTTTTGAGGGTGTAACAAGGATGTTAGACGAGGGTAAGCCAGTGGATGTTGTATACCTAGATTTTCAGAAGGCATTCGATAAGGTGCCACATAGGAGATTGGTGAGTAAAATCAGAGCTCATGGCATTGGGGGCAGGGTTTCAACATGGATGGAAAACTGGTTGGCAGATAGAAAGCAAAGGGTAGCAGTGAATGGGTGTTTCTCGGACTGGCTGGAGGTGACTAGTGGGGTACCACAGGGCTCTGTATTGGGACCACAGCTCTTTACGATTTATGTCAATGATTTAGATGAGGGCATTGAAAACTATATCAGCAAGTTTGCTGACGATATTAAACTGGGTGGCAGTGTGACATGCGAAGAGGACGTTAGGAGAATACAGGGAGACTTGGATAGGCTGGGTGAGTGGGCAGATACTTGGCAGATGTCATTCAATGTAAATAAATGTGAAGTTATCCACTTTGGAAGCAGGAACAAGAGGGCAGAGTATTATCTGAACGGTGTAGAGTTAGGTAAGGGAGAAATGCAAAGAGACCTAGGAGTCCTAGTTCACCAGTCAATGAAGGTGAATGAGCAAGTGCAACAGGCAGTGAAGAGGGCAAATGGAATGTTGGCCTTTGTTACAAGGGGAATTGAATACAAGAGCAAGGATGTCCTTTTGCATTTGTACAGGGCCCTGGTGAGACCACACCTGGAATATTGTGTACAGTTTTGGTCTCTAGGTTTAAGGAAGGACATTCTGGCAATTGAGGAAGTGCAGCGTAGATTCACTAGGTTGATTCCTGGGATGGCAGGGCTGTCTTACGCAGAGAGATTGGAGAGATTGGGCTTGTACACGCTGGAATTGAGGAGATTGAGAGGGGATCTGATTGAAACGTTTAAGATAATTAAAGGATTTGATAGGATTAAGGCAGGAAATATGTTCCAGATGTTGGGAGAGTCCAGTACAGGAGGGTATGGATTGAGAATAAGAGGTCAGTTATTTAAAACAGAGTTGAGGAAGAGCTTCTTCTCCCAGAGAGTTGTGGAGGTGTGGAATGCACTGCCTCGGAAGATGGTGGAGGCCAATTCTCTAGATGCTTTCAAGAAGGAGCTAGATAGATATCTGATGGATAGGGGAATCAAGGGATATGGGGACAAGGCAGGGACTGGGTATTGATAGTGAATGATCAGCCATGATCTCAGAATGGCGGTGCAGACTCGAGGGGCCGAATGGTCTACTTCTGCACCTATTGTCTATTGTCTATTAGCAATGATCTTTCAGAAGTCAATATATTCTGGCCTGGTTCCAGAGGACTGGAAGATTGCAAATGTCACTCCACTATTTAAGAATGGGGCAAGGAAGCAAAAAGGAAATTATAGACCTGCAACACACACAAAATGCTGGTGGAACACAGCAGGCCAGGCAGCATCTATAAGGAGAAGAACTGTCGACGTTTTGGGCCGAGACCCTTTGTCAGGACTAACTGAAAGGAAAGATCGTAAGAGATTTGAAAGTAGTGAGGGGAGGGGGAATAGACCTGTTAGCTTGACATCGGTGGTTGGGAAGTTGTTGGAGTCGATTGTCAAGGTTGAGGTTACGGAATACCTGGAGGCATATGACCAGTTAGGCAGAACTCAGCACGGTTTCCTTAAAGGAAAATCCTGCCGACAAACCTATTGCAATTTTTTGAGGAAATTACAAGTAGGCTAGACAAGGGAGATGCAGTGGATGTTGTGTATTTGGATTTTCAGAAGACCTTTGACAAGGTGCCGCACAAAGTGCTAAACAAGATAAGAGCCCATGGAATTATGGGAAAGTTACATACATGGATAGAGCATTGGTTGATTGGCAGGAAATAGAGTGTGGGAATAAAGGGATCCCATTCTGGTTGGATGCCGGTTACCAGTGGTGTTCCACAGAGGTCTGTGTTGGGGCCGTTTCTTTTTACATAGTATATCAACGATTTGGATTATGGAATAGATGGCTTTGTGGCTAAGTTTGCTGATGATACAAAGATAGGTGGAGGGGCTGGTAGTGCTGAGGAAACAGAGAGTCTGCAGAGAGACTTGGATAGATTGAAGGAATGGGCAAAGAAGTGGCAAATGAATTACAATGTCGGAAAGTGTACGGTCATGCACTTTGGTGGAAGAAATATACGGGCAGACTACTATTTAAATTGGGAGAGAATTCAAAGTTCTGAGATGCAATGGGACTTGGGAGTCCTTGTGCAGGATACCCTTAAGGTTAACCTCCAGGTTGAGTCGGTAGTGAATAAGGCAAATACAATGTTGGCATTCATTTCTACAGGAATAGAGTATAGGAGCAGGGATGTGATGTTGTGGCTCTATAAGGCACTGGTAAGACCTCACTTGGAATACCGTGTGCAGTTTTGGGCTCCTTATTTAAGAAAAGATGTGCTGACATTGGAGAGGGTTCAGAGAAGATTCACTAGAATCATTCCGGGAATGAGAGGGTTAACATATGAGGAATGTTTGACCGCTCTTGGACTGTACTCCTTGGAGTTTAGAAGAACGAGGGGGGACCTCATAGAAACATTTCGAATGTTGAAAGGCATGGACAGAATGGATGTGGCAAAGTTGTTTCCCATGGTGGGGGAGTCTAGTACGAGAGGACATGACTTAAGGATTGCAGGGCGCCCATTCAGAACAGAGATGCGAAAATTTTTTTTAGCCAGAGGGTGGTGAATCTATGGAATTTGTTGCCACGGGCGGCGGTGGAGGTCAAGTCATTGGGTGTGTTTAAGGCAGAGATTGATAGGTATCTGAGTAGTCAGGGCATCAAAGGTTATGGTGAGAAAGTGGGGGAATGGGACTAAAGGGGAGATTGGATCAGCTCATGATGAAATGGTGGAGCAGACTTGATGGGCCGAATGGCCAACTTCTGCTCCATTGTCTTATGGTCTTATCCTATTGACTGCAATTTTGCTCTATTATCAGCCTTTGTTTCCTAGGAGTCTGTCTACACATTGCCTTTGTTTGTAAACCAACTACTTCATCCTTAGCACAAGGAGGGTTTAAACTAATTTGTGCGGGAGATGGGAACTGGAGTGATTGTGCTAAGGATGAAGGACCACAAGGATATTGGGCCCTCTTGAGTTCAGGTGTAGCCCTGACCTTTTCTACAAGTCATACATCCCCTAGAAGAGATCCCAATGATCCATAAATCTAGACCCCTGCCCCTGCACCAGTTTCTCAGTCACACATTCACCTGCCAAATTATCCTATGTTTACCCTCACTGGTGTGTGGCACTCACTGGCAGCAATCCAGGATTACTATCCTGAAGGTCCTTCCTTCAGTTTTCTACCTTAGCTCCCTGAAATCTCTCTTCAGGACGACAAAAACTTCTGGTTGCTCACCCTCACCCTTGAGAATGCCATGGACCTGATGCACGACATCCCTGACCCTGGCACCTGGGAGGAAACATGTCATCTGGGTGCCTCTATCACACCAAGAGAATCTTGTTTCTGTTATTCTGACTATGGAATCTCCTATCTGCACTGCAGTTCTTGTCACCTCTCTGCCCTATTGAGCCACAGCACCAGAGGCCCTGAGACTGTGCCCCCCCACCCTGCTTTAGTATCTAAAATTTTATAGTTGGTGTTGAGGGAAATGACCACAGGAGTACATTTCCTGTCCTGACAGCCAGCCAGTCTGTCTCCTGCAATCTGAGGGTTACTATCTTCCTGTAGCTCCCGTTATCACCTCCTCATTCTCCTGTATGAGTTGAAGGTCATTGAGCTGCAGCTCCAGTTCTTTGTTCCATCCTCTCAGAAGCTGCAGATGTGTTTATTCCAGGAGACTTCCCCCATCCCACACACAGTACAAAACACTGCCCTGGAGCCATTTTCACTACACTACTCTGCCCTAACAGATAAGAAATGAACAAATAAGAAGAGGAGGAGTGAAATTTCCCAGATATTTTACCTTGCCCAAGCCACTCTAAATCTGACTCACTCCAAAGAATAGCCACTCTGCTGCACTTGAGTTACCCTTTCTAATGAATCCCTCTTGTTGAATGGTCACTCTGAAAATCCAGAGAAACTGCCACGAAGCTTTGCCTTTTAAATCTCGATTGCGGTCTTGATTGAAAAGTAGCTCTTTTTATGCAACCCCTGATGTTGATGGTCCAACTGGTCGAGAGGATATGTCACACATGGGGTCCAAGGTACAGCATAGACTTGGTTGAAGAATGGTAGTGCAGGGTTGTGTATTTATTTTATCTAGCACAGAGTAAGCCCTTCCAGCTCATTGAGCAGCACTACCCCACTGTGAGCAATTGACAATTAAACTACCCAGTAGGTTAATTGGACTATGGAGGAAACTGGAGGACCCAGGGAAACCCCAAGCATTTCACGTGGAGGATGTAGAGACTCCTTGCAGAGAATGCTGAAATTGAACTCTGAGCTCTGACACCCCGAGCTGTAATAGTGTTGTGTTAACCGCTGTGCTATCATGGAGACCTGTGTCCAGTGGTGTACTGGTGGAATCGATGCTGCTCCCTTGGTTGACACACAGTATATATCAATGATTTGGATAAAGATGTAGTTAGTAAGTTTTAAGATTACACTAAAATTGAGGACATTGAAGACAATTGTGTAAGATTACAATAGGATCTTGACGTGGGCCAAATGAATGGCAGACGGTATTTAACTATGACAAACATGATGGGTTGCAATTTGGTAAGTTAACAGGGGCAGGAATTGCACAGTAAAATAAGGCCCTGGAGAATGTTGTAGGACAGAGGAACTGAGGTGTACAGAAACATAGCTCTCTAAATTTGGACAGAATGACTCCAAAGAAAACAGATGTGCAGTCTATCAAATTTCTCGTGATAACTCAGACCCTCCAATGTTACAAACAACTAATGACCATTGGTACACCATTTTTTTTACAGATGTCTAGTCAGAGAAACACCATCCACCACTACTCTCTGCCTCCAAACACCAGGCCAATATTGGATTTACTTCATCAGGAAACCTTGGATCTCTTATAACTGTTTGCATTGACTGTGTTTAATTTTGTTTAAACTTCCTGTTTCCTTAACAAGGCATGGCCGCTCTGGACAGCAAAGCCACTGGGAAGATGGGATTGCGAGCAGTGATATACTACACCACTACCACTGTCCTGGCCGTGATAACTGGGATCATTATGGTGTTGATCATTCACCCTGGAGGAGGAGGCAAGGACAAGATGCATCGGGAGGGCAAGATCGAAAAAGTGCACTCAGCTGATGCATTCATGGATTTAGTCAGGTTTGGAACATACTCTCGATTCAATTCTCCCTCAGAGCCTGCAGTGACTTCAGATCACTCTACTATGGACACACACTCACACTTACTATAGACTAACATAGAAAACTTACAGCACAATACAGAGCCCACAAAGTTGTGCTGAACATGACTCTACCTTAGAAATTACTAGGGTTACCCATAGTCCTCTACTTTTCTAAGCTCCATGTTAGAAGTCTGTTAAAAGACCCCTATCATATCCGCCTCCACCACCGTTGCCAGCAGCCCGTTCCATGCAGTCACCACTCTCTGAGTAAAAAACTTACCCCTGACATCTCCTCTGGACCTACTCCCCAGCACCTTACACTTGTGTCCTCTTGTGGCAACCATTCCAGCCCTGGGGAAAAAGCCTCAATGCCTCGCTTCATCTTATACACTTCTATCAGGTCACCTCTCATCCTCTGTTGCTCCAAGGAGAAAAGGCCGAGTTCACTCAACCTACTCTCATAAGTCATGCTTCCCAATCCAGGCAACATCCTTGTAAATCTCCTCTGCACCCTTTCTATGGCTTCCACGTGAGGCGATCAGAACTGAGCACAGTATTCCAAGTGAGGTCTGACCAGTGTCCTATATAGCTGCAACATTACCTCTCAGCTCCTAAATTCAATTCCATGATTGATGAAGGCCAATACACCATACACTGTATGTGCATATACATTCATGCTTTTGGGGAGGAGTGTAACTAGGACAAACAGAATTTATGCTTGGAGCCAGGGTAATGGGAGAGGTGCAAAACGAGCTCTCTGTGCCGGTATTTACCAAGCAAGGCATGTTAATATGAAGCAGGTGGTGTTAGGTCGCTTGAAGAGCAGTGAGGTGGATAATTCCCCAGAGCCTGATATTCTCTATTCCAGGTTATTGAGAGAGGACATTGCTGAATCCTTTAAAGAGATCTTTGTATCCTCTAGGCATGGATGAGGTTCCAGAGGACTGGAGAGCAGTCACAATTGTTCCTCTGTATACACCATGGAAACAACTGATCCATGCTGACCAAGGTTCCCACCTAACCTAGTCACATTTAGACAATAGGTGCAGAAGTAGACCATTCGGCCCTTCGAGCCTGCATCGCCATTCTGAGATCATGGCTGATCATCTACTATCAATACCCGGTTCCTGCCTTGTCCCCATATCCCTTGATTCCCCTATCCATAAGATACCTATCTAGCCCCTTCTTGAAAGCATCCAGAGAATTGGCCTCCACTACCTCTCTGGGAGAAGAAGTTTTTTCCTTAACTCTGTCCTAAATGAGCTACCCCTTATTCTCAAACTATGCCCTCTGGTACTGGACTCTCCCAGCATCTGGAACATATTTCCTGTCTCTATCTTGTCCAATCCCTTAATAATCTTATATGTTGCAATCAGATCCCCTCTCAATCTCCTTAATTCCAGCGTGTACAAGCCCAGTCTCTCTAACCTCTCTGTGTAAGACAGTCCGGACTTCCCAGGAATTACCCTTGTGAATCTACGCTGCACTTCCTCTATAGCCAGGATGTCCTTCCTTAACCCTGGAGACCAAAACTGTACACAATACTCCAGGTCACTTTCCCTCTAAAATCTAAATTTTCCTATCCATGTACCTGTCTAAATACCTTTTTAGGTGTTATTTTTTAAGATAGGAAATTGAGACAAACTAGGAAATTACAGGTCAATTATCCTCTCAGCAGCCCTCACAATTCTTTGTAGGGTCTTGCAGTCAGCTGCTTTGCAATTCCAATACTGGACTGTGATGCAGCTTGTCAGAACACTCTCAATGGTACTCCTGGAAAATTTGGTTAGAATAGAAGGGAGGAGCCTTGCTTGCCTTAGTCTCCTCAGGAAGGGGAGGCTTGATGTGGTTTCTTGACTAAAGAGGTGGTGTTGAGGGAACAGGTGAAGTCCTATATCAGCTGGATATAGGCTGGTTGGAAATGTGGGCACAGAAATGGCTGATGGAGTTTAACCTGGAAAAATGTGAGGTGCTGCACATTGGGAAGTTAAGCATAAGTTTGATGTTTCAAATTTTTTGAAAGGGTTGCTTCCATGGTTCTTTGTTTCGTGACTGTCTGTGGGGAAGGTGAATCTCATGTTGTGTCCCGCCAACATACTTTGAATCTTTGAAAGTGTTCAGAAAATGGCAGGAGCACTGATATACAAAGGGATTTTGGGGTGTAAGTCCCATTGTTCCCTGAAAGTGGCAACACAAATAGATAGAGTTTTTTCTGTGTTGTACTGTTAACTGTTCTATGCTTTCCCTTTCTATTTTTTGATTAGGGGTACCTGCATTCCATTTCTCAGTACAGCTGTCCCTTATACCTCAAGCCTAGCCCAGGTGATCAAAACAGAAGAATACAGGAGAGGGAATGATTATGATCTCTGACAATAAAGTGATCACTCTGTAATACTCTCATTTATTTTCTTCACAGGAATATGTTTCCCCCAAATCTGGTAGAGGCTTGCTTCAAACAGGTAAGACAGGTCATCAAAGAGAGAATCTAATTTCTTGACATTCAATAGCATTTTGGTTCCCCCCCCCCAATCAATACACTAGAGGGGGGGAAATGCCATGGCTACCAGAGCAGATCACGGGCTGGGGTCCCTGCAGCTGATAACACACTTCTGCATCACATACAAGGAGTAAGTCAGGTGTTTGATAGAACAGTCTTTGGCCCACGCTGACTGTGCTGAGCATGAAACCAATTTAAGTGGCACATCTATCTGCTTGTGGTCTGTATCTCTCCATACTCCACTTGTTATAAACTTATACTGTATGGAAACAAGCTCTTCAGCCCAACACATCGAAGTTGACCAAGATTCTCATTTAAGCTAGTCCCATTTGTCTATGTTTCTCCCATATCTCTCTAAACCTTTCCTATCCATGTACCTGTCCAAATGTCTGTCTTTCGAAAGTTGTTATTGCACTGTTTCAACCACTTTCTCTGGCAGCTCGTTCCACATAATCACCATACTCTGCATGGAAAACTTCCCCCCATGGGTTCCTGTTAAATCTCTCCCCTCTGACCTTCAGCCTATGCCCTCTAGTTCTTGAATTCCCAACCCTGGGAAAAAGACTGAGTACCTGCATGCCTCATGATTTTAAACACCTCTATGAGATCTTCTCTCAGTCTCCTATAGTCCAAGGAATAAAGTCCTAGCCTCTAAAGCATCTCCCTAAAACTGAGTCCTTATCTGGGGGACATGTCCACAGATCACAGGTAGATAGGGTAGAGAATTGTCGAAGATTGCAGTGTGGTAGTGTGGAGGAGCAGAGGGATCTGGGGGAACATGTCCACAGATCACAGGTAGATAGGGTAGAGGATTGTCGAAGATTGCAGTGTGGTAGTGTGGAGGAGCAGAGGGATCTGGGGGAACATGTCCACAGATCACAGGTAGATAGGGTAGAGGATTGTCGAAGATTGCAGTGTGGTAGTGTGGAGGAGCAGAGGGATCTGGGGGAACATGTCCACAGATCACAGGTAGATAGGGTAGAGGATTGTCGAAGATTGCAGTGTGGTAGTTTGGAGGAGCAGAAGGATCTGGGGGAACATGTCCACAGATCACAGGTAGATAGGGTAGTTAAGGAAGCTTATGGGGTGTTAGCTTTCATAAGTTGAGGGATAGAGTTTAAGAGATGCAATGTAATGATGCAGCTCTATAAAACTCTAGTTAGGCCACACTTGGAGTACTGTGTCCAGCTCTGGTTGTCTCACTATAGGAAGGATGTGGAAGCATTGGAAAGGGTACAGAGGAGATTTACCAGGATGCTGCCTGGTGTAGAGAGTATGGATTATGATCAGAGATTAAGGGAGCTAGGGCTTTACTCTTTGGAGAAAGGGAGAATGAGACGAGACATGATAGAGATGTACAAGATATTAAGAAGAATAGACAGAGTGGACAGCCAGCACCTCTTCCCCAGGGCACCACTGCTCAGTACAAGAGGACATGGCTTTAAGGTAAGGGGAGGGAAGTTCAAGGGGGATCTTAGAGGTAGGTTTTTCACTCCAAGAGTGGTTGGTGCGTGGAATGCACTGCCTGAGTCAGTGGTGGAGGCAGATACACTAGTGAAGTTTAAGAGACTCCTATACAGATATATGGAGGAATTTAAGGTGGGGGGTTATATGGGAGGCAGGGTTTGAGGGCCGGCACAACATTGAGGGCCAAAGGGCCTGTAATGTGCTGTACTATTCAATGTTCCATGTTAGGGTCCTAGCAACATCCTCATAGATCTGTTCTGCACTCTTTCCAGCTAAATGGCATCTTTCCAATGGCAGGGTGACCAAAACTGAATACCAGCTCATGTGTCTGTCTAAATGCCTTTTAAATAGCTTATCTGCTTCCACCACCACCTCTGGCAGCATGTACCTGGCATCCACCACCCCCTGTAGAATGAAAACTTCTTTTAACTTTCCCCTTCTCACCTTAAACCAATCATTTTGATATTTAGTTCCCCTTCCCTGGTAAAAGACGTTGTGTGTTCACACTGTCTATGCAACTATCAATTATATATACCTCTAAAGGTCACCTGTCTGTCTCTTACATTCCATGGAATATAGTCCTACCCTGCCCATCCTATCCCTATACCTCAAACCCTTGTAAATTTGAAAAGTGATTTCACCAATGTTTTGTTCAACTGCACCATAACATCCTAACTTCTAAACTCAATATCCTGACTTAAGGCCAGCACGCAGAAGCTTTCTTCACCATGCTGTCTACCTGTGACACCACTTTCAACAAACTATGCACATATACCCCTAAGTTTCTCTGTTCTACAACATTACACACAGCCCATCAATCACCATCTGAGTCCTACACTTCTCAAAATGCAACACTTCATTCTCATTCAAATTGAAAGCCCCTTGCCAATCCTCAGCTCACTTACCCAGCTGATCAAGATTGACCTGTAATTTTAACAATCTCCTTCACTGTCTACGATACAACCTATTTTAATGTCACCCTCGCCATTGATATAAATTATAAACAGAAAAGGTCCCAGCACCGACCCCTTGTGGCAGATGACTAGTCACAGGCCTCCTGTCTGAGAAACAAACTCTATCAAACTCGGTTTACTACCAACGGACTCATTGTGAATCCAATTAGCTATTTCTCCCTGATCCTTTGCAACTTAACTTTCCAGACTTTCTGTCAGGCAGAATCTATCAAGGTCCTTGTTGAGGTCCAACAAGCAAAACCCTACCCACATCTGCCTCCTGAATACCTCTTTAAAAAAATCCATAAGATTAGTCAGACACAATTTCCCATGGACAAAACCATACTAACTATTCCAAATTAGGCCTTGTCTACCAAGTGTTGATCGATCCTGACCTTCAGAAGCCTCTCCAGTAACATTCACTACTGCTGTCAGACTCACAGGCCTGTAGTTCCTTGGCTTGTCTTTGCTGCCCTTAGAGCATAGAATAGTACAGCACAGAACAGGCCTTAGAACATAGAATAGTACAGCACATTACAGGCCCTTCGGCCCACAATGTCGTGCCAACCCTCAAACCCTGCCTCCCATATAACCCCCACCTTAAATTCCTCCATATACCTGTCTAGTAGTCTCTTAAACTTCACTAGTGTGTCTGCCTCCACCACTGACTCAGGCAGTGCATTCCACGCACCAACCACTCTCCGAGTGAAAAACCTTCCTCTGATATCCCCCTTGAACTTCCCTCCCCTTACCTTAAAGGCATGTCCTCTTGTACTGAGCAGTGGTGCCCTGAGGAAGAGTCGCTGGCTGTCCACTCTGTCTATTCCTCTTAATATCTTGTACACCTCTATCATGTCTCCTTTCATTCTCCTTTTCTCCAAAGAGTAAAGCCCTAGCTCCCTTAATCTCTGATCATAATCCATACTCTCTACACCAGGCAGCATCCTGGTAAATCTTCTGTACCCTTTCCAATGCTTCCACATCCTTCCTATAGTGAGGCGACTAGAACTGGACACAGTACTCCAAGTGTGGCCTAACTATTTTATAGAGCTGCATCATCACATTGCATCTCTTAAACTCTATCCCTCAACTTATGAAAGCTAACACCCCATAAGCTTTCTTAACTACCCTATTTACCTGTGAGGCAACTTTCAGGGATCTGTGGACATGTACCCCCAGATCCCTCTGCTCCTCCAGACTACCAAGTATCCTGCCATTTACTTTGTACTCTGCCTTGGAGTTTGTCCTTCCAAAGTGTACCACCTCATACTTTTCCAGGTTGAACTCCATCTGCCACTTCTCAGCCCACTTCTGCATCCTCTTAATGTCTCTCTGCAATCTTCGACAATCCTCTACACTATCTACAACACCACCAACCTTTGTGTCGTCTGCAAACTTGCCAACACACCCTTCTACCCCCACATCCAGGTCGTTAATAAAAATCACGAAAAGTAGAGGTCCCAGAACAGATTCTTGTGGGACACCACTAGTCACAACCCTCCAATCTGAATGTACTCCCTCCACCACAACCCTCTGCCTTCTGCAGGCAAGCCAATTCTGAATCCACCTGGCCAAACTTCCCTGAATCCCATGCCTTCTGACTTTCTGAATAGGCCTACCGTGTGGAACCTTGTCAAATGCCTTACTAAAATCCATGTAGATCACATCCACTGCACTACCCTCATCTATATGCCTGGTCACCTCCTCAAAGAACTCTATCAGGCTTGTTAGGCACGATCTGCCGTTCACAAAGCCATGCTGACTGTCCCTGATCAGACCATGATTCTCTAAATGCCCATAGATCCTATCTCTAAGAATCTTTTCCAACAGCTTTCCCACCACAGACGTAAGGCTCACTGGTCTATAATTACCTGGACAATCCCTACTACCTTTTTTGAACAAGAGGACAACATTCGCCTCCCTCCAATCCTCTGGTACCATTCCCGTGGACAACGAGGACATAAAGATCCTAGCCAGAGGCTCAGCAATCTCTTCCCTCACCTCGTGGAGTGTGTCAGATTAATTAGTAATCAAATGCCCAATCCCTTCTGTCTACACAACATCCATATTCTTCCATTTCCTGCAAATTCAAGTGTAAAAGAGCATCTTAATTGGTTCCATTTCCTTTGAACTGCCCTCTCTCACCTTGGATGCATCCCCTCTGGTAGTAGACATTTCAACCCTAGGAAAAGGATACCGACTATCTACTCCATCTATGCCTCTCATAATCTTACAGACCTCTATCAGATCTCCCCTCAGCCTCTGTCAGTCCAGAAAAAAAATCGAAGTTTGACCAATCTCTCCTTATAGCACATGCCATCTAGGCAACATCCTGATAAACCTTTTCTGCACCCTTTGCAAAGCCTAATGAATCCTTCTCACCTCCTTCCAACCAGAATTTAAATACTCCAGATGTGGCCTCATTACATTTTAAAAAGCTGCAAAGTAACTTCCTGAGTTTCAACTTAATTCCTCAACTAATAAACACAAGCATGCCATATACCTGCTTAATCACCCTATCAATCTCTGTAGCCACTTTCAGGGAGCTATGGACTTGCACTCCAAGATCTCGCTGCTCCTCAACAATATTAAGGCTCTTGCCATTAACAGTGTATTGTCTCTTTGTGTGTGACCCACTAGGGTGCATCACTTCACAATTGGTCCAGTTAAACTCCATCTGCCATTTCTCTGCACAGATCTACATCTGAACTATATCCCGCCATATCCTTTGCCAGACTTCTATACTATGACATCTGTAAATTTACTAACACATTCATGTATATTTTCATTCAAAATATTTATATCTATCACAAACAGCAGAGGTTCCAGTATGGATCCCTCAGGAAAACCACTAGACAGAAACCTCAAACCAGAATAAATCCCATCTACCACTACCCTGTGTCTTCTCTGGGCGAGCCAGTTGTGAATCCAAACGGCCAATTCATTAGGATGAGTCTCCCACGAGAGATCTTGTCAAACACATTTCTAAAATCCATGTTGACAACTCTACCTTTAGTAATAAACTCTTCAAAAAAATTCCATCATTAGTAACACACAACTTGCCATGCACAAAATCATACCATAGTGTTCCAATAGTTCATAAATATTATCACTCAGGATCCTCTCCAGTAACCTTCCTACCACTGACATGATCACACAGTTTAATATGTGGCCAAGGATTTGGTGTAGGAGGAATAGCTTAAGATTTCTGGATCATAGAGCTCCCTTCCAAGGAAGGTTGAACCTGTATAGAAAGGACAGTTTGCACATGAATTGGAGGGGAACAAACATCCTACCATAAAGGTTTGTTAATTGTGCACAGTGGGGTTTAAACTAGAGTTGCAAGGGGTGGGAACCAGAGTGCCAGTACAGTTATTAGAGAGGTTGTGGAGCCAGATGTTCGTAAGACCTTAGACAAAGTTCGAAAGTGCTGAAGATGAGGTAGCTGGTTTACAGAGGCAATGTGTAGTGAGGAGTGGCTGTTGATAGGGCAAAATTGCAGTCAACAGGATGAGATGCAACGTGAAAGGTGGAAATAATTGGAAAGGGTGAACAGAACACTGAAGGTGTTACATTTGAATGCACACACTATATGAAATAGGTAGATAATTTGTATCACTGTTGTATATTGGCATATATGATATTGTAGGCATCACTGAGTCATGGCAGAAAGAAGATTATAACTGGGAGCTTAACGTCAAAGGATATACATTGTATCAAAAGGATGGGCAGGAAGTCAAAGGGGGCAGTGTTGTTCTGTTGGTAAAAAATGGGATCAAATCATTAGAAAGAGGTGACAAAGGGTTGGAAGGTGAATCATTGTGGATAGAGTTAGGGTGCTGCTAGGGTAAAAAGACCCTGATGAAAATTGTATACAGACCCCAAACAGTGTAGCCTACAAATTACAATAGGAGATAGAAAATGCATGCCAAAAGGGCAATGCTCCAATAGTCATGTCTGATTTCAATATGTAGGTAGATTGGGACAATCAGGTTGGTGCTGGATTCCCAGAGGGGGAATTTCTAGAATGCCAATGAGGCGGCTTTTTAGAGCAGCTCAATGTTGAGCCCACAGGGGGATCAGCTATTCTGGATTGGGTGTCATGCAATGAACCAAAATTGATTAGAGAGCTTAAGGTAAAAGAGCCCTTAAGGGAAAGTGATCATAATATGATCAAATTCACCCTGAAAATTGAGAAGGAGAAGCAAAAGTCAGATGTATCGTATTACAGTGGAGTAAAGGAAATTACAGAGGCATGAGAGAGGAGTTGGTCAGAATTGATTGGAAAGGAACACTGACAGGGATGATGGCAGAACAGCAATGGCTGGAATATCTGGAAGAAATTCAGAAGGCACAGAATGTGTACATCCCAAAGAAGAAAGTATTCTAAAGGCAAGTTGACACAACTGTGGCTAACAAGAGAAGTCAAAGCCAACATAAAAGCCATAGAGAGGGCATATAAGAGAGCAAAAATTTGTGGGAAGTTACAAGATTGGGAAGCATTTAAAAACCAACAGAATGCAACTAAAAAAATCATTAAGAAAGAAAAGTTGGAATACGAAAGTAAGCTTGCCAATAATATCAGAAAGTACACCAAAATTTTCTTCAACTACATAAAGTGTAAAAGAGGGGTGAGAATGGATATCAGACCACTGGAAAACAGTGCTGGACAGGTGGTAATGGAGGACAAGGAAATGGCAGATGAACTGAATAAATATTTTGCATCACTTGTCACTGTGGAAGGCACTAGCAGTACGGTGGAAGTTCCAGGTGTCAGGGGTCATGAAGTGGGTTAAGTTACCATGACTAGGGAGAACGTTCTTGGGAAACTGAAAGGTCTGAAGACAGATATGTCACCTGGACCAGATGTTGTACACCCCAGGCTTCTGAAAAAGGTGGCTGAAGAGATTGTGGAGGCATTAGTAATGATCTTTCAAGAATCACTAGATTCTGGAATGGGTCCAGAAGACTGGAAAATTGCAAATGTCACTCCACTCTTTAAGAAGGGAGAGAGACAGAAGAAAAGAAACTACCTCTGTGGTTGGGAAGATGTTGGAGTCGATTACTAAGTGTGACGTCTCAGGGTACTTGGAAGCACATGATAAAATAGGCTGTAGTCAGCATGGTTTCCTCAAAATCTTGCTTGATAAGTCTGTTGGAATTCTTTAAAGAAATAACAAGCAGGATAGACAAAGGAGATTTGGTTGATGTTGTGTACTTAAGGCTTTCAGAAGACCTTTGACAAGGTGCTACATGAGGCTGCCTAACAAGCTACGAGCCTATGGTATTACAGGAAAGATTCTAGCATGGATAAAGCAGTGGCTGATTGACACTGTGGAGGCAAAAAGTGGGAATAAAGGGAGTCTTTTCTAATTGGCTGCATGTAACTAGTGGTGTTCCATTGGGGTCCATGTTGGCACCGATTCTTCTTATGATATACTTGGATGAGCTAGAGATGGTTTACTGGACTGATAACTGGAATCAGTTCACTGTCCTATGTGGAAATATTGGATGCACTAGGCCTGGAAGAGTAAGGAAAACTCAACTGAAACATATGAAATAGTGGGCACAAGGTAGAATGATGTGTGACTGTTAAAAATAAGAGTTTGCCAATTTACTACACAAGTTTTGCCTCTCAAAGTGATAGAGTCTTTGAGAATCTTCCTCACAGGGCAGTGGAAGCAGAGGTTTTGAAGGCAGAAAGATTCCTGATAAGCAGAGTGGGAGTTTATCATGGGCAGAGGGGAATGTAGGGTTGCGATCATGATCAGACCAGCCTTGTGCGGAACAGTTCAGTTAACTCCAACTACTGACACTGGGGTGGTTTACGGTAACCAGTTAACCTAACAACCTGCCCATTTTGATGCGGGAGGAAACCCGTGTGGTGACAGAGAGCAAGGGAGCATGCAGGCAGCACTGGAGGGCACTGAACCTTGGAGATATGAAGCTGCAGCACACTGCCTCCCTGATCCTGTTGAATCCTGGCTGACAGCTGCATGTTCTTTACTTTTAGTTTAAAACTGACTATAGCACAAGAAAGGTCACTCCGGTCATTGTGGAGAATGGAACTCTAAGCCCGCCCATGGTGATCAGCAATGTCACCCAGGCTGTGAAACTGCTCCTGGAAGCCACAGAAGAGCTGATCCCTGTCCCAGGATCTGTCAATTCTGTCAACGCCCTTGGTCTTGTCGTCTTCTCCATGAGTTTTGGACTTGTGATTGGAGCAATGAAGGAAGAGGGAAGAGCACTTGGAGAATTCTTCAACTGTCTGAATGAAGCAATTATGCGTTTGGTGGCTGTGATCACATGGTACGAAGCTACAGTTAATGGAAATATAAACTAATTAATGCAAATATAGACTAGCTGATGCAAATGTAGATTGGTTAATGCAAATATAAACTGCAGAAACTTTGATTCTTTTACCTGGGTCTGGAAGGATGTAGTTATGTTTTGAATGATCTTCTGGATGGCATGCAAACAAAAGATTTTAACTGTATCTTGGTACCTGTGACAATAAAGTTATTACAATCGTCCATGAGACCTTGCTTGAAATTTACTAGGCTCAACTGTATGTTTCTGTTCTGTGCACCTCTCCAGGGCATTAGCTCCAGCATGTCTAACTGTACAAATATGTACTTGTATGTTCTCCTGTGTGTATGTGTGTAGTAATTGAGTTAATATTCTCATATGTACAGAGATACAGCAAAAAGCTTTTGTCTGCATCCCATCTAGACAGGTCATTGCATACATCATTAGTACATCAGAGTAGTAAAAAGGAAACAGAATGTAGAATATTGCATTACAGTTACAAAGAACAGCTGGACAAGGTGCAAGGGTCACAAAGAAATAGATTTGAGGTTCAATTCATCTTTATTGTATGAGGGGTCTACTCAAGAGCCTTATAAACTTTGGATAAAAGCTTTTCTTGAAACTGGTGGTATATGCTCCCATGCTTTTATATCTTCTCCCCAAGGAAAAGAGAGGAGAGGTAGGAAGTGGGGAGTGGGAGAGGTGGGAAGTGGGAGGGTGGGGTGTGGGGAATGGGAGAGGTGGGAAGTGGGATGAGAGGGGTGGGATGTGGGGAGTGGGAGGGGTAGGACTTGGGACGTGGGGAGTGGGAGAGGTCCTTGATTATGTAATGTAAGGCAGTGGGAAGTGTAGACAGAGCCCACAGCTTCTTGTGGTCACAGGCAGAGCAGTTGCTGTACCAAGCACTGATGTATTGAGAAGGGATTTTTTTACGGTGCACTTGTAAATATTGGTGAGTGTATCTATGCCATTCCGTTTTTGTGTCAACGTCTGTATGATTCTGTGTGTTTGTGCATTTGTTTGTCAGTGTGTGCATAGCTGTGAGTGTGTATGTGTCTGAGTGTGCGTGTGTGTCTTTGAGTGTGTCTCTGTGCGCGCATATGTATGTATCTGAGTGTGTGTGTCTCCCTTTGAATGTGTGTCTCTTTGTGAGTGTGTGTGTATGTGTGTTTTTGAGTGTGAGTCTAACTGTGACTGTATGTGTCTGAGTGTGCCTCTCTGAGTGTGTGTGTTTTTGAGCATGTGTATATATGTCTGAGTGTGTCTGTTACTGAGTGTGAGTGTGTGCATGTCTGTGAGTGAGTGTGTGTCTCTGCATTTGTGTGCAAGTTTGTGAGTGGGTATGTGTGTCGTTGAGTGTGTGTGTGTAGATTGAAAGATGCACTGAGAGCTTCCTTGAGAACTTGTACCATCTTTACTGACTCCTGTGAGTGTCTGCCCACATCCACTCCGAGTAGTGTCAGGGTGGGATTAAGAGCCTTGAATTGGTGTGTAAATGGGGGAAAGAGTGGACAACCTCAGAAATCCCCAGCAAGCCAGTCTGTGGTGTCAGGTACTTGTCACACCTCTGGAGGGTACAGGTCTTAAAATGGTCTAATTGGTCACCTCAGACCTACTGAACCAGAGGGAAAACAACTCAGGAAAGGTACTTGGCTCACAGATGACTCAACATTTGTCTGCTGGGTGCGTGTTCCCCATGTATTCAGGTACCTGTCTCACTGTTGAGTGCCAGTGGGGTATTTGTCTGTCTGTTCATGCATGGCTCTCCATCACTTGCTTGTATTTCTCTGATGTTTGAGAATGGAGACAGAGGGATGGGGTCATGGGAGGGGGAGTGGAAAGAGGGGACAGGGAGGAGAGGTTTACAAAGTGGGAGAGGAGGGAGTTAAGAGAAGGAGAGGAATGGAGTGGGTGAAGGAGGAAGTCATAGGGAGAGAGGAGGGGGACAGGGAGGGGAATGGAGCAGGAGGAGAGAGGGAAGTGGGGTGAATGGGAAGGAAGAGGTGGAGAGGGATGGAAGAGGAGGGGATTGGTTTATAGAGCTGTGGGAAAAGAACGCAGATACAATGGGCCAAATAGCCTGGCTGTGTGTCCAGGAATTCAGCCCCAGTAACTCATCCTGACTACTTTCTTTGTTTCCAGGTACGCTCCAGTGGGGATCCTGTTCCTGATTGCGGGGAAGATTGTGGAGATGGAAGACATGAGCATAGTGGGTGGGCAGCTGGGAATGTACACAGTGACAGTGATTACTGGCCTGCTTATCCACGCCCTGGTGGTGCTACCTGCCCTCTACTTCTGCATCACACGCAAGAATCCCTTCGTCTTCATCGGTGGATTGATGCATGCGCTGGTTACGGCTCTTGGAACATCTTCCAGGTGAGACATGTCCCTCAAATGTGTAACATCCCCCAGGTGAGACGTGTCTCTGAAATGTGTAACATCCCTCAGGTGAGACCAAAGGAGCAGAAGTCGGCCATTCGGCCCATCAAGTCTGTTCTGCCATTTAATCATGAGCTGATCCATTCTCCCATTTAGTCCCAATCCCCCACCTTCTCACCATAACCTTTGAGGTCCTGGCTACTCAGATACCTATCAATCTCTGCCTTAAACACACCCAATGACTTGGCCTCCACTGCCTCCCGTGGCAACAAATTCCACAGATTCACCACCCTCTGGCTAAAGAAAAAATTCTTCACATCTCTGTTCTGAATGGGCACGCTTCAATCCTTAAGTCATGCCCTCTCGTACTAGACTCCCCCACCATGGGAAACAACTTTGCCACATCCACTCTGTCCATGCCTTTCAACATTTGAAGTGTCTCTATGAGGTCCCCACTCATTCTTCTAAACTCCAAGGAGTACAGTCCAAGAGCGGTCAAACATTCCTCATATGTTAACCCTCTCATTCCCGGAATCATTCTAGTGAATCTTCTCTGAACCCTCTCCAACGTCAGCACATCCTTCCTTAAATAAGGAGCCCAAAACTGCACACAGTACTCCAAGTGCAGTCTCACGAGTGCCCTATAGAGCCTCACCATCACATCCATGGTTTTATATTCTATAACTCTCAAAATGAATGCCAACATTGCATTCGCCTTCTTCACCACCGACTCAACCTGGAGTTTAAACTCAAGGGTATCCTGCACGAGGACTCCCAAGTCCCATTGCATCTCAGAACTTTGAATTCTCTTCCCATTTAAATAATAGTCTGCCTGTTTATTTCTTCCACCAAAGTGCATGACCATATACTTTCCGACATTGTATTTCATTTGCCACTTCGTTGCCCATTCTCCCAATCTATCCAAGTCCCTCTGCAGACTCTCTGTTTCCTCAGCACTACTGGCCCCTCCACCTATCTTTGTATCATCAGCAAACTTAGCCACAAAGCCATCTATTCCATAATCCAAATCGTTGATATACAACGTAAAAAGAAGTGGCCCCAACATGTCCCCTGTGGAACACCACTGGTAACCAGCAGCCAACCAGAATGGGATCCCTTTATTCCCACTCTCTATTTCCTGCCAGTCAACCAACACTCTATCCATGTATGTAACTTTCCCATAATTCCATGGGCTCTTATCTTGTTTAGCAGCCTCATGTGCTGCACCTTGTCAAAGGCCTTCTGAAAATCCAAATACACAACATCCACTGCATCTCCCTTGTCTGGCCTACTTGTAATTTCCTCAAAATATTGCAACAGGTTTGTTAGGCAGGATTTTCCTTTAAGGAAACCATGCTGAGTTCTGCCTAACTGGTCATATGCCTCCAGGTATTCCATAACCTCATCCTTGACAATCGACTCCAACAACTTCCCAACCACCAATGTCAAGCTAACAGGTCTATAATTTCCTTTTTGCTTCCTTGTCCTCTTCTTAAATAGCGGAGTGACATTTGCAATCTTCCAGTCCTCCGAAACCATGCCCAGAATCTATTGACTTTTGAAGGATCATTGCTAATGCCTCCGCAATCTCCACAGCTACTTCCTTCAGAACACAAGGGTGCATTGCATCTGGTCTGGGAGGTTTATCTACCCTTATACTATTCAGCTTTCTGAGTACTTTCTCTGTCATAATTGTGACTGCACACACTTCTCTTACCTGACATCCTTGAGTGTCTGGTATACTGATGTCTTCCTCAGTGAAGACTGATGCAAAATACTCATTCAGTTCCTCTGTCATCGCCTTATCTCCCATTACAATTTCTCCAGCATCCTTTTCTATTGGTCCTATATCTACTTTCACCTGTCTTATACTCTTTATATACTTGAAAAAGATTTTAGTATCCTCTTTGATATTTGCTAGCTTCCTTTCATAGTTCATCTTTTCCCTCTTAATGACCTTCTTAGTTTCCTTTTGTAAGCTTTTAACAACTTCCCAATCCTCTGTCTTCCCACTAATTTTTGCTTTCTTGTATGCCCTCTGCTTTGCTTTTACTTTGGCTTTGACTTCTCTTGTCAGCCATGGTTGCATCCTTTTTCCATTCGAAAATTTCTTCTTTTTTGGAATATATCTGTCTTGCACCTTCCTCACTTCTCGCATAAACTCCAGCCACTGCTGCTCTGCCATCCTTCCCGCTAGTGTCCCTTTCCAGTCAATTTTGGCCAGTTCCTCTCTCATGCCACTGTAATTTCCTTTACTCCACTGAAATACCGACACATCAGATTTCGGCTTCTCTTTCTCAAATTTCACAGTGAACTCAATCATGTTGTGATCACTGCCTCCTAAGGGTTCCTTCACCTCAATCTTTCTAATCACCTCTGGTTCATTACACAATACCCAATCCAGTACAGCTGATCCCCTAGTGGGCTCAACAACAAGCTGTTCTAAAAAGCCATCTTGTAGACATTCGACAGATTCTCTCTCTTGAGGTCCAGTGCCAACCTGATTTTCCCAATTTATTCGCATGTTAAAATCCCCCACAATTATCATAACACTGCCCTTCTGGCAAGCCTTTTCTATTTCCTGTTGTAATTTGTAGTCCACATCACTGCAGCTGTTAGGAGGCTTGTAGATAACTGCCAACAGGGTCATTTTACCCCTGCGATTTCTTAGCTCAACCCATAAAGATTCTGCACCTTCCGATCCTATGTTACCTCTTTCTTTTTCAATCTTTTTATTAATATCAACATGATAAGATTAATACATAGTTATTGGGATTACAAAATTACAAAATTAAAATGAACATAAAAGGATACACAAGCAATAAGTACAATATAGTTAAGTCTTCCCAAATCATGAATGATACAACTATCATATAAAGAAAACAACAACAAAAAACTAGGTATATCATGTTGAAAAAAACAGAAAAGAGAAAAAAAAATTATTGCCCTAAGAAAAACTAATCTAACAAACTAACCACTAACTAATAGAGGGAGAAAAAAGGTAAAAAGGAAGGAAAAAAATGGGCTGGTTATAGTATCTATAAAAAGACAAAGAATCATCAGTGTCCCCAACTCCAATCCTCTCAACATACATATAATCAAAACCGGAAAAACAAATAGGATTGGAACAGGGTCAAATTACATCATGTGAAAATATTGAATAAATGGCCTCCAAGTCTTTTCAAATTTAATAGAAGGGTCATATATGACACTTCTAATTTTTTCCAAATTTAGACATAACATAGTTTGAGAAAACCAATGAAATATGGTAGGGGGTTTAATTTCTTTCCAATTCAACAAAATAGATCTTCTAGCCATTAATGTAAGGAATGCAATCATCTGACAAGCAGAAGATAAATTAATTGACTCTATCATTGGTAAACCAACAAAGATTGCAGTAATAGGATGAGGTTGTAAATCAATGTTCAATACCGTGGAAATAATATCGAAAATGTCTTTCCAATATTTTTTCAAAAGCGGACATGACCAAAACATATGAGTTAAAGAAGCTATCTCAGAATGACATCTGTCACATATAGGATTTATATGGAAATAAAAATGAGCCAATTTATCCTTGGGCATATGAGCCCTGTGCACTACTTTAAACTGTATCAATGATTGTTTAGCACATATAGAGGATAAATTAACTAATTGCAGAATTTTATCCCAATTCTCAATAGGGATAGTAAGGTTAAGTTCTCTTTCCCAATCATTTTTAATCTTATAAAAAGCCTCTGAATGTATTTTCATAATTATGTTGTAAACATTTGATATTACACCTTTCTGAAAAGGATTTAGTTCAAACTGGTTTTATTAAAAATTGCTATTTTTTCAATATTAGGAGATTATTGAATATTGTTTATACTCCTTCACGCAGTACCTCAGAATGTGTCATTTCATTAGATGCGGAGAAAGCATTTGATAGAGTTGAATGGCCATATTTATTTACTGTGCTTGAGAAGTTTAATTTTAGTCCGACATTTATATCCTGGATTAAATTGATATATCATACTCCAGTAGCCTTGGTTTTTACTAATAATCAAAGATCTTCCTTTTTTCATTTATTTCGGGGTACCAGACAAGGCTGTCCTCTTAGTCCATTATTATTTGATATTGCTCTGGAACCTTTGGCAATTGCTATTAGAGAATCACCTAACATTTTTGGCATTACTCGCTGGATAGATATACATAGGTTATCATTATATGCAGATGATTTGTTATTATACATTACTGATCCTGAGATATCCATTCCTGCAGTTATATCATTATTGGCTCAGTTTAGTAATTGTTCCGGGTATAAATTGAATCTTAGTAAGAGTGAATTGTTCCCCTTAAATAGACAGGTTCCAATTTATGGAAATTTACCTTTTAAATTAGTAAATGACTTTTTTATATACGGGGATTAAAATTACAAAAAATCATAAGGAGTTATTCAAGGTTAATTTTTTACCCTTAATTGATCAGATTAAATGTTTGTTTACTAAATGGTCACCATTGTCTTTATCTCTGATAGGTTGGATTAATGCTATTAAGATGATTATTTTACCCAAGTTCTTATATCAATGTAACCCCCTGGGTCGCCTCAGGCTGGCTCAGCTTGTTTCGTCTAGGGGAGCAGCCTTCGGCCCCGCCAAACTGGGTAATCAGCTGGTGTGGATACTGTGTGATGTCCCTGCCTCGCCCACAAACAGACAGTACACCATATGCGATTAAATGAGTACAATTTATAAAGGTTACTATAACTAAGTGATTAATAACGATACAGTATATATGAAGAGAAAATTAAAGAAAAGGCGCCAAACTTATCAAAGTCCAAACCACTTCATGCACAGCCGTTGGAGCTCAATTACTGAAGTCTTCTGGCCACCATTCGATCCCCTCTGAACTCCTCGACTCTCCAAACAGCTCAGGACCCTCCGAACTCCTCGACTCTCCAAACAGCTCAGGACCCTCCGAGTGGTCAACCAAGCACATCTAGCTTCATCCCCCCCCCCCTCGGAGAATCTCCCGGCCTTGGACCCCCCTTTGGGGTCCGATCCTCGCCCAGCTTAGAGCATTGCGTCCTCTCTCTCGACCCCCTCGCGCCGATCTCCCCAAAAGCCCGTCAACAAAAGCTTACAGACTCAAAAGAAAGAACATTAATCCCCATTTGGTTTACAAAGGAATACCATTCTCGTTATCAGTAAATTAGCATTCCTGCTAGTTAACAAAAAGAAACCCTTTCCCAACAGTAAAGAAAAAAGAAGAAACCCTCTTTATACTCTCCCTCCACCAAATAAAAGTCATGTCCTCATGACTACTAAATAACTCGCCACCTTTCCTGCCATCACACCGTAACCCAAGCACAAACAGTGACATCTCCTCCCCACACAGTAACCCTCACGCCCTGTTCCTCAGGTGCTACTTAGGCCAACTATCTGGGAGTTCCCTAACCCTTCTGAGGCCTCCGTACCCCCTCACCTAAACCCTTCAGGCTCGGACACAACTGGGGATACCTTGGGCCCACTACCAACTCCTCTCTCAACCTCTCACTCATGCCCCACACTGCACACAGCTAACCCTCCCCGCTACACCTGACTCAATGGGAGAAGGGCCAAAGGTCTCTTCCTCAATCGAGGGAAAGTCAGCAAAAGGCAGCATGTACCACACATCCAGCACATCATCCATCAAATCTGTATTCTTCCTCATTCCTGTGATCGGTAGCTGCTGTTTGATCTTCTCCAAACGGAAGCACGTGGCCTGCACTGCTCCCGCAGTCTCTTCAGCCTCCTGTTCAGTATTCACTGCACTTCTCTCCAGATTTTTCTTCCTCATGACTTCTTCCAGATCAACTTTCAGGTTTTGCACTTCATTTGAACTGTCAATGGTCATCTTCAGGTTCCCTTCAAGCTTCCGCTTCTCTCTTCTGAGATTCATCTGTAATTTCTTCACCTCCGCAAACTCCCCTCTCCGGGTTCTCAGTTTGCTATTACCCTCAGTCAGACAACTTTCTTCATTCTCTCCAACTTGTAAGTCTTCCGACTGGTTCCAGATCGCTTTCTCCAGTTTCTCCGTCTTCATTTCAAACTTGATTCCGTAGAGACAGTCACTCACGAGCTGCGACCTTCGCCAGCCCTGGCACGTGTCCAGAAAACACTTTAACTCGGTAGTTCTCAGTTGCTCCTGCAACGACCTCACTTCATATTCTCCTGAGGCAAATCCAAATACCAAGAGATCATCCACATACACCAAAACTCCAAACGCCTCCATATCCCCTATGGTCTTCCACCTGCCCCGCAGGAAGGTTGCAAGGGCTCCAGATATGCCCTGTGGCATCTTTTCGGACCCGAAGACTCCTAGTGAATTTATAACGGCTGTCTTCTCCTTGTCGGCCTCACTCATCGGGATCTGGCAACATCCACTCCTCAGATCCAGCACCTTAAACCACATCGCACCATTCAGACAGGTCATCGCCTCTCCAGCCCTCAGGGCCATATTCTGGTCACTGACAGTGTGCCTCTTCAACGCAATACAATCCACACACATGCTGCCTACGTCTTCCACGGCTTCAGGGGCCAGTCGCCGCAACCTCTCTCTCTCCGAGGTGTCTTCAGCAGTCAACTCCCCTCTCTCGTGGTATTTCACAGCGTCCACTAAGAGGGTCTCACCCTCAGATACTTCCCCCAGGCCGTACCACCACTGGCTCTTGTTTGAATTCGGTATCAGCCCAATGCTGCTACACACGTCCGCACAAGCAGCTCGAAACTCTGGGTGCATCGACAATGCCTCCAAACAACGCTCACCCGCCTCCTCCGGGCAGGCCCCCAAGTGCACCAGCAGGATATTGGTTCTCTCTAGAACAGAAACGCTGCCTGTCTCAACAGGGTCCGGACACATCAGCATTAACGATTCATGAACCTCAGTCTCCTCCACATTTGCCTCTAAGAACTCCATTTTCACTGACCAACAACTGTCGTCTGGATAATCACCGGCACTGGTACCCCGAATCTCCAGAGTCCTCAATGTCGTCAAGGGTAAATGCTTCCAATAACGGTTATGAAACAAACTGTACAGCAACTTAACCGGCGCCCCGGTGCCGAGGATGGCTTTAACTTGACTTCCATCCATCCGTAACAACACCTGTGCGCGTGGCCCCTCTAAACCTTCAGGAATAGAGTCTGCTCCTTTCGGGATTTCCTTGGTACATTGCTGGGAACGTGCTCCCCCAGAGACCCCAAGCCGTTCCCCCACTGGGCCTCCTCTAAGTTTCCCGACACCTCTCGAATCAACGGAACAACTGATCCCCTTGACAGATCCCCTTGGCACCACAAGCAATTTATCTGCCCCCCTAGGCAAAAAGGGATACCCTAAAAACTTCCCACCAATCTCCTGCCATGGGTATGATAAGCCCCCCAGCTGCGGCATTTGACTTCCAGTCGAACCACACGCATTTTCCCACACTTTCCCAGAACCGGCAGCGGTCACTTCGAGGTAATTGCGCCTGACAGTTCTAACAAAGTCACCAGCCCGCCTACTCAAACTTTCAACTCGTCCCTGTCGCTTTTCCTCAGCCAGGTACTGCCACTCACCCAATAACTGAGGGGTCCGTTCCGCCCACGCTTCCGCCCCTTTAGGGCTGGACATTATTAGGGGTCTAGGGGTATGATTCTCGCTTGGGGTGCGAGAGGTCCCGGGTTCAAATCCCGGACGAACCCCCACAATGTAACCCCCTGGGTCGCCTCAGGCTGGCTCAGCTCGTTTCGTCTAAGGGAGCAGTCTTCGGCCCCGCCAAACTGGGTAATCAGCTGGTGTGGATACTGTGTGATGTCCCCACCTCGCCCACAAACAGACAGTACACCATATGTGATTAAATGAGTACAATTTATAAAGGTTACTATAACTAAGTGATTAATAATGATACAGTATATATGAAGAGAAAATTAAAGAAAAGGCGCCAAACTTATCAAAGTCCAAACCACTTCGTGCACAGCCGTTGGAGCTCAATTACTGAAGTCTTCTGGCCACCATTCGATCCCCTCCGAACTCCTCGACTCTCCAAACAGCTCAGGACCCTCCGAACTCCTCGACTCTCCAAACAGCTCAGGACCCTCCGAACTCCTCGACTCTCCAAACAGCTCAGGACCCTCCGAGTGGTCAACCAAGCACATCTAGCTTCATCCCCCCCCCCTCGGAGAATCTCCCGGCCTCGGACCCCCCTTTGGGGTCCGATCCTCGCCCAGCTTAGAGCATTGCGTCCTCTCTCTCGACCCCCTCGCGCCGATCTCCCCAAAAGCCCGTCAACAAAAGCTTACAGACTCAGAAGAAAGAACATTAATCCCCATTTGGTTTACAAAGGAATACCATTCTCGTTATCAGTAAATTAGCATTCCTGCTAGTTAACAAAAAGAAACCCTTTCCCAACAGTAACAAAGAAAAAAGAAGAAACCCCCTTTACATATATTTCAAGCGGTACCAATTTTTATTCCAAAATCCTTTTTTGACAATGTTGATTCAAAAATTTCTTCATATATATGGCAGAATAAAAATGCTAGATTAGGTAAAAGATACTTACAGAAGTCAAAGAAGGAAGGTGGATTGGCATTGCCTAATTTTAGATTTTTTTATTGGGCAATTAATATTCGATATTTGAATTGTTGTTTAAGGGATTTGGATTTATGTCCTAGCTCTCATTGGGTAAATCTGGAAACTAAATCTGTACAAGGATTTTCATCAGGTTCTATTTTAGGGACTTCTCTTCCCTTTGCTCTTTCTAAATTACATAAACGAATTGACAATCCGATAGTCAAACACACTTTACGTATATGGTTTCAATTTCAGAAATTTTTTGGGTTGAATCAGTTTGTTTCAGCAATTCCTATTGTATCCAATTTCTATTTTCATCCCTCTATTATGGACCAAGCTTATTTAGTTTGGAAGACTAAAGGTATACTATGATTTTCTGATTTATTTTTGGATAATTGTTTTATGTCTTTTGAACAATTATCTAATAAATATAATTTGCCTAGATCTCTTTTTTTTTAGATATTTACAGATTAGGAATTTTTTAAACACTGTAATTCCTACCTTTCCAAATCTTGTTTCTTCGGGTATTTTGGAGAAATTGTTAGAACTAAATGTCACCTCTTTCTAATGATTTAATATCATTTTTTACCAATAAAGCCACACCACTCCCTCTACCTACCTGCCTATCCTTCTGATACACCATGTATCCTTGGATGTTCAGCTCCCAGAGACATGCATCCTTTAGCCATGTCTCAGTGATGGCTACAATATCATACCTGCCAATCTGTAGCTGTCCGACAAGATCATCCACCTTATTCCTTGTGCTGCGTGCATTTAAATATAACACCTTAAGTCCAGTATTTGGTACATTTTGCTTTGATTACATTGCAACTCATTCCAATGGCTGCAAATTTGCCCCATCACCAGCCGGTCCTCCCTGACATCTTTACTGCTCACTATCTTAAGATTTATTTTTGTTTTCCCCCTCCTCCGCTCCATCATTCTGGTTCCCATCCCCCTGCCAAATTAGTTTAAACCCTCCCTAACAGCTCTATTAAACCTTCCCACTAGGATATTGGTCCCCTTCGGGTTCAGGTGTAACCCGTCCTTTTTGAACAGGTCATTCTTCCCCCGGAAGAGATCCCAATGATCCAAGAATCTGAAGCCCTGCCCCCTGCACCTGTCTCTCAGCCACGCATTCATCTGCCTGATCCTACTATTCTTGCCCTCGCTAGCACCTGGCACAGGTAGCAATCCTGAGATTACTACCCTGGAGGTCCTGCTTCTCAGCTTCCTTCCTAACTCCTGGAAATCTCTCTTCAGGACCTCCTCCCTTTTCCTCTCTATGTCATTGGTACCAACATGTACCAAGACAGCTGGCTGCTCACCATCCCCCTTCAGAACATTCTGGACCCAATCCGAGACATCCCGTACCCTGGCACCTGGGAGGCAGCACACCATGCAGGTACCTCTATCAGGCTCACAGAATCTCCTGTTTGTTCCTCTGACTATGGAATCCCCTATGACTACCGCATTCCTCTTCTCCCTCCCTCCCTCCTGCACAACAGCGCCAGGCTCAGTGCCAGAGACCCGGTCACTGTGGCCATCCCCTGTCAAGTCATCTCCCTGAACAGCATCCAAAGCGATATACTTGTTGCTGAGGGGGGCAGCCACAGGGGTGCTCTCCACTATCCGGGCATTGCCCCTCCCTCTCCTGACAGTTACCCAGTTTTCTGATCCCTGTAGCCTAGGGATGCCTACTCCCCTGTAGCTCCTGTCTATCACCTCTTCACTTTCCCTAATAAGCAGGTCATCAAGCTGCAGCTCCAGATCCCTAACACGGTCTCCGAGGAGCTGCATCTCGGTTCACCTGGCACAGATGTGGCCATCAGGGAGGCTGGAGGTCTCCCAGGATTCCCACATCTGACACCCTGAACAAAGCACTAACCCTGCAGACATGCTACCTAATTCTACAGGAACGAAATGAGGAAAAATAAGTCTACTCACCCACTTACCTCACCAAACACAGAAACTTTTTAAACTGTTAGCTCGTACCATTACCTGTGTGAGCCCTGCTGTTCCTCTGTCTGTCCGGGCTGATCCACCAAGGTGGAAAAGAGAGATGGTGCCTCGGCCTCGCCTCTTCCCGTTACCGCCTAAGCCCATTGAGCCAAAGCTCTACACTCTGCTGCCCGCTGTATAGGGTGGTCTTCTTTTTAAACTCTCCGTGCTCTGGTGTCTATGTCATGCACCTGTGCTGTCTCGCCCTTCTTGTACTCGAAGAAGTTTTTTTAAAAAACTGCCTTCCTTCAGAATTCAGCTCACGCCGCCCCTCTTGTCCCGATTCAAAAAACAACCGTTGGAAGTCCCCTTCCTTTTTAAACTCTCCACGCTATGCTGTCTATGTCACACACCTGCGCAGTCTCACCCTTCTTGTACTCGAAGAAGTTTTTTTAAAAAACTACCTTCATTCAGAATTCAGCTCACGCTGCCCCTCTTGTCCCGATTCAAAAAACAACAGTGTCCCTGAAATGTGTAGCATCCTCCAGGTGAGATGTGTCCCTGAAATGTGTAGCATCCTCCAGGTGAGATGTGTCTCTGAAATGTGTAACATCCTCCAGGTGAGATGTGTCTCTGAAAAGTGTAACATCCTCCAGGTGAGATGTGTCTCTGAAATGTGTAGCATCCTCCAGGTGAGATGTGTCTCTGAAATGTGTAACATCCTCCAGGTGAGATGTGTCTCTGAAATGTGTAACATCCTCCAGGTGAGATGTGTCTCTGAAAAGTGTAACATCCTCCAGGTGAGATGTGTCTCTGAAATGTGTAGCATCCTCCAGGTGAGATGTGTCTCTGAAATGTGTAACATCCTCCAGGTGAGATGTGTCTCTGAAATGTGTAACATCCTCCAGGTGAGATGTGTCTCTGAAAAGTGTAACATCCTCCAGGTGAGATGTGTCTCTGAAAAGTGTAGCATCCTCCAGGTGAGATGTGTCTCTGAAATGTGTAGCATCCTCCAGGTGAGATGTGTCTCTGAAATGTGTAACATCCTCCAGGTGAGATGTGTCTCTGAAAAGTGTAGCATCCTCCAGGTGAGATGTGTCCCTGAAAAGTGTAACATCCTCCAGGTGAGATGTGTCTCTGAAAAGTGTAGCATCCTCCAGGTGAGATGTGTCTCTGAAATGTGTAGCATCCTCCAGGTGAGATGTGTCTCTGAAATGTGTAGCATCCTCCAGGTGAGATGTGTCTCTGAAAAGTGTAGCATCCTCCAGGTGACACTATAGAGTCTCAGTGGGTGAACCTTCGGAACAGGAAGGGGTCAATAATTTTACTGGGTGTTTTTTATAGGCCACCCAATAGTAACAGGGATATTGAGGAGCAGATAGGGAAAGATCCTGGAAAGGTTTAATAATAGCAGAGTTGTCGTGATGGGAGATATTAATTTCCCCAAGTATTGATTGGCATCTCCTTAAGTCAAGGGGTTTAGATGGGGTGGAGTTTGTTAGGTGTGTTCAGGAAGGTTTCTTGACACAATATGCAGATAAGCATATTTGCATACTTCATTTGGTATTGGGAAATAAACCTGGTCAGGTGTCAGATCTCTCAGTGGGAGAGCATTTTGGAGATAGTGATCATAATTCTGTCTCCTTTACAATAGCATTGGAGAGAGATAGGAACAGACAAGTTAGAAAAGTGATTAACTGGAGCAAGGGGAATTAGGAGGCTATCAGGCAGGAAATTGGAAGCTTATACTGGAAACAGATGTTGTCCGGGAAAAGTACGGAAGAAATGTGAGGCAAATGTTCAGTGGATATTTGTGTGGAGTTCTGTATAGATACGTTCCAATGAGACAGGGAAGTTATGGTAGGGTACAGGAACCATGGTGTATAAAGGCTGTAATAAATCTAGTCAAGAAAAAAAGAAAAACTTATAAAAGGTTCAAGAGCTAGGTAATGTTAGAGATCTAGAAGATTATAAGGCTAATAGGAAGGAGCTTAAGAAGGAAATTAGGAGAGCCAGAAGGGGCCATGAGAAGGCCTTGGTGGGCAGGATTAAGGAAAACCCCAAGGCATTCTACAAGTATGTGAAGAGCAAGAGGATAAGATGTGAAAGAATAGGACCAAACAAGTGTGACAGTGGAAAAGTGTGTATGGAATGGGAGGAAATAGCAGAGGTACTTAATGAACACTTCAGTATTCACTATGGAAAAGGGTCTTGGTGATTGTAGTGATGACTAGCAGCAGACTGAAAAGCTTGGGCATGTAGATATTAAGAAAGAGGATGTGCTGGAGCTTTTGGAATGCATCAAGTTGGATAAGACACTGGGACTGGATGAGATGTACCCCAGGCTACCGTGGGAGGCGAGGGAGCAGATTACTGAACCTCTGGCAATGATCTTTGCATCATCAATGGGGACAGGAGAGGTTCCGGTGGATTGGAGGTTAGCGGATATTGTTCCTTTATTCAAGAAAGGGAGTAGAGATAGCCCATGAAATTATAGAGCAGTAAGTCTTACCTCAGTGGTTGCTAAGTTGATGGAGAAGATCTTGAGAGGCAGGATTTATGAACATTTGGAGAGGTATAATATGATTAGGAGTAGTCAGCATGGCTTTGTCAAGGGCAGGTCGTGCCTTATGAGTCTGATTGAATTTTTTGAGGATGTAACTAAAGGCATTGATGAAAGAAGAGCAGTAGATGTAGTGTATATGGATTTCAGCAAGGCATTTGATAAGGTACCCCATGCAAGGCTTATTGAGAAAGTGAGAAGGCATGGGATCCAAAGGGACATTGCTTTGTGGATCCAGAAGTGACTTGCCCACAGAAGGCAAAGAGTAGTTGTAGACGGGTCATATTCTGCATGGAGTTCGGTGACCAGTGGGGTGCCTCAGGGATCTGTTCTGGGAGCCTTACTCTTTGTGATTTTTATAAATGACCTGGATGAGGAAGTGAAGGGATGGGTTAGTAAGTTTGCTGATGACACAGAGGTTGGAGGTGTTGTGGATAGTAGTCAGTTCCAATTGGCAACATCTACCCCAGAAAACAGCATCCACCACCACCCAGGCCATGCTCTGTTCTCATTGCTGACATCGGGAAGAAGGTACAGGAGCCTCAGGACCTACATCATCAGGTTCAGGAACAGATAATTACTCCTCAACCATCAGGCTCTTGAACCAAAGGAGATAACTTCATTCAGCTTGCCTCATCATTGAAATGTTCCTACAGCCACTTTCAAGGACTCTTGATCTCATGTTTCCAATATTAATTTCTTATGTATTTATTATTACTTCTTTCATTTTGTATTTGCATAGTTTGTTGTCTTTTGCACACTGGTTGTATGCCCAGTTGGTGCTGTCTTTCATTGATTCTTTTATGGTAATTATTCTATTGCGGATTTATTGAGTATGCCTGCAAGAAAATTAATCTCAGAGGTAGTATATGGTATTTGATAATAAATATACTTTGAACTTTCCACTGACAGGAGAAGGGAAAAGGTGGTTTATTGGTGCTTGGAAACCAGTTGCTTCAGTCAGATGGAGCTCGTCAGCTGTGGTTGGCAGCTCTTCTTGGGAGAAGGAAAGCAATGATCTTAAACCTTCACTGCCTTACATCTGTACTCACTCATGGAGGAGCCTTTGGGAGTAAAACTGAGGAAAGCTCTGGAGCTGGAGTCCCTAAGGCAGTCCAACACTGAGTTCAATGCTGACTGACAACTCCTATGACACTGCTGGTACCAAACTGTATTGGCGGTCTCTGCCATTCTTTTGGATTCATAAGCTGCATGGAGAGGGGGAGCCTGCTGTATAGGCAACTGTTTGTTCTCCAGATCACACTGTCCTGGCTTGTGTATCACATAGGTAGTTAGGACACAACATTCCTTGTCAACCCCGAACAACAGAAGGGCCTAATAGATGTAGTTTATGTGGACTGCATAAAGTTCCACATGGTAGACTACATGGAGAGCTATCAAATTGGATGTGCAATTGATTTGATGGTAGGAAGTAGGCAGTAATGGTGGAAGTTTGCTTTTCATACTGGAGGACCATTGATGGCATTAATAATGAAAATGGTTATCAGAATTTTACAGAGGGATCTTGATCAGCTGGGTAAGTGGGCTGAGAAATGACAAATGAGTTTAATTTGGATAAATGTGCAATGTTATGTTTTGGGAGGACAAATGAGGTTTGGCTTTCACAATGAACAGTAGGTCCCTGGGGAGTGCTGTAATCAGACAGACCTACAAGTACAGGTACATGGATCCCTACAAGTGGCATCACAGGTAGACAGGGTGGTGGAAGGCTTTTGGCCTTCATTAGTCAAGGTATTGATATATTTCAGTTTTACAAGACTTTAGTGAAGCCAGATTTGGAATATTTGCTCAGTTTAGATCACTCTGCTATAGGGAAGATGGCATTAACCTGGGAAGACTGCAGAGCAGATCTACAACAATGTTGTCAAGGCTCAAGGGCCTGAATTATGAAGAGATATATATATAAAATCATATCTCTCTGATGATAAAGTGAGGGAACTGGTGAGAGTGAGGGGAGAGGGAGGTCACTGGGTGAAGGATCGAAGAAGATATAGTGAGAAGGAAGGGAGGGGATTGAGGAGGGATTGATGGAGCATGTAGTGGGGAGGGGATTCGTGAGGGATTAAGGAGGATGGAGTGAGGAGGGAGGGATGGTGGTTGAGGTGAGGAGGAGGAAGGAAATTGTTGAAGGATTGAGGAGGATGGAGTGTCATGATATTCTGCTATACCATTTGGGAACAGCCGCAGTAATACAAGGGAACAATGCAGGTCACAGAGCAACACATAGAGCATTGTACATTGGAGAGCACACAGTATGTTCCTCAATTATGCTGCACTTATACTTAGCGCATCTAAATCCTGTATTCCTCAGTTACAACACCTAACCATCTAACTGTATTAGAGACCCGAAAGAAAATGTGTGTGTCCATGTGTGCTTATGTATGTGTGTGTGTATGCATTTGCATTTGTAGAAGGGTGTAAACTGCTAGTGATCAGTGGTTGAGTATGGCAGTGAACTGCATTGCTGGCCTGACATTGACGTGCTAATACCCCTGCAGCTCCGCCACTCTGCCTATCACATTTCAGTGTCTGGAGGACAAGATTGGTCTGGACAAACGAGTCACCAGATTTGTGTTGCCAGTGGGAGCCACGATTAACATGGATGGCACTGCCCTCTACGAGGCTCTTGCTGCTATATTCATCGCACAGGTTAACAACTTCGACCTCAACTTTGGGCAAATCCTCACCATCAGGTAACAGACAATTCCTCAGATAATGAAGTTTACTCAGTCCGGAAATTCCAACTTGGTGATTGAACAATAGGTTCAGAGGCCTCCTCCTGTGGTGTGTCTTTGAGTGTCTGTAGGAAGCAGTGATGTGGGGAGGGATAAAGAATGGCAACTTGAAATTGATTGTTTTTACCATCATACATTTGCAGATAGACTACAAGACATAGGAACAGAATTAGGCCATTTGGCCCATTGAGTCTGCTCTGCCACTCAATCATGGCTGATCCTTTTTTCCACTCCTCAGCCCCACTCCCCAGCCTTCTCTCCGTAACCTTTAGTGCCATGTCCAGTCAAGAACCTATTATGCTCTGCCTTAAATACACCCAACAATCTGGCCTCCACAGCTGACTGTGGTAATAAAATCCACAAATTCACCACCCTCTGGCTGAAGAAATTTCTCTGCATCTCTGTTTTAAATGGGCACCCCTCTATCCTGATGCTGTGCCCTCTTGCCCTAGACTCTCCCACCACGGGAAACATCTTTTCCACATCTACTCTGTCTAGGCCTTTCAAAAAATTTCAATAAGATCCCCCCTCATCCTTTTAATTCCATTGAGTACAGACCCAGAGCTATTAAACGTTCGTCGTATGATAACCCTTTCATTCCCAGAATCATCCTTGTGAACTTCATCTGAACCTTCTCCAATGTCAGCACATCTTTTCTTAGATGAGGAACCCAAAAACTGTTCACGATACTCAAGGTGAGGCCTCACCAATGTCTTATAAAGCCTCAGCATCACATCCCTGCTCTTTTATTCTAGACCTCTTGAAATGAATACTAACATTGCAATTGCCTTCCTCACCATCAAATCAACCTGCAAATTAACCCTTAGGTGTTCTGCATAAGGACTCCCAAGTCTGTTTGCATCTTAGATTTTTGGATTTTCTCCCCATTCAAGAAAATAGTTTGCACATTTATTTCTACTACCAAAGTAAATCACCATGCATTTTCCAACATTGTATTTCATTTGCCACTTTCTTGCCCATTCTCCTAAGCTGTCTTAAGTCCTTCTGCAGCTTACCAGTTTCCTCAACACTACCTGATCCTCCTCACAAATCTTTATATCATCAGCAAAATTGCAACAAAGCCATCTGTTCCATCATCTAACTGAGATGGAATTGGTCCTAATACCAACCCTTGTGGAACACCAGTACTCACTGGCAGTCAACCAGAAAAGGATCTTTTTATTCCCACTCGCTGCCTCCTGCCAATCAGCCAATGCTCTAAGCATGTTAGTAACTTTCCTATAATACAATGGGCTTTTAACTTCGGAAGTAGCCTCATGTGTGGCACCTTGTCAAAGGCCTTCTGAAAGTCCAAGTATAGAACATCCACTGCATCCCCTTTATCTAACCTATTTGTAATCTCCTCAAAGAATTCCAACAGGTTCATCAGGCAGGATTTTCCCTTACGGAAACCATTCTGACTTTGTCCTATCTTATCCTGTAACACCAACTATTCCATAACCTCATGCCTCCATCTTTCCAATTGACTCCAACATCTTCCCAACCACTCATATCAGGCTAACTGGTCTATAATTTCTTTCTGCTGCCTTCCTCTTTTCTTAAAGACTGGTGTAACATTTGCAATTTTCCAGTCCTCTGGCACCATGCCGCACTCCAATGAGTTTTGAAAGAACATTACTAATGCCTCCACACTTCTACTGCTACCTCTTTCAGAACCCTAGTGTGGAGTTCATCTGGTCTGGGTGACTTACGGAAACATAGAAAAACCTACAGCACAATACAGGCACTTTGGCCCACAAAGCTGTGCTGAGCATGTCCTTACCTTAGAACTACCTAGGCTTACCCATAGCCCTCTATTTTTCTAAGCTCCATGTAGCCATCCAGGAGTCTCTTAAAAGACCCTATCGTTTCCACCCCCACCACCGCCACCGGCAGCCCATTCTACATAATCGCCACTCTTTGTGTAAAATACTTACCCCGATGCCTCCTCTGTACCTACTTCCAAGCACTCTAAAAATGTGCCCTCTCATGCTAGCCATTTCAGCCCTGGGAGAAAGCCTCTGACTATCCGCACAATCAATGCCTCCCATTATCTTGTACACCTCTCATCCTCCTTCGCTCCAAGGAGAAAAGGCCGAGCTCACTCAACCTATTCTCATAAGGCATGCTCCCCAATCCAGGTAACATACTTGTAAATCTCTTCTGCACCCTTTCTATGGTTTCCATGTCCTTCCTGTAGTGAGGCAACCAGAACTGAGCACAGTACTCCAAGTGGGGTCTGACCAGGGTCCAATATAGCTGTGACATTACCTCTCGGCTCTTAAACTCAATCCCACGATTGATGAAGGCCAATGCACCGTATGCTTTCTTAACCACAGAGTCAACCTGGGTAGCAGCTTCGAGTGTCCTATGGATTTGGACCCCAAGATCCCTCTGATCCTCCACACTGCCAAGAGTCTTGCTATTAATGCTATGTTCTGCCATCATATTTGACCTACCAAAATGAAACACCTCAGACTTATCTGGATTGAACTCCATCTTCCACTTCTCAGCCCAGTTTTACATCCTATCAATGTCCCGCTGTAACCTCTGACAGCCCTCCACACTATCCACAACACCCCTAACCTCTGTATCATCAGCAAGTTTACTAACCCATCCCTCCACTTCCTCATCCAGGTCATTTATAAAAATCACAAAGAACAGGGTCCCAGAACAGATTTCTTAGGTATGTCAGTTGTTTGAGCACCTTCTCCCTTGTAATAGTAACTGAACCCTCTTCTCTTCTTTCACACACTTCAACATCTGGCACATAACTAGTGTCTTCCACAGTGAAGACTGATGCAAAATACTCATTTAGTTCATCTTCTATCTCCTTGTCCCCTGTTATTATTTATCTGGCCTCATTTTCTACTGGTCCTATATCTACTCTCATCTCTCTTATTTTTTACATACTTGAAAAAGCTTTTACTATCCAGTTTGATATTGTTTGCTAGCTTTTTCCTCTTAATTATTCTAGTTGCTCTCTGTAGGTTTTTAAAAGCTTCCCAATCCTCTATCTTCCTGCTAGTTTTTGCTTTGTTGTATGCCCTCTCTCTTGCTTTTACATTAATTTTGACTTCCTTTGTCAGCCACAGTTGTACTATTTTGCCATATGAGTACTTCGACCATAAGACATAGGAGCAGAATTAGGCCATTCTGCCCATCGAGTCTGCTCCACTATTCCATCATGGCTGATCCCAGACCCCAATCAACCCCACACACCCGTTTTCTCACCATATCCTTTGATGCCCTGACCGATCAGGAAGTGATCAAATTCCACCTTAAAAACACGCATGGACATGGCCTCCACCACTGTCTTTGGCAGAGCATTCCACAAATCCACTACTCTTTGACTAAAAATATTCCTCCTTGCCTCTGTTCAAATGGTCACCCCTCAATTCTGAGGCTGTGCCCTTTAGTTCTGGATACCCCCACCAGAGGAAAGATCCTCTCCACATCCACCCTATCTAATCCTTTCAACATTCAGTAGGATATTGCACCTTACTCATTTTTCCAAGAAACTCATACCATTGCTGCTCTACTGTCATCCCTGCCAGCATCTCCTTCCAATTTACTTTGACCAACTCCTCTCTCATACCACTGTCATTTCCCTTACCCCACTGAAATACTGCTATGTCAGACTTTACTTTCTCCCTATCAAATTTCAAGTTGAACTCAATCATATTGTAATCACTGCCTCCTAAGGATCATTTTACCTTAAGCTCCCTAATCACCTCCAGTTCATTACATAACACCCAATCCAGTTTAGCTGATTGCCCCAGGAGGCTCAAAGACAAACTGCTTCAAAAATCCATCTCAACAAATTCACTCTCTTCATATCCATTACCAACCTGATTTTCCCAATCAACCTGCATGTTAAAATCTGCCATGGCTATCATAACTTTGCCCTTTTGACACGCCTTTTCCATTTCCTGTTGTAATCTGTGCTCTGCATCCCAGCTACTGTTGGGAGGCCTGTATATAACTACCATCAGGGTCCTTTTAACCATGCAGTTTCTTAACCCACAAGTATTCAACATCTTCCGATCCTATGTCACTTCTTTCTACTGATTTGCCATTCTTTACCAGTAGAGCCACATCACCCCCTCTGTCTATCTTCCTATCCCTCTGATACAACGTGTAACCCTGGACATTCAGCTCCCACCTACGAACATCCTTCAGCCATGATTCAGTGATGGAGTGACTAAGAAGGGTTGTGATTGTGTCTGATGGGTACAGATTTCAGAGAGGAGGCGCTGGAATTCTTAATAAAAAAAGAGGTGGCAATTATCTTAGTGGCTTAAAGGTGGATAAATCCTCAGGACCAGATGAGATGTATCCTAGGCTACCATAGGAGGCAAAAGAGAAGATTACTGTCACCCTAATAGATTTTTAAAATTAGACTATTTTAGCACCTCTCTCCACTATATTGATCTCCCTCCCTCCATCTGAGGACACAAACTGTCCCTATTACATTCTTGAACAAAGGCATAACACTTGCTGTTACTACTTCTGTGACCAGTGAGGACCATAAGGCATAGGAGCAGAATTAGACCATTCAGCCCATCTGCTCTGCCATTCCATCATAGCTGATCCCGAATCCCACTCAACCCCACACACCTGCCTTCTCGCCATACCCTATGATACAATGACCGATCAGGAAACAATCAACTTCCACCTTAAATATACCCATGGACTTGGCCTCCACCACAGTTTGTAGCAGAGCATTTCACAGATTCACTACTCTATGGCTAAAAAAAAAATTCCTCCTTACCTCTGTTTTAGATGGTCATCCCTCAATTTTGAGGCTGTGTTCTCTAGTCCTGGATACTCCCACCAGAGGTTCAATGAGGTTCCCCTGTGTTCTTCTAAATTCCAGTGAGTACAGGCCCAAAGCTGCCAAGCACTCCTCATATGTTAACTCCTTCATTCCCAGAATCATCCTTGTAAACCTCCTCTGGACTCTCTCCAATGACACACATCCTTTCTGAGATATGGGGCCCAAAACTGTTGACAATCCTGCAAGTGCAGCCTGACCAGTGTCTTATAAAGGCTCAGCAATGTCTCCTTGTTTTTATAATCTATTCCCCTTGCCAACATTGCATTTACCTTCTTTACCACAGTCTCAGCCTGTGAATTAACCTTCTGAGAGTCTTACAAGAGGACTCATGTCCCTCTGCACCTCTGATGTTGAACCTTCTCCCCATTTAGATAATAGTCTGCACTACTGTTCCTTTTACCAAAATGCATTACCATACATTTCCCAACACTGCATTCCACCTGTCACTTCTTTGCCCATTCTTCCAATTTGTCTAAGTCCTGCTGCAATCACATTGCTTCCTCAGCACTGTATACCCCTCCACTTATCTTCGTATCATCTGCATAGCCCACTGCTCTACTCTCTGTGTGGCTAGGCATAGCTCAAATACCATCTATAAATTTGCTGATGTTACAACCATTGCTGGTAGAACCTCAGGTGGTGATGAGAGGGCGTACAGGAGTGAGATATACCAACTAGTGGAGTGGTGTTGCAGCAACAACCTTGCACTCAACGTCAGTAAGACGAAAGAGCTGTTTTGAACTTCAGGAAGGGTAAGACGAAAGAACACATGCCAATCCTCTTAGAGGGATCGGGAGTGGAGAGAGTGGGCAGTTTCAAGTTCCTGGGTGTCAAGGTTTCTGAGGACCTAACCTGGTCCCAACATATCGATACAGTTATAAAGAGGCAAGACAGATACTTCATTAAGAGATTGAAAAAATTTGGTATGTCAACAAGTACACTCAAAAACTTCTGAAGATGTACCATAGAGAGCATTCTGACAGGCTGCATCACTGTTTGGTATGAGGGGGCTACTGCGCAGGACCGAAAGAAGCTGCAGAGGGCTGTAAATTTAGTCAGCTCCATCTTGGGTACTGGCCTACAAAGTACCCAGGATATCTTCAAGGAGTGGTGTCTCAGAAAGGCAGCGTCCATTATTAAGGACCTCCAGCACCCAGGGCATGTCCTTTTCTCACTCTCAGGTAGGAGATACAGAAGCCTGAAGGCACACACTCAACAATTCAGGAATAGCTTCTTCCCCTCTGCCATCCAATTCCTAAATGGACATTGAACCCGTGAACATTACCTCACTTTTTAAGCATATATTATTTCTGTTTTTTGCACGATTTATAATCTATTCAATATACATATACTGCAAGTTATTTATTTATTATTTTGTTTTGTTTTTTTCTTCTATATTACCTATTGCATTGAACCACTGCTACTAAGTTAACAAATTTCACAACATGTGCTGGTGATAATAAACCTGATTCTGATTCTGATCTCCCAGACTTGTGCTAGCATTGATCACCCCCTATCTTTCCTGATGCATATAGATCTTGTTCCTTAGAATTTTCTTCAGTAACTTACCTACCACAGATGATAGGTTTACTTGCTTATAGTTCTCAGGCAAGGGAAAATTTACAAATACTGGAAATACAAGTAACATACACAAAATGCAGGTCAGGCAGCATCTGTGGAAAAGAGTACATTTGATGATTCGCGCCAATGTCCACTGTACTTTTACCCATAGATGCTGCCTGGCCTGCTGAGCTCCTCCAGCACTTTGCGTGTGTTGCTTATAGTTTGCAGGTTTTTCTTTGTGGCCCTTCTTAAATAAAGGCACAACATTTGCCACCCTCCACTCTTACAGTGCCACACTTGTGACTAATAATGGTGCAGAAACCTCAGCTAGGGCTCCTGCAATTTCTTCTCTCGCTTCTCACAGTGTTCTTGGATAAACCTGGTCAGGCCCTGGAGATTTAAATACCTTCTTACTTTTTAAGACATCTAGCACTTCCTCTTCTGTAATGTGGATTATCCCCAAAGCCTGTTGACTTTTTCCTAATTCCTCCACAGTAAGGCAGGTAAAAACAGAGAAGTATTCATTAAGGACCTTGCTCATCTCATACAATATCACATAAAGATGTCAGCTTTGGGCTTCTCTCTACTTACTTTTTTTCCCTTAATATATTTAAAAATCTTAATGATTCTCTTTCATCTTTTCTGCCATAGCCACCTCCTCATCTTTGGTCGGTGAGGGCACAGAGATCTTGTAAAGGCCCCAGCAGTCTCTTCTTTTGCCTGTTTCAAAACCTTGAGATATATCTCTTTAGCGCCTTGTGACTTATCCACCTTGATGCTCATCAAAAGACTGAGCACTACCTCCTTGCTGATGTCAAAGTGCCATAAACATTTAGTTGCTCTGGTCCTTTTTATGTCACTGTAGAAGCACTTGCATTGGGGGATGAGTGATTCTGCTACATGGTGGAGCAGGTTAAGACACCAGATGGCCCCCTTCTGCCTCAGTTCTTGGGTCTGTCCCGGGTGGTGACGACCGCAAGTGCACTGGTTGGTACGTTGTTTGCACTGGGGGTGGTGTTCACCAGCTGGCCTTTGAAGTGGTTCACACTTCTCCATTGCTTAAACTGTTGCTTTTCTCTTAAACCAGCATCACTGCCACAGCTGCTAGTATCGGAGCTGCTGGAATCCCCCAGGCAGGCCTGGTTACCATGGTGATTGTGCTGACATCGGTGGGACTTCCTACAGACGACATCAGTCTCATCATTGCAGTAGATTGGTTCCTGTAAGTCTGATTTCACATAATGCCAACCAGCAGTAGGCTGTAACAAGAAATTTCTTCACTAATATAAGTGCAGAATTAGGCCATTTAGTCCATCGAGTCTGCTCTGCCATTTCATCACAGCTGATTAATTTTCCTGTCAGCCCCAATCTCCTGCCTTCTCCCCGAATCCCCTCGTGCCCTGACTAATCAAGAACCTATGAACTTCTGCCTTAAACATATCCAATGATTTGGGCTCCACAGCCACCTGTGGCAACGAATTCCACAGATTCACCACTCTCTAGTTAAAGAAATTCTTCCTCTGTTCTAAATGAGCATCCTTCCGTGTGGAGTCACCATAAGAAACATCCTCTCCACATCCAACCAACAACACACACAAAATGCTGGTGGAACACAGCAGGCCAGGTAGCATCTATAGGAGAAGCACTGTCGACGTTTTGGGCCGAGACCCTTCATCAGGTTTTTTCAGAAGGCATTTGATAAGGTCCCACATAGGAGATTGGTGGGTAAAATCAGAGCTCATGGCATCGGGGGGAAGATATTGACATGGATAGAAAACTGGCAGATAGAAAGCAAAGGGTAACGGTGAATGGGTGTTTCTCGGAATGGCAGGTGGTGACTAGTGGGGTGCCACAGGGCTCGGTATTGGGACCACAGCTGTATACGATTTGCATCAACGATTTAGATGAAGGCATTGAGAATAACATTAGCAAGTTTGCTGATGATACTAAGCTGGGTGGCAGTGTGACATGTGATGAGGATGTTAGGAGAATTCAGGGTGACTTGGATAGGCTGAGTGAGTGGGCAGATACTTGGCAGATGCCGTTTAATGTGAATAAGTGTGAGGTTATCCATTTTGGGAGTAAGAACAGGAAGGCAGATTATTATCTGAACGGTGTAGAGTTAGGTAAGGGAGAAATACAAAGAGATGAGTTCTTGTTCATCAGTCACTGAAGGTGAATGAGCAAGTGCAGCAGGCAGTGAAGAAGGCTAATGGAATGTTGACCTTTATTACAAAGGGAATTGAGTACAAGAGCAAGGAAATCCTTTTGCATTTGTACGGGGCCCTGGTGAGACCACACCTGGAGTATTGTGTACAGTTTTGGTCTCCAGGGTTAAGGAAGGACATCCTGGCTGTAGAGGAAGTGCAGCGTAGATTCACGAGGTTAATTCCTGGGATGTCCGGACTGTCTTACGCAGAGAGATTAGAGAGACTGGGCTTGTACATGCTGGAATTAAGGAGATTGAGAGGGGATCTGATTGCAACATATAAGATTATTAAGGGATTGGACAAGATAGAGGCAGGAAATATGTTCCAGGTGCTGGGAGAGTCCAGTACCAGAGGGCATGGTTTGCGAATAAGGGGTAGGTCATTTAGGACAGAGTTAAGGAAAAACTTCTTCTCCCAGAGAGTTGTGAGGGTCTGGAATGCACTGCCTCGGAAGGCAGTGGAGGCCAATTCTCTGGATGCTTTCAAGAAGGAGCTAGATAGGTATCTTATGGATAGGGGAATCAAGGGATATGGGGACAAGGCAGGAACCGGGTATCGATAGTAGATGATCAGCCATGATCTCAGAATGGCGGTGCAGGCCCGAAGGGCCGAATGGTCTACTTCTGCACCTATTGTCTATTGTCTATTGAGTACAGGCCCAGAGTCATCAAATACTCCTTATATGATAAGTCTTTTAATCCTGGAATCATTTTCATGAACCTCCTTTGAACCTTCTCCAATGTCAGCACATTCTTTCTCAGATAAAGTACCCAAACCTGCTCACAATACTCCAAGTGAGGCCTCACTAGTGTGTTATAAAGCCTCAACATTACATCCTTACTATGAGTGAATCTTTGGAATTCTGCTGCTGCGTGAGCTGTGGTGGTCCAGTCCCTGAGAATGTTCTATACAAGGGTATAGGTGTTAAGGGAAAATGACAAGTTACTGCAGAAATGTGGCACCAAGGTATATCAGTTGGAACAGGCTGACAAGGTCAATGGTCTGCCCTGTTTTCAGTTTTAATGTTGTGGACAGTGACTCTCCGGTCACCTGTGTCCTTCAGTTGAAGAAATCTGTCTGGCTGTTGGTGACCATTCACCTCCAGAATGTAGGGTTCATGAGAAATGGTCAATAATTGCTGGCACCACTGGCAACCTATTGTATACTGTTAATAAAAGTCCTAGCAGCCTCCTTCACTTTCCCTCCCTGTGGGTCTTTCTCTTCTTTTCTCCCTTTCACTTCAACTACTACTATGGTAATCATGGGCAGAAGTTGAAGTGCAGTGATCAGTGAACACAGAACAGAAAACACAACAGCAAAGGACCAGGCTTCTGAGCCCACTATAGTTCTGCTGAGCATGATGCCAATTTCAACTGTGTACTAAATCTGTGCCCCTCAGAATCTTATAAACTTCCATCAAGTCTCCCCCAACCTCCAGGAGAAATAACCCAGTTTTGTTCAACCTCTCCATATAGCTCATACACACTAATCCAGACAACATCCTCATGAACCTCACTGCATGCTCTCAAATGGCCTTACATCCTTCCTGTAACACAGCAAGCAGGTGCACACTATACTCCAAATGAGGCTTCATCAAAATTATATACAATTGTAACATGAATCATACTCATTGTAATGACTGAAGGAGACAAGTATGCCATTAGCCTTCTATACACTCTTTCTAGATAAAAGTTGCCTTTTTCAGGGACCTATGCAAGATCTTTCTGTAGATCAATGTCCTTAAGGATCCTAAGAATTTCCTCTTGCAATTGATCTCTCAAAATGCAACACCTCACATTTATCTGGATTATTACTATAGAAAGGGTGCAGAGGAGATTTACAAGGATGTTGCCTGGATTGGAGAGCATGCCTTATGAGACCTTGAGGGAAGGTGGTGTAGAAATAGCGAGGGCTCTGACAGAAATATTTCAAATGTTATTAGAAACGGGGATGGTGCCAGAGGATTGGCGTATTGCTCATGTGATTCCATTGTTTGAAAAGGGTTCTAAGAGTAGACCTAGCAATTATAGGCCTGTAAGTTTGACGTCAGTGGTGGGTAAATTAATGGAAAGTATTCTTAGAGATTGTATATACAATTATCTGGATAGACAGGGTCTGATTAGGAACCGTCAACATGGATTTGTGCGTGGAAGGTCATGTTTGGCTAATTTTATTGAATTTTTTGAAGAGGTTACTAGGAAAGTTGACGAGGGTAAAGCAGTGGTTGTTGTCTATATGGACTTCAGTAAGGCCTTTGACAAGGTTCCATATGGAAGGTTAGTTAGGAAGGTTCAATTGTCAGGTATTAATATTGAAGTAGTAAAATGGATTCAACAGTGGCTGGATGGGAGATGCCAGAGAGTAGTGGTGGATAACTGTCTGATAGGTTGGAGGCCGGTGACTAGCGGGGTGCCTCAGGGATCTGTACTGGATCCAATGTTGTTTGTCATATACATTAATGATCTGGATAATGGGGTGGTAAATTGGATTAGTAAGTATGCAGATGGTATTAGGATAGGTGGTGTTGTGGATAATAAAGTAGGTTTTCAAGGCTTGCAGAGAGATTTAGGCCAGTTACAAGAGTGGGCTGAAAGATGCCAGATGGAGTTTAATGTTGATAAGTATGAGGTGCTACATTTTGGTAGGACTAATCAAAATAGGACATACATGGTAAATGGTAGGGCATTGAGGAATGCAGTAGAATAGAGTGATCTAGGAATAATGGTGCATAGTTCCCTGAAGGTGGAATCTCATGTGGATAGGGTGGTGAAGAAAGCCTTTGGTATGTTGGCCTTTATAAATCAGAGCATTGAGTATAGGAGTTGGGATGTAATGTTAAAATTGTACAAAGTATTGGTCAGGCCAAATTTGGAGTATTGTGTACAGTTTTGGTCACCGAATTATAGGAAAGATGTCAACAAAATAGAGAGAGTACAGAGAAGATTTTCTAGAATATTACCTGGGTTTCAGCAGCTAAGTTACAGAGAAAGGTTGAACAAGTTAGGTCTTTATTTTTTGGAGCGTAGAAGGTTGAGGGGGGACTTGATAGAGGTATTTAAAATTATGAAGGGGATAGATCGAGTTGACATGGATAGGCTTTTTCCATTGAGAGTAGAGGAGATCCAAACAAGAGGACATGAGTTGAGAGTTAGGGGGCAGAAGTTTAGGGGTAACACAAGGGGGTATTCCTTTACTCAGAGAGTGGTAGTTGTGTGGAACGAGCTTCCAGTAGAAGTGGTAGAGGCAGGTTCGATATTGTTATTTAAAGTAAAATAAAATATGGACAGGAAAGGAATGGAGGACTATGGGCTGAGTGCAGGTAGGTGGGACTAGGTGAGAGTAAGCGTTCGGCATGGACTAGAAGGGCCAAGATGACCTGTTTCCGTGTTGTAATTGTTATATGGTTATATATAGAATAGATTGAGTGTACTTGGCCTTTTCTCCTTGGAGCGATGGAGGATGAGAGGTGATTTGATAGAGGTGTATAAGATGATGAGAGTCATTGATCGTGTGGATTGTCAGAGGCTTTTTCCCAGAGGTAAGATGGCTAACACAAGGGGACATAGTTTGAAGGTGCTTGAAAGCAGGTACAGAGGGGGTGTCAGGGGTAAGTTTTACACACTGAGATTAGTGGGTGTGCAGGATGTACTGTTGGTGGTGGAGAGTGATACAATTGGGTGCTTTAAAAAACTCTTGCATAGGTACATGGAGCTTAGAAAAATAGACAGCTATGTGCTAGGGTAATTCTAGGTAGTTTCTAGAAAAGGTTACATGGTTGGCACAACATTGTGTGCCAAAGGGCCTGTAACGTGCTGTAGATTTCTATGTTCTGTGTTCTTAATCTCCCTCTGCCACTTCTCTGCCCACATTTCCAATTGATCAATATCCCCCTTTAACAACCATACTCACTATTCACAACGTCATCATCTGCAAACTTATTTATTCTCACCTACATTTTTGCCCACATCATATCACAAACAACAAATATTCCAATACCAATCCATCCCTGTGGAACTCCCCAGGTCACAGGCCTCCATTCAGAATAACACCCCTTCAGCACTACCCTTTGTTTTCTGAGGGTAAGCAGGTCTTAAATCCAAACTAGCAATTCTCCATGGATCCCATAGTTGTTAACCTTCTGGATCAGCCTATCATGAAGAACCTTGTAAATGCCTTACAAAAATCCATGCAGAAAATATTCACTACCCTTCTCTCATCAGTCACCTTTGTCACTTCTTCAAAGAGCTCAATGAAGTTTGTAAGACTCTCACTCAGTGAAAAGAGTCTGACGGTCCGTCCCACTCTGGCTGGGGTCTGATGGTCAATCCCGCCCTGACCGGGGTCTGACGGCCTGTCACGCACTGACTGGGGTCTGATGGTCTGTTCTTTAGGGATCGACTGCGAACCACAACCAATGTGCTGGGAGACTCACTGGGAGCTGGAATCGTGGAGCACCTGTCTCGTTGTGAACTCCAGGACATGGATGCCGAGGCGGAGGAGCAAGAGATGAAGAAACCTTACCAACTGATGGGTCCAGATCATGAGAACGAGAGGGCCATTGGCAGCGAGACCACCATGTAGAGGTTTCTTGCTGGCTTGGCTGATCTATCATTATGCACTTCACTCCTGTGCCAGCTGATAGTATGTGCCTAACTTCCATCTTTGCCATTTCACAGAATCATAGTCATCCAGCACCAAAACAGGCCCTTTCCTCCAGCCTGTTGATGCTGTCCATCTGTTCTGATCTCATTTGCCAGTACCTGGTCCGTACCTTTCTCTGTCCTCCATGTAGATATTTCATCAACAGGTCTCTGCTTCCACCATGCCCTCATTCCAGATTTAATTCCTCATCAAATGCTCTCTGAACCTCCTCCCATAAACCTCTCTTCTTTAGTTTGAAGTACTGTGACTTTCGGGAAATGTTTCCACCTTTCCGCCCCAATGCCATATAACCAAATGCTAACTTCTGCACCAATGGATACTCCCTTAACTCCCTCCAATTGTTATCGCCTCCTCCCCAATCCCTTCCTCCAGCAACACCTCTCTCCAATTCACTACCTCTCCTGCTCCCTTCCACTTACCTCTCCACTCACCTCCTCTTACATACTCCCTTCCTACTGCTCCCTCTTCTCTCCTCCTCCTCCAGACCACTTCTCTCCATCCTTCACTTCTTCCTGTTTTGAAGTCTCCCTGCTCTCTTTGGCTCCATTCCCCCTCTGATCTCCTTTCCTTTGCCCCTCCAATTTCCTCTCAGTAGAGTTAGCCAGGACAGAAACAGATCGTTTCCTCCAACATGTCCATTCCAACCAAAAAGCCTTCCTGAGCTAGTCCCATTTTTTATACCTTTGGCTTGTATGCCTCTAAACCTTTCTATTCATGCTTTTGACTGTTGCAATTGTACTCACTTCTACTGCTCTCAGTATAATCTCCTCGATATCTTCAGCCCCATCATTTGCTGGTGGGAAGGATAATTAGAGATAGACCCCTCCATTTCCCTTCCTCCTCTCATTTGCTCATCTGTTTATCCCTGTCTCTGTGGGAAGACATTGAGACAACCTTTCCTGACATCAGCAATTCTGTGGTTAGTTCTGGTCTTGAACATTCTGTCCCATCCTTCCCACTTTTGTAGATTGTCCATCGATGTTCCCTCTCTGTTAGTGCTTGCTCAATTCAGTAGACTGAAATAAAAGATTATCACCAGCTCATGTTTCTGCTGCCATTGTTCACTTTATAGTTGGGCATCACATTATACTTGGATGCAACAGCTGACAGGGGCTGAGATCCTGGGAAAGTTTCACGTGTGTATCATGGGGCATTGTCAAAAAATAATGGTCACCTCAACCAAATCAGGGACATGACACCAGAGTACAAAACTACACATGGGTTCAGGAAATGGCAAACGTGGGATGGGCTGCAAGTGTATATCACTTGTTGGGATGAAGATAGACAGAGTCACAAAGTCCTACAGCCCAGAAATAGGCTCTTCAGCTAACTTGACCTTAACAACCATGGTGCCCAACAAGCTAGTCCAATTTGGTTACATTTCAAAGTTCATAAGTTCAAAGTAAATTTATTATCAAAGTACATATACTGTATGTCACCACTGAGATTCATTGTCTTGCAGGCATTTACAGGACAGTAAAGAAATACAACAGAATTTATGAAAAATCATACATAGCAAAGACTGGCTAACAATCATTGGCAAAAGAGGACAAATCATGCAAATATTTTTTAAAGTAAATAAGTAATACTGAGAACATGACCTTGCTTTGCAGATCCAGAACTGGCTTGCCCACAGAAGGCAGAGAGTGGTTGTAGATGGGTCATATTCTGCATGGAGGTCGGTGACCAGTGGGGTGCCTCAGGGATCTGTTCTGGGACCCTTACTCTTCATGATTTTTATAAATGACCTGGGTGAGGAAGTGGAGGGATGGGTTAGTAAGTTTGCTGATGACACAAAATTGGAGGTGTTGTGGATAGTGTGGAGGGCTGTCAGAGGTTACAGTGGGACATTGATAGGATGCAAAACTGGGCTGAGAAGTGGCAAATGGAGTTCAACCCAGTTAAGTGTGAGCTGGTACATTTTGGTAGATCAAATATGATGGCAGAATCGAGTATTAATGGTAAGACTCTTGGCAGTGTGGAGGATCAGAGAGATCTTGGGGTCTGAGTCCATAGGACACTCAAAGCTGCTGTGCAGGTTGACTGTGGTTAAGAAGGCATACGGTGCATTAGCCTTCATCAACTGTAGGATTGAGTTTATGAGCCAAGAGGTTGCAGCTATATAGGACCTTGGTCAGACCACACTTGGAGAACTGTGCTCAGTTCTGGTCCCCTCACTACAGGAAGGATGTGGAAACCATAGAAAGAATGCAGAGGAGATTTACAAGGATGTTGCCAGGATTGGGGAGCATGCCTTATGAGAAAAGGTTCAGTGAATTTGGCCTTTTCTCCTTGGAGTGGTGGAGGATTAGAGGTGACCTGATAGAGGTGTATAAAATGATGAGAGGCATTGATCGTGTGGATAGTCAGAGGCTTTTTCCCAGGGCTGAAATGGCTAATACAAGAGGGCACAGTTTTAAGGTGCTTGGAAATAAGTACAGAGGGGATGTCTGGGGTAAGTTTCTTATGCAGAGAGTGGGGAGTGTGTGGAATGGGCTACCGGCAACGGTGATGGAGGTGGATAAGATAGAGTCTTTTAAGAGACTCCTGGACTGGTACATGGAGATTAGAAAAATAGATGGCTATGGGTAACCTTAGGTAATTTCTAAAGTTAGTACATGTTCGGTACAACATTGTGAGCCGAAGGACCTGTATTGTGCTGTAGGTTTTCTATGTTTAACATGAGTTGAAGAATACTTGAAAGTGAGTCTATAGGTTATGGAGTCAAAGGTGAGTGTAATTACCCATGCTGGTTCAGCAGCCTGATGATTGTTGGTACAAACTGTTCCTGAACCTAGTGGTATGGGACTAAGACCATAAGACAAAGGAGCAGAAGTCGGCCATTCGGCCCATTGAGTCTGCTCCACCATTTCATCATGAGCTGATTCAATTTCCCCTTTAGACCCAATCCCCTGCCTTCTCACCATAACCTTTGATGCCCTGACTACTCAGATATCAATCTCTGCCTTAAATACACCCAATGACTTGGCCTCCACTGCCACCCGTGGCAACAAATTCCATAGATTCACCACCCTCTGGCTAAAAAAAATTTTTGCGTCTCTGTTCTGAATGGGCACCCTGCAATCCTCAAGTCATGTCCTCTCGTACATGGGAAACAACTTTGCCACATCCATTCTGTCCATGCCTTTCAACGTTCGAAATGTTTCTATGAGGTCCCCCCTCATTCTTCTAAACTCCAAGGAGTACAGTCCAAGAGCGGTCAAACAGTCCTCATATGTTAACCCTCTCATTCCCGGAATCATTCTAGTGAATCTTCTCTGAACCCTCTCCAATGTCAGCACATCCTTTCTTAAATAAGGAGCCCAAAACTGCACACAGTATTCCAAGTGAGGTCTTACCAGTGCCTTATAGAGCCTCAACATCAGATCCCTGCTCCTATACTCTATTCCTCGAGAATTAAATGCCAACATTGCATTCGCCTTCTTCACCACTGACTCAACCTGGAGGTTAACCTTAGGGGTATCCTGCACGAGGACTCCCAAGTCCCGTTGCATCTCAGAACTTTGAATTCTCTCTCCATTTAAATAATAGTCTGCCCGTTTATTTCTTCTACCAAAGTGCATGACCATATACTTTCCGACATTGTAATTCATTTGCCACTTCTTTGCCCATTCCCCCAATCTATCCAAATCTCTCTGCAGACTCTCTGTTTCCTCAGCACTACTGGCCCCTCCACCTATCTTTGTACCATCAACAAACTTAGCCACAAAGCCATCTATTCCATAATCCAAATCGTTGATGTACAACGTAAAAGAAGCGGCCCCAACACGGACCCCTGTGGAACACCACTGGTAACCGGCTGCCAACCAGAATGGGATCCCTTTATTCCCACTCTCTGTTTCCTGCCAATCAACCAACGCTCTATCGACGTATTTAACTTTCCCATAATTCCATGGGCTCTTATCTTGTTTAGCAGCCTCATGTGCAGCATCTTGTCAAAGGCCTTCTGAAAATCCAAATGCACACCATCCACTGCATCTCCCTTGTCTAGCCTACTTGTAATTTCCTCAAGAAAATGCACTATGTTTGTCAGGCAGGATTTTCCTTTAAGGAAACCATGCTGAGTTCTGCATATCTTATAATATGCCTCCAGGTACTCCGGAACCTCATCCTTAACTATCGACTCCAACAACTTCCCAACCATTGATGTGAAGCTAACAGGTCATAATTTCCTTTTTGCTTCCTTGTCCCCTTCCTAAATACCGGAGTGACATTTGCAATCTTCCAGTCCTCCGGAACCAGGCCAGAATCTATCGACTTTTGAAAGATCACTGCTAATGCCTCTGCAATCTCCACAGTTACTCCCTTCAGAACATGAGGATATATTCCATCTGGTGCAGGAGATTTATCTACCCTTAGACTATTCAGCTTCCTGAGTACTTTCTCTGTCGTAATTGTGACTGCGCATATTTCTCTTCCCTGACACCCTTGAATGTCCGGTATATTGCTGACGTCTTCCTCAGTGAAGCCTGTTGCAAAATACTCGTTCAGTTCCTCCGCCATCTCCTTATCTCCCATTACAATTTCTCCAGCATCCTTTTCTATTGGTCCTATATCTACTCTCACCTGTCTTTTACTCTTTCTGTACTTGAAAAAGCTTTTAGTATCCTCTTTGATATTATTTGCTAGCTTCCTTTCATAGTTCATCTTTTCCCTCTTAATGACCTTCTTAGTTTCCTTTTGTAAGCTTTTAAAAACTTCCCAATCCTCTGTCTTCCCACTAATTTTTGCTTCCTTGTATGCCCTCTGCTTTGCTTTTACTTTGGCTTTGACTTCTCTTGTCAGCCACGGTTGCATCCTTTTTCCATTCGAAAATTTCTTCTTCCTTAGAATATATCTGTCTTGCACCTTCCTCACTTCTCTTTCTCAAATTTCACAGTGAACTCAATCATGTTATGATCATTACCTCCTAAGGGTTCCTTCACTTTCATCTCTCTAATCACCTCTGGTTCATTACACAATACCCAATCCAGTACAGCCGATCCCCTAGTGGGCTCAACAACCTGTTCTAAAAAGCCATCTCGTAGACATTCTACAAATTCTCTTTCTTAAGATCCAGTGCTGACCTGATTTTCCCAATCCACTCGCATGTTAAAATCCCCCACAATTATCATAACACTGTCCTTCTGGCAAGCCTTTTCTATTTCCTGTTGTAATTTGTAGTCCACATCACTGCAGCTGTTTGGAGGCCTGAAGATAACTGCCATCATGTACCTCCTCCTGATGGTAGTGGGAAGAAAAAAACTGCCCTTTAAGATGGGCGTCCTTGTTGGTGTTGGCTGCTTCATGTGACAGTGCTCCTTGTAAAAGTGCTCAGTGATGGGGAGGGCTTTGCATACGATGAATTGGGTTGCATTCAGCTCTTTCTGTAGACTTTTCCATTCCTGGGCAATGGTGTTTCAAGAGCAGGCCATAATACAACTAATCACTGCCTATCTATAGAAGTTCGTCAATGTTTTAAGTGACATGCCAAACTTATGCAAACTTCTAAGGTAGAGGTGCTTTTGTGCTTCCTTTGTAATGGCATTTAAGTGGCAGCCCCAGCCCCAGCCCCAGCCCCAGGACAGATCCTCTAATATGATAATGCTAAAGAATTTAAAATCACTGACACTGTCCACTTCTGATCCCCCAATGAAGACTGGTTCATGGATCTCCAGCTCCTTCCTCCTGCAGTCAATAATCTGTGCTTTCCTTCTGCTGACATTGAGTGAAAGGTTGTTGCTGTGGCATCAGATTTTCAAGTTTTCTTCTATATGCTGATTCTTCATCAGCTTTGAATCATCCAACAGTGGTGTTATCAGCAAACTCGGAGCTGTACTTAGCCACACAATCATAGGTATAAAGTGAGTTGAGCAAGGGACTAAGCACACAGGCTGGTGGTGCACCCATGCTGATGGTGATTGTGGAGGAGATCTTGTTGCCAATCTGTACTGATGGGTCTACAAGAAAGGAAATCGAGGATTCAGTTGCACGAAGAGTTATTGAGGACTAGGTCTTGGAGCTAATTGATTAGTCTTGAGGAGATAATAATGTTGAATGCTGAGCTGTAGTCAATGAAGAGCACCCTGATATATGCATCTTCACTATCCAGATGTTCCAGAGCTGAGTGAAGAGCCAATGAAATAGCATCTGCTGTTGACCTGTTGTGATGGTGTGCAGATTGGAGTGGATCCAAGTCACTCCTCAGGCAAAAGTTGATATGCTTCATGACCAACCTCTCAAAGCACCTCATCACTGTAGATGTAAGTGCTACTGTACAGGACCATAAAGACATTTACAGCACATCCTTCAATTCATTCCCTATCCATGGACTTATCCAAATGCCAAATGCCTTTTAAATATTGTTAATGCCTCTCCCACTTTCTCTGGCTGTTTGTTCCAAATACTGTCCACCCTCTGCGTAAAGAAGTTAGCCCTTACATTGCTTTCAAACCTTTATCCTCTGGTTTTTAGCTCCCCCTCCTTGGGAAAAAGTGTGCATTCATTCAATCTATGCCCCTCATGATTTTATAACCCTCTAATAAGTTTACCCCTCAAACTCATACACTCCAAGAAGTAATGTCCTAGCCTGCCTAACCTCAGCCCCTAGGAAACAGAAAATGTCAGGCCTCTGTACACCATGGAAACAGACTCTTTGGCACAATTTGTCCATGCCGACTGTTCTACAGCGAGCTAGTCCTATCTGCCTACATTTGACCTATAACCCTCTAAAATACTCTTATCCATAGTCTTATCTAGATGCCTTTTAAATGTTGCTAATAAGTCCACCTAAATGACAAATTCTGGCAACTCATTCCCAATACACACAAAACTTTGCATGAAACAGTTGCCCTGACATTATCCTTGTAAACCTCCCCTACACCATTTCTAGTCTAATCATGTATTTTCTATAACAGGGTGACCAAAACAGTACACAATACTCCAATGTCATGTCATTAACATTTTCTATTACTGCAGGATAACCAACCACCTGCTACACTCAGTGCCCTGACTGATCAAATGCCTTCTTTACCACTGACTGCCTGTAATGCAGCTTTCAGCTACCATGTATTTGTACACCCAGATCTCTCTGTTCCACAACATTCCTCAGGGGCCTGACATTCATTGTGAAAGTCCTCCCCCAGTGTGACTTCTCAAAATGCAACACTTAGCACATCTCTATTGAAAGCCATTTGCTAATCCTCAGCCCATACACCTAGCTGATTAAAATGCCCCTGTAATTTTTATAACCTTTGTCACTGTCTATGATATTACCTATATTATATACAAACTTACTAGCTATGCCTTGTACATTTACAGGTCGACCTTCGCTAATCTGACTACCTGTAATCCGGTTCCTTTGATAATCCGGCACTGATTTCAAATTTTCTGCGCAACTGTAATTTCAAATTTCCCGGGCCACGTACCAATCTGCTGCACATTGTTTTGGTTGTGCTAGATCTGTTACTCTTTAAGCACAGACAGGCGATTCCTGCTTGTTTTCCTGCATTTATTAATATAATTTGCGTGAGGCATGGGCACCCGGCACCCGCCCGCGGCGGGGGAGCTGGGGCGCGCTACGTCGATCTGTCTTCTCACCCACCTGCCGGCAGTCGCGCACTGACCTCCGGCATTGCCTGGCCGGCACACCATTCCCTTCTGCCTACGACCTCAGATCACATGTGGCGACCCACTGAATTTAAGCACATTGCTAAGCGGAGGAAAAGAAACTAACAAGGATTCCCTCAATAACTGTGAGTGAAGAGGGAAGAGCCCAGCACCGAATCCCCGGCCGCCTAGCGATCGCGTGAAATGTGGCGTATAGAAGACCTTTCTCCGACTTCTGCTTCTGCTCGCCCAGATGTGTTGCCACCATCATCAACAGTTTTTGAAGAAACTGTTGTGCCAGTTTCAGCACCAGTTCCTGATGCTTCACTCATTTTTCAAGATGAAGATGTTGATGATCCTGACAACTCCACACTTGCAGATGTATAACTTTGCCTGAAGGTATATTAAATGTCTCACTTTAGAAGTGGGAGTGCTCAACTGTTCTGTATAAGTTAATTCCTGTACATTTACCTGTACCCTTTATTTTAGCTGTGCTTGTACAGTATATTACTTTATTAAAATTTCACTTGCTACTCATTTATTATTTCTGTTTCATTATTATTTAACTTGTACTGATTTACATGTTATTTTATGAGGTGGATAGCTATTGTTAAATGTGATCCTTCTGTAATTTGGCACTTTCACTAATCTGGCACTCCTCAGGTCCCAATGGTGCCGGATTATAGAAGGTCGACCTGTACATCCAAATCAACAAGGAAGGTGCCAGCACCAAGCCCTGTGATGCACCACTAGTCACAGGCCTCCACTTTGAGAAACAACCTTTGAATGTCATCCTCTGCTTCCTACAATTATGAATTCAATTAGCTCTCCCTAGATTCTGCACAATCCAATTTTCCAGATGAGCCCGCCTTACCAAAGCAGGAGAAGAGTTATAAAATCAGACAAAAAATATAGCACAGAAACAAGCCCTTCAGCTCATCTAGTCTGTGCTGAACCATTTAAACTGCCTGCTCCCATCGACCTGCACTCCCATAACCCTCCATACCGCTACTATCCATGTACCAATCTAAACTTCTCTTAAACATTGAAATTAAGCTTGCAAGCACCATTTGTGCTGGCAGCTCGTTCCACACTCTCACAACCCTCTGAGTGAAGATGTTTCCCCTCACTTTTTGCCTTTCACCCTTAACCCATGACATACGGCTGTAGTCCTACCCAACCTCAGTGGAAATAGCCTGCTTGCATTTACCCTCTGTATACCCCTCATAATTTTCTATACCTCTATCAAATCTGCACTGAATCTTCTGCATTTCAAGGAATAAAGTCCAACCTATTGAATCTTTCCTTATGACTCAGATCCTCTAGACCCAGCAACATCCTTGTAGATTTTCTCTGTACCCTTTCAACTTTACTTACATCTTTCTTGTAAGTAGATGACCAAAACTGCACACAATACTCCAAATTAGGCCTCAGTAGTGTCAGTTACAACTTCAATACAACAACTAACACTTTGATTTATGAAGGCCAATGTGCCAAAAACTTTCTTTATGACCCTATCTATCCAAGATGCCACTTTCAATAAATCATGGACCTGTATTCTCAAATCCCTTTGTTCTACCGCACTCCTCAGTGCCCTACCATTCTCTGTGTAAGACCTACCCTGGTGGATCCTACCTTGCACTTGCTTACATTAAATTCTATCTGCCATTTTTGTAGTTGGTCCAGATCCTGCTGCAAGCCCTGATCTTCTTGCTGTCCACTACACCCCCAATCATGATGCCATCTGCAAATTTGCTGATCCAGTTAACCACATTATCACCCAGATCGTTGATGTAGATGACAAACAACAATGGACCCAGCTTCAATCCTGCAACACTCTACTAGTCACAGGCCACCAGTCAGAAAGGCAACCATCCACCACTACCCACTGTGGATGTTCCCATCTCCCGTGTTGTCACTTTCAATTGACTCCTGAATCACTCTGTTCCATTACACTCC